>NC_139221.1:203615299-204182121 GCF_055691185.1 Crinia signifera | reverse complement strand
CATGAAAACACTGGGCGTTCTCATGCTAATGTGATCTTGATGCGGGTGCGGGCAGCTAAACACTCATTTGCATGCGTACAGGGGAACTTGGCATGGAAGGGGGGGGGGGGGGTCATTTGTGCGTGTGGCGTTTCATCCACAAGCAAAGCTGCAAATTTCACAGCTTTACGTATGGACCAGAATCAGGTCCTAAGACTCATGACTCGTGTAAGAGGTCATATTGGATAGATTTTCAATTGCTGTTTTAAGAGATTAGTGGATGTAGAGAAAAAGGAATAAATTCCTTTTAAAGGGAATTGCGCTAGAGGGTAAAAGCAGCTTGATATAAGTAGGAAGATGAATAGTGAGGTTTTTTACAAGCGCTAAGGGGAGGGAGGTGGGTGGGTACCGTAGATATGCAGAGTGCAAAAGCAGGTATAATGATAATAGCAGTGAGAGGAGTAGATGAAATGAAAGAAGAATGAAATAAATAGAAATAAATATACGAATAAGAATTTAAGAGATTAGTAACTACTTTATACTAATGCTGTTACTGTATTACAGATTTTTTTATACAGTGGCATAGTGTTCATTCTAGCACCCCGCCCACTTTAAAAACCCATGCAGTTCCTCTTCTCTGCCTAAGGGTGTCGCTGTCTGCTGTAGTGCTTCTAACACAGTGTGGTCTGTATATCAGCACTGATATGCAAACCAGACCTGTGCTAGGATTTTATATAGTGCGGCGAGAGCAGCAAGCCACCGAGCCCGAAGCGTGGCGAGCGCAGCAAGCCCCGCGAGTAATGCACATCCCCTCGTAGGGCTCGCCACGCTTCGGGCTCAGTGGCTCGCTGCGCTCACCACACTATATAAAATCAACTCCACGCCGACGTGGAGAGTGGGGGTATGAAAAGGTTGGAGGACGCGTACCGTTCCATGCGGGCTCGCCACGCTTCGGGTTGGCGTTGATCGTGGGGTGGCGTTAACAATGGGGGGGGGGGGCATTTGACATAGTCATTAAGAAATCAGGAATCATGCATCTGGGTGCCTGTACAATTAGAAATCTGGTCCAATCGCGTCGCATCGCATGCAATGCGACCGATTTTTGGTTGTACAATGACATAAGATGAAAAAAATCGGGCGCCCAGATAACACACAAGTACCTAAAGTAGTTACTAATCTCTTAAGACAGCAATTCAAAATCTATCCAATATGATTGTGGATGATTTAGTACATATATCCCTCTTACACCAGTCTTGGGTATAAGCCCTAAACAGCCAAATAGCAGATATGCAAACATTAAAAAAAGAAAGGTAGCAATTTAGAAAATGTTTTTTGGATATCGTTTGACTTAATAAAGCTATTTTTGGGGTGGTACTCTCTTTCCCGAACACAATATGCCTATGTTACAGTAGGTCCATGGGAGCCTTCCACCCAAACTTATTCTATAAATAATGGCAGTCATTTTACCACAGCCTGTCCAATTTAAAACAAAAAAAAAAAATCAGCAAATATTAAAGATTATAGTCTAAAGCCTCATAACACTACACATGGTGCCGTGGGTGGACGAAATATTGTGTACACACTGCATGATATCGTTAACGATAAGACTTAGTGAAGGCACCGGGACCCATCTGAACATGCAGGTCATTGGCTACAAAGCCAAATCGACATGTATGTTCAGACTACAGGGGGGGGGGGGGTGTCTTAGTTGTTAATGATGCACAGGAGCGCAGAACACTAATGATATTGACCATACCCACTACCCGTTTCAAATATATATACAGTATATCACTGACGACCAAAAATTGTTTATTATGATTGCTAGTTATATCCTAGGATACTTTTTTCTGCTAAAAGTCTAAAGGTGCCCATATACTGTACAATTATTGTATACAATTTGAACTAGATCGCATCGCATCGCATAGGTTTTGCAATGCAATGAGATTCAATGAGATGAGATCTAGTATTTGCAGCACATACTTTTTGTGCTGTGCTATAAGATGTGTGACGGGAGCGCGCATCTCATCGCACCCAGTAATTGTACCATCTATGGGCACCTTAACCCTTTTTCAAACGTCAATTGTGTCTGACATCACAACCTTCTCAGGCAGAGTGTTCCATAACATGCATGTTTACTGTAACCAAGCCCTTTCTACACTGGACATGTGAACACTGAACATGTAGTCTTTTATTTGCTTTGTTACAAATCTTAGTAATGGTTTCTCACACTGCTGTATTTTATACTGTATGTGGCTATCTGATATAATTTATACACTTATAAATATAAATAAGACCTGTCTAAGGCATCACTAGCAGTGACACTGCAAGCAAGGAATAAAGATTAAAGAAATACTAGTAGCAGCAGAATGATAATCTACTTAAAGCAGCTGATCATGCCAGCCACCAGTGGGGCTAAAATCCTCTTTACAATGCTTACCTTCTGCCTGACAGGAGAGGGAGGGAAGGCACCAGCAAGAAAGATGGTGATTTTAGTCACAATTGTCAGGTTCTTTTAGACTTTAAGTATAAAAGTGATTAAATTAAAGTGCAACAAGAATAAACAAATAGAAAATAGAAGAAATATTAAACACAAGTAATGTTTGCCCTTTAATCTGTTTTATTGATGGATGTATTCTTTTAAACGGTATTAAATGCAGAACTTACGAGGACTACACAATGTTTCTGACTGAAGTTTCAATATTATCTTTATTGAGATTCAAAATGGAAGAGAATGTTACCCACATACTACTAGCAAAGTATGTTCCCTGCTGTATCACCCCAGTTTGTATGCCCCTTCCCTTTAGAATGTAAGCTCTAATGAGCAGGGCCCTCTCTCCTCATGTGCCTTTCTATCTCTGCCACTGTTATAATTGCATCAGTGTCCGCTGCTGCAACTGTCTTTTGTTTACAATGTACTTGTCCTAATTTGCATTTGTACTGTAAATCACTCTTTTCTTGTTTTGTTCTTTTGCTCATCTATGTCTATATCTATTCCAATAAAGTGTTCCTTGGAAACTTGAATAAAGTTGGTAAGAAATATGTGGTCTGGCTATAGACAATAAGTGGTATTCAACACACTTGACTGGAAATGTTCAATATAAAAAAAATAAAATAAAAAAAATTAAACAAATGGAAGATGTATCTGTAGCAACAATTATAATTAGCCTATTTTACAACTATACAAATATTTAGAATGTAAATAAAATACAGTTTAAAAGCACCTACCTTAAGGAGCCCATACACGCTCCGTTTTCACCGGCTCCCTTCTGTACTCACATAGTACGGTACAAAAAGTATGTGCTGCACACACTTTTTGTACTAGGTACACATCGTATCGGATCGCAGTGCATGCACACTGGATGCACTAGGGATGCGATCCGATACGATGTGTACTTTAAAAGTACAGAACGGAGCTTTAAAACGGAGCGTGTATGGGCTCCTTTACTGTGATAAGTAAAGACAAACAATAAAGGTACAGCAACAGTTTGCACAGCGAAGAAGCCTCTAGATTCTGTCATTCCAGTCATTGTGTTGTCAATATTTATCAACCATATTTTGCAAACATAGAAAAATGCAAGATAATAAATTAGATTTTTTTAATTTTAAAATATATTTATATTTATGAAATGGCAAACATAAACAAATAAAGGTACTTGTTTCCTATCTGGGCGCCCAGGTTTTCTACGTACGGCACCGTAATGAAATCGGATCGCATCGCATCGTACACATACACGATATTGAACGATGCGATGCGATCCGATTCGATTTCCCATAGGAAACAATGTGAAATGGCTCAATTTAGCCAAATTCTCATAGGAACAATAGTAAATGGCCCAAAAACACCCCTGAACATTGAAATGTCCCCCCAAAAGTAGTTTACGCCACCCCGCCATCAACGTGAACCCGAAGCGTGGCGAGCGCAGCGAGCCCGCGAGGGGCGGCGGTACGCGTCCTCCGACCTTTTCATGCCCTACTATCCACGTCGGCGTGGAGTTGAGAATAGAATAGTGTGGCGAGCGCAGCGAGCCACCGAGCCCGAAGCGTGGCGAGCGCAGCGAGCCCCGCGAGGGGACGCGGATACCTTCACAGTTATACGCGTCCCCTCGCGGGCGACGCGGACACCTGGGAAGCCCGCGAAGGGACGCGTTTACCTGTGAAGGTATCCGCGTCCGCTCGCCACGCTTCGGGCTCGGTGGCTCGCTGCGCTCGCCACACTATTCTATTCTCACTCCACGCCGACGTGGATAGTAGGGCATGAAAAGGTCAGAGGACGCGTACCGCCGCCCCTCGCGGGCTCGCTGCGCTCGCCACGCTTCGGGTTCACGTTGATGGCGGGGTGGCGTCAACTACTTTTGGGGGGACATTTCAATGTTCAGGGGTGTTTTTGGCCCATTTACTATTGTTCCTATGATAATTTGGCTAAATTGAGCCATTTAACATTGTTTCCTATGGGAAATCGAATCGGATCGCATCGCATTGCATCGCATCGTTCAATATCGTGTATGTGTACGATGCGATGCGATCCGATTTCTCTACGGAGAATAGCATGGTGCGCAATTAACTTAGTGGGCGCCCAGATAGGAAACAAGTACCCAAATAAATACATAAATGAAAGGAATAGTAATCAATATTTAGCATTTCTCAATGAGTACAGTATTCTTTTTTTCAATTGTAATTATTTTCTATCATCGGATGTAAAATGTATTCTCTTACATATACATGCGCTACGGTAATGGCAAGTGGACAGCCCTTTTTACTGCTTATATGGTAGTTGCTAGATTCTAGTGAGAAAAAGGACCTTTCAAGCCGACTATGTTACACGCCTTGATCGACCTTGATAGACAGGGGGAGGATCAAGGTTGGTGGGCTCGCACTGTCATTATTCACGACTCTAACTATTGCCTTTATTAACCAGATGGCAAGTGGAGCGAGCCACTGCACCCAAGCATGATAAGCAAAGTGCTCCCGTGAGAGTACATTGGGGCTCCCATGTTCGGACCTTGCTTCTCCCCATGTTGCATTGTGTCACTGGACTGTGACGTTAGGAGTCCCTTCTCTCACTAGGATCTAGGTTAAACCTTGCATGTATAGTATGAACACCAAGAACTTTTCCATAAAGTCCCATATACACGTTGAGATCTGTGCATAGCGGTGTGTGTTAAGCGATTTAGGCTAGGAGGTTTCCCTTGAACTTACTAGGTCTAGGTTGCCCATACACATAGCGATGTGTGCCTCCTATCTGTGCTAACTAATGTATTGTATGCACTTGCTAGGCGATCCAACTAGATTTTTCCTGCATGTGCTAAAGATCTGAGCCGGTGACACGGGACCGCTCATCGCCATGAATAAAGTGTGTACAAACGGAGCTAATTGTACTTAATTTCTAAGCCATGTAGACAGGGATCCGATATGATATCCCGGCGGTCGGGATCCCGGCGGTCGGAATCCCGACACTGGAATCCCGACCGCCGAAATCCCGACAAGGGGGGGACATGGATCGCCCCCCCTTGCGGGCTCGCTGCGCTCGCCACGCAGCGGGCCCGGTGCCTCGCTACGCTCGGCACGCTATTATATTCTCCCTCTATGGGTGTCGTGGACACCCACGGAGGGAGAAAGTTTCGGGATTTCGGCGGTCGGGATTCCAGTGTCGGGATTCCGACCGCCGGGATCCCGACCGCCGGGAAATTAACCGCATCCCGTAGACAGATTGCTTAGAAAATAGGCAAAAATTGCCCCGTGTGTATGCCCCTTAATGCTATGGACAGTGAAACATGAAATCAATACCAAACCGGGTAATGTTGATATGAAGATGTGACTAGATAGGAGTAGGGATGGGTAATCATATGATGTTTCATCGGTAACATCGGATTTATGGTTCCAATGTTCGATGTTTAACCCTGCAATGTTGAGGATCCAATGTTTCATCACCATCGCAAGATTTCTCCCCCCGATGTTTTTCTCAATCTTCCAATGTTTTTTATTTTGTGTGTCAATGTGTGCTGCTTTCAATGCTTTGCAGCCAGCTCACTCTCTCCTTGATTTATATTCATTAAAAACTTAAGAGACTGATAAAAAAAAAAAAACATTAACAAACATGACAGTATCACTGCTGGCTGGGCTTTCATATGTGTGTGTGGCTGTGTGCTGCTGCTGTGGGTGGTAGCTGACAGTGAAAGACAGTCTGGCCAGCCATTCAGCAGCAGCACACAGGACAGCCCCACCCCTGCCTCACTGCAACTGGTGCTGTTAGTGAGTCACTGTCGTTGTCTGCTGTGGTGTTATACAGACCACACTGTGCTAGAAACACTACAGCAGACAGCGACACCCCAGGCAGGGAAGAGGAACTGAATGGGTTTTCAAAGATAGTGGATGCTAGAATGAACAGTATGGTACGATAGTCACTAGTAGTGACATTGTGGTGAACTCCCTTCATATTTATTTATTTATTTATTAATAGTTTCCTATATAGCGCAGCATATTCACTTGCGCTTTACAATAGGAGACAGTGATACAAAAAACAGGGTATTTCCAGTCAGTCAAAGGTATGAGGGCCCTGCTCGCAAGCTTACAATCTATCAATTGATTTATTATTATGCAGCAAGCATATCACAGTACCTTACAAAGGGCCTGATTCAGTTGTGGATGCAGACATTTGCACAGTTTATTTCTTTGAAATGCAATGTCAGTCACACTGCACATGTGCAGTGACTTACAGCGGACGCAGATACTGAGTGACAGGTACAGTAGTTTCTATTTGAGGGAGGGGATGGGGGCTGGTTTGTCAAATGCAGACGTGTTTCAAACATTAATTTGCAGTTGCACTGGCTCCAGCGTCTTTGTTCTGATGGTTATTCTAAGCAACAATAGGGTTGTTTATATGTTTGATGTTGGCAATGTTGCATCTTTTATACTTAAGTGGTGGATTTGAGAGTGCAACTGCACCCACCCCAACAAGATAAACTTAATAGAGGGATTATTTATCATTTCAGAAGATTATTAGTGTATTATATGCTTTGGTAACCAGTTTATTTAAAAAAATATCGAAACATCGGTTAACATCGGTTAACATCGGGTTCACAGTACCAATGTTTAGGTCTAAATGATGTTTTGCAACCAATGTTGAAAAACATCATTTGACCGATGTTTTCTTTCGATGTCCCATCCCTAGATAGGAGTCTAATTGGCAGATGTACTAAGCCCTGCAGAAGAATAAAGTGTTCATTTGGAGGCGTTCCCTCCCTCTGGGATGCCTCGCTATGCGCAACTGTGGGGCAGCCCCTAAAAAAGGGTTCTGTGCAAGCATAGTACCATTGACGATATTGCGCATGCGCCGGACCAGGGCCGTATACAATTCTACAGGTTTGTTCCCGAAGCAGCCCCATTGAGGCTAGGACCAGCAGGGACGTCCAGGAACAGAGCATTGTGTACCGAATGGGTCATGTTCGAGGGTATGCTAAGGAGGCTACTGCGCATGCGGCGGTCCCGCAACGGCGATTCAAGACAAGCAGGTGCTGGTGACATGCAGGGACCGGAGAGGGGCGGCAGCATTGTGGCACTCCCTCTCCTCTGCTGATGTAGGAGCCTCCACTGGTAATAATGTAGCAGCCAATCAGCTGCTGTCAAGTTACAAGCTAGGTTTGAAAAATGACAGTTAGGATGTGTCTGGCTGCTGTGTTATCACTACTCCAGACTTAATAAATCTGTCCCTCAGATGCTTACCAAGCCGCTGCACATCAATAAGGCCACATGCACATGCTATAGCAACATAACACTTGGATCCTACAACGAGCATGGCCTGTAACAGAAATGTTGCTGCCTCAGCATTTACCAGAAGTAAAGTGATGAGACACAATGTACACTGTATGTACTGTCTTGCTTACTTGCCTACCTGACCCTCCATGAGGGAGAAAATGCTCTGTTCCTGGACTTCCCTGGTAATGTATGATTGCCATCACCTGAGGGCAGGTAGGTAATTGATAAGGAAGGTGTTTCACTACAGGTGATGTCAATCGAACATCACCAGGGAAGTCCAGGAACAGAGCATTTTCTCACTAATGGAGAGGTCAGGTAGGCAACCCTCAGTTACAGCTCGCTCAGAAAGCAGATGTACAGCAATGATAAGTGTAAAGCGCATTCACCGCAATCAGTAGTATAACTGTGACCCTCCCCTTCAGTGCTTCCCAATTAGAGACGTCACACTGACAGAACCCCGCCACTCACACTTTATAATCCAGCAAGTGCTGCTCTCCGCTATCTCCCTTCACGGTGTCAGCCGCATGCCGCCATCTTGCCTCTGTTACCCTGGCAACAGGAACAAGCGTCAGGACGGGACTGCGGGGGATTCTGGGAAATGTAGTGCTCCGCTCTCAGGCGCTGGGGGGCCTGCCACACGCCATGAAGCCACGCCCCCAATTTCCGGTGATGTGTTAGCGCGGCACTTTCGAACAGGTAGTGTCTAGTAGTTCCTTCTCTCCAACATTACGTCACATCCCACGTGACCATCACGTGATCACCCAATGTGACCACTATACCACAGGACGGGGCTGCGGGGGATTCTGGGAAATGTAGTGCGTTCCGTTCCGCTCTCAGGCGCTGGGGGGGGGGGCCTGCCACACGCCGTGAAGCCACGCCCCCAATTTCCGGAAGTCACTGGTGATGTGTTAGCGCGGCACTTCCGAACCTCCAGCCAGCACAGGCGCCTATACTGATCTTCAGACTCCTCCCCCTGATGAGGTCGTCAGAGGTTGATCACGTGATGTACAGTATGAGGATATAATCACGCTGCTTCCGGTGTGCCCGGCTTCTTCATTTCAATTTTGTCTAGAGGCGGGAAGTGTCAGCGCCGCTGCGGGAGACAGAGGAAGATGACGGGGACTACCGGGCCGAGTAAGCAGCTCTCTTTCCAAGACAACTATGGTTTCCTCGGAAGACTTACGGAGGGGATCCGTGGAAATCACACCGGCCCCTAGCCAGAGCTGGCGGAGGAGACGGGTGAGATGGGCTCAGGCTTGGTTGGGGAAGGTGGCTCCTGTCACTGTGATTCCGCTGCATGTCACATTCACTCCGTGATTTATGGTCTATCCGCGTGTGCCTGTTCTCTCCTGGTATATCCCTGGGCCCGCATTATGCTGCTTGTGGTGGTGTAGGTCTCGTGTTCGTTTTGGATGTAGCCATTTATTAAATCCCCTTTTCAGTTGAGTATATTAAGTCTCAGAATTTAGTTCTTTGAGCTAGCGAACCTGTATGCAGGCCCTGATTTATACAGTTATTACTGACAGATTTATGGTATGATGGGGAAAATTGTCAAAACTGAAGGGGATCTAGACACTACCGTTATTACTGCAAGCCTTCTAACATAACACAGCTGCTGCAGCCGGGCGCACTGCATTGAATAAACTACAATTCCCAGCAGCCCTTGCTCGGTGCGAGGACTAATGGGCCCCATACATCAGCAATCACAATTTATGGATTTCCAGATACAGGGATTTTTGGGCCAGATAGATTGTAAAATCCATTAATCTAACTTTGCCCACACATTACAGATTTATTTCAGTGATCGGCAGATTTTTCCATCTAAAGATTGCATCTTCATATCTTGAAATTGCCCAATCGAATGTCATTTCAGTTGTTCATAATGTAAATAGATCAAGAAGACGAATTGGGAATGCCCACACATATAAAAAAGATCTGCAGATAATACCAGATTATTAAACGTGTTTAAAAACCTGATTAAGCAATCGATTGGCGATTTTGATTGGGATTGCCAAAAGGGGGAGCCCACACATCTAAAATTCAGTGTGGCAATTATCTCCATATCTGAAAATTATCACAATTAATTGCTGATGTATGGGGCCCTTTAAAGTATTTCTAATACCTTTTAAAAAAAAAAGTTTGCTACATGCGCACACATTCTAGGGTTAATTTTATTGGAAGCCAATTAACCTACCAGTATATTTTTGGATTGTGGGAGGAAACTGAGGGTACCCTGAGAAAACCCACGCAAGCATGGGGAGAATATACAAACTCTACACAGTTAGGACCATGGTGGGTTTTGAACCCATGGCCTCAGTGCTGTGAGGCAGTAATGCTATCCATTGCACCATCCGTGCTGCCCAGTAGGAGCTCTATAGTTTGTTTAATAGCTTGTATCATTGCTTCGTAGTCTTCACCTCTCCTATCCTGCATTGAGGGGGGTAGTACACACTGGCTGATACTATTACCAGAGGAGTCTGATTTCCTTGCTGGCTTGCTAGGATTTGGGGTAGCAGTGGCCACATTAGCTGTCTGGCGTGTGCATTCAGCATGGTCCCTCTGGACTTTTGATGGTATGGCTGGTGAGAAGAATTTCTCCATACAACAAATAGGCCCAATATGTTAGCAATATTTCCAGCAAGTCTCTTGGCCTTTAAACTCAGTTGTTTGGGCAATAACCCCACCCCCGAAAAAACTGGGGAAAAGAAGAAAGAAAGGAGCAAGAAGGACCACTCACACTTCTGCTGCCTCTGGGGTGACTCATCCAATATTTAGTTCTCCTACTGGACAGGGTCAAGCCATCCACATCACTGCTTATGTATGTTAATTTTCCTCCTCCGTTACTGTCACAGGATGGTGCCTGTCTTTTTAATATCCACAGGCCAGCAATGTAGAATTATATCCATATTTAGAAAATAATTTGTCGGACTCCCAGGGAAGATATTTAACCACATAGGCTTCAACACTGTAGGTTTCTCCTGTGTAGATAGGTTCTGTTCATAGGCGGGTTTTACCTTTGGGACTGTAGCTCAGCCTTAATGGAGCAAGACGCAGTACATGAGACTGCACTGGCTTCACTGTGCCTGGCAGTGATTGGAAGTCCTACCTACCAGTCACCTACAGTACAGGCAGTCCTATTGGCATGTGCTTCCTCCATATAGGACTGAGTCTAGGCTTGGGTGTGCAGAGCTGGATTTCTGTAGGAAGCCGGACAGACCTAGCAGCCTTCTAAGAGCTTCAATGCAGAGCAGTAAATACACTATAGGTCTGTGCAGTATATTGTAAGGGCTATTTCACACGCTCCAGCTCCTGCCGGGCGGCCAAAAGTTGTGCCGTGCACAGTAGTTAATAGACACTATTGTGTCCATTCACACGGCCCGGCCTCGTGGTTGCAATCAAATCCCACCACTGAAAGGGCCGGCTGCCGGGCTGTGGCCATCTCCACCATTCTCAACTACTGAGTGTGACACCGCTTCCTGGCCTTGCAGGTTTTCGCCGCAGGAGCCGGAGTGTGTGAAATAGCCCTAACAAATGATATACAATTCTGATGTACATTCTGTAACTTGGTTCTCAGAGGAAGTGGTGAGCTATCACGCAGTGTTTTCAACTGGGGGTTCCCCTGTACCCCTATGAGCCAGTCACGCTGTGTGTAGAGATACAGTAGATAGATAGATATATAGATACATTATCAGGTATGGAAAAAAAGGATTATTCATTTCTTTATGGTACCTTCTATAATGTGGAATGTTCACTTCCTGTAGGGTGTCTTGCATTTAAAATTGGTTGGTTTAAATTTTTTCCATACGTTACTTATATGAATTGTTTCCTCTTCTCACTAGGGCAGCTACTCAATTGAATATTGAGGTCATTGAGTACTTGAAAGAAAATGGTTTGCATCTATCCTTAACAATGTTGCAAGAGAAGCCAATGTCTTTGAACAGAGAACATAAGCTGACAGGATACAGAATATTGAGTCTTTGAAGATGTTGGACAAGAAATTAATGGATTTCAATGCACAGGTAAATATATTTCTCATAACTACCTTCCATTCATATTGTAATCATCACATTTCAATGTTGCTTTCATTTAATGTTTACCTTTTTAAAGGTATGGGATTGTGCAGGAAGCTGCCTTTAAAGCATTTTCACTCCTATGTCCAGCTAGGTTTTGCTTAATATCCAAAGGGTTGTATGATTATTTTGATCATGGAACCAAAAGTATGACATCATGCATTATGGTGTTATGGTTTAAGCTGCCTCCTTGGTGGTTTCAGTCCTATGTCCAGCTCGGTTTTTCTTAATATCCAAAGGGTTGTATGATTATTTTGATCATAAAACCAAAAGTATTGCATTATGGTGTAATACTGTAAGCTGCCTCTGGCAGTTTGGGTCCTGTTATCAGCTTTTATTTAATATGCAAATAGTTTGTTTTTGGGTGTGATCTATTATGAGCATCTCTAATACCGTTGGTATGGTGGCATACTGTGTGATGCTTTGGCGTACGGCACCTACGACTTGGCATTATGCAGTTTTAAGCTTTACTGATGATGTTGGTCCCCAGATCCTGTTGCGTTTCCATTGATCTCCTAATGGATAACACCCTGCAATACAAACTATTTTCAGTGTCCCTAAAAACCGTTAATATGGCATCATGCAGCTCCGTAAGGTGCAGCATTGTGCTGTGTTGTCCTAGTGGTTTCAGTCCTATGTCCAGCTAGATTTTGCTTAATATCCAAAGGGTTGTATGATTATTTTGATCATGGAACCAAAAGTATGACATCATGCAGTATGGTGTTATGCTTCAAGCTGCCTCCTTGGTGGTTTCAGTCCTATGTGAACCTAGGTTTTGCTTAATATCCAAAGGGTTGTATGATTATTTTGATCATAAAACCAAAAGTATAACATCATGCAGTATGGTGTTATGCTTCAAGCTGCCTCCTTGGTGGTTTCAGTCCTATGTCCAGCTCGGTTTTGCTTAATATCCAAAGGGTTGTATGATTATTTTAATCATGGAACCAAAAGTATGACATCATGTATTATGGTGTTATGCTTTAAGCTGCCTCCTTGGCGGTTTCTGTCCTATGTCCAGCTCTGTTTTTCTTAATATCCAAAGGGTTGTATGATTATTTTGATCATAAAACCAAAAGTATTGCATTATGGTGTAATACTGTAAGTTGCCTCTCTGGCAGTTTGGGTCCTGTTCTCAGCTTTTATTTAATATGCAAATAGTTTGTTTTTGGGTGTGATCTATTATCAGCATCTCTAATTCCGTTGGTATGGCGGCATACTGTGTGATGCTTTGGCGTACGGCACCTACGACTTGGCATTATGCAGTTTTAAGCTTTACTGATGATGTTGGTCCCCAGATCCTGTTGCGTTTCCATTGATCTAATGGATAACACCCTGCAATACAAACTATTTTCAGTGTCCCTAAAAACCGTTAATAAGGCATCATGCAGCTCCGTAAGGTGCAGCATTGTGCTGTGTTGTCCTAGTGGTTTCAGTCCTATGTCCAGCTAGATTTTGCTTAATATCCAAAGGGTTGTATGATTATTTTGATCATGGAACCAAAAGTATGACATCATGTATTATGGTGTTATGCTTTAAGCTGCCTCCTTGGTGGTTTCAGTCCTATGTCCAGCTCGGTTTTGCTTAATATCCAAAGGGTTGTATGATTATTTTAATCATGGAACCAAAAGTATGACATCATGTATTATGGTGTTATGCTTTAAGCTGCCTCCTTGGCGGTTTCTGTCCTATGTCCAGCTCTGTTTTTCTTAATATCCAAAGAGTTGTATGATTATTTTAATCATGGAACCAAAAGTATGACATCATGTATTATGGTGTTATGCTTTAAGCTGCCTCCTTGGTGGTTTCAGTCCTATGTCCAGCTCGGTTTTTCTTAATATCCAAAGGGTTGTATGAATATTTTGATCATAAAACCAAAAGTATTGCATTATGGTGTAATACTGTAAGTTGCCTCTCTGGCAGTTTGGGTCCTGTTCTCAGCTTTTATTTACTATGCAAATAGTTTGTTTTTGGGTGTGATCTATTATCAGCATCTCTAATTCCGTTGGTATGGCGGCATACTGTGTGATGCTTTTGCGTACGGCACCTACGACTTGGCATTATGCTGTTTTAAGCTTTACTGATGTTGGTCCCCAGATCCTGTTGCGTTTCCATTGATCTCCTAATGGATAACACCCTGCAATACAAACTATTTTCAGTGTCCCTAAAAACCGTTAATATGGCATCATGCAGCTCCGTAAGGTGCAGCATTGTGCTGTGTTGTCCTAGCGGTTTCAGTCCTATGTCCAGCTAGATTTTGCTTAATATCCAAAGGGTTGTATAATTATTTTGATCATGGAACCAAAAGTATGACATCATGTATTATGGTGTTATGCTTTAAGCTGCCTCCTTGGTGGTTTTAGTCCTATGTCCAGCTCGGTTTTGCTTAATATCCAAAGGGTTGTATGATTATTTTAATCATGGAACCAAAAGTATGACATCATGTATTATGGTGTTATGCTTTAAGCTGCCTCCTTGGCGGTTTCTGTCCTATGTCCAGCTCTGTTTTTCTTAATATCCAAAGGGTTGTATGATTATTTTAATCATGGAACCAAAAGTATTGCATTATGGTGTAATACTGTAAGTTGCCTCTCTGGCAGTTTGGGTCCTGTTCTCAGCTTTTATTTAATATGCAAATAGTTTGTTTTTGGGTGTGATCTATTATCAGCATCTCTAATTCCGTTGGTATGGTGGCATACTGTGTGATGCTTTGGCGTACGGCACCTACGACTTGGCATTATGCAGTTTTAAGCTTTACTGATGTTGGTCCCCAGATCCTGTTGCGTTTCCATTGATCTCCTAATGGATAACACCCTGCAATACAAACTATTTTCAGTGTCCCTAAAAACCGTTAATATGGCATCATGCAGCTCCGTAAGGTGCAGCATTGTGCTGTGTTGTCCTAGTGGTTTCAGTCCTATGTCCAGCTAGATTTTGCTTAATATCCAAAGGGTTGTATGATTATTTTGATCATGGAACCAAAAGTATGACATCATGTATTATGGTGTTATGCTTTAAGCTGCCTCCTTGGTGGTTTCAGTCCTATGTCCAGCTCTGTTTTTCTTAATATCCAAAGGGTTTTATGATTATTTTGATCATAAAACCAAAAGTATTGCATTATGGTGTAATACTGTAAGTTGCCTCTCTGGCAGTTTGGGTCCTGTTCTCAGCTTTTATTTAATATGCAAATAGTTTGTTTTTGGGTGTGATCTATTATCAGCATCTCTAATTCCGTTGGTATGGTGGCATACTGTGTGATGCTTTGGCGTACGGCACCTACGACTTGGCATTATGCAGTTTTCAGCTTTACTGATGTTGTTGGTCCCCAGATCCTGTTGCGTTTCCATTGATCTCCTAATGGATAACACCCTGCAATACAAACTATTTTCAGTGTCCCTAAAAACCGTTAATATGGCATCATGCAGCTCCGTAAGGTGCAGCATTGTGCTGTGTTGTCCTAGTGGTTTCAGTCCTATGTCCAGCTAGATTTTGCTTAATATCCAAAGGGTTGTATGATTATTTTGATCATGGAACCAAAAGTATGACATCATGCAGTATGGTGTTATGCTTCAAGCTGCCTCCTTGGTGGTTTCAGTCTTATGTCCAGCTCGGTTTTTCTTAATATCCAAAGGGTTGTATGATTATTTTAATCATGGAACCAAAAGTATGACATCATGTATTATGGTGTTATGCTTTAAGCTGCCTCCTTGGCGGTTTCTGTCCTATGTCCAGCTCTGTTTTTCTTAATATCCAAAGGGTTGTATGATTATTTTAATCATGGAACCAAAAGTATTGCATCATGAATTATGGTGTTATGCTTGAAGCTGCCTCCTTGGTGGTTTCAGTCCTATATCCAGCTCGGTTTTTCTTAATATCCAAAGGGTTGTATGATTATTTTGATCATAAAATCAAAGGTATTGCATTATGGTGTAATACTGTAAGCTGCCTCTTTGGCAGTTTGGGTCCTGTTCTCAGCTTTTATTTAATATGCAAATAGTTTGTTTTTGGGTGTGATCTATTATCAGCATCTCTAATTCCGTTGGTATGGCGGCATACTGTGTGATGCTTTGGCGTACGGCACCTACGACTTGGCATTATGCAGTTTTAAGCTTTACTGTTGATGTTGGTCCCCAGATCCTGTTGCGTTTCCATTGATCTAATGGATAACACCCTGCAATACAAACTATTTTCAGTGTCCCTAAAAACCGTTAATATGGCATCATGCAGCTCCGTAAGGTGCAGCATTGTGCTGTGTTGTCCTAGTGGTTTCCGTCCTATGTCCAGCTAGATTTTGCTTAATATCCAAAGGGTTGTATGATTATTTTGATCATGGAACCAAAAGTATGACATCATGTATTATGGTGTTATGCTTTAAGCTGCCTCCTTGGTGGTTTCAGTCCTATGTCCAGCTCGGTTTTTCTTAATATCCAAAGGGTTGTATGATTATTTTGATCATAAAATCAAAGGTATTGCATTATGGTGTAATACTGTAAGCTGCCTCTTTGGCAGTTTGGGTCCTGTTCTCAGCTTTTATTTAATATGCAAATAGTTTGTTTTTGGGTGTGATCTATTATCCGCATCTCTAATTCCGTTGGTATGGCGGCATACTGTGTGATGCTTTGGCGTACGGCACCTACGACTTGGCATTATGCAGTTTTAAGCTTTACTGTTGATGTTGGTCCCCAGATCCTGTTGCGTTTCCATTGATCTAATGGATAACACCCTGCAATACAAACTATTTTCAGTGTCCCTAAAAACCGTTAATATGGCATCATGCAGCTCCGTAAGGTGCAGCATTGTGCTGTGTTGTCCTAGTGGTTTCAGTCCTATGTCCAGCTAGATTTTTTTTAATATCCAAAGGGTTGTATGAATATTTTGATCATAAAACCAAAGGTATTGCATAATGGTGTAATACTGTAAGCTGCCTCTTTGGCAGCTTGGGTCCTGTTCTCAGCTTTTATTTAATATGCAAATAGTTTGTTTTTGGGTGTGATCTATTATCAGCATCTCTAATTCCGTTGGTATGGCGGCATACTGTGTGATGCTTTGGCGTACGGCACCTACGACTTGGCATTATGCAGTTTTAAGCTTTACTGATGATGTTGGTCCACAGATCCTGTTGCATTTCCATTGATCTCCTAATGGATAACACCCTGCAATACAAACTATTTTCAGTGTCCCTAAAAACCGTTAATATGGCATCATGCAGCTCCGTAAGGTGCAGCATTGTGCTGTGTTGTCCTAGTGGTTTCAGTCCTATGTCCAGCTAGATTTTGCTTAATATCCAAAGGGTTGTATGATTATTTTGATCATAAAACCAAAAGTATTGCATTATGGTGTAATACTGTAAGTTGCCTCTCTGGCAGTTTGGGTCCTGTTCTCAGCTTTTATTTAATATGCAAATAGTTTGTTCTTGGGTGTGATCTATTATCAGCATCTCTAATTCCGTTGGTATGGTGGCATACTGTGTGATGCTTTGGCGTACGGCACCTACGACTTGGCATTATGCAGTTTTAAGCTTTACTGATGATGTTGGTCCCCAGATCCTGTTGCGTTTCCATTGATCTAATGGATAACACCCTGCAATACAAACTATTTTCAGTGTCCCTAAAAACCGTTAATATGGCATCATGCAGCTCCGTAAGGTGCAGCATTGTGCTGTGTTGTCCTAGTGGTTTCAGTCCTATGTCCAGCTAGATTTTGCTTAATATCCAAAGGGTTGTATGATTATTTTGATCATGGAACCAAAAGTATGACATCATGTATTATGGTGTTATGCTTTAAGCTGCCTCCTTGGTGGTTTGTCCTATGTCCAGCTCTGTTTTTCTTAATATCCAAAGGGTTGTATGATTATTTTGATCATAAAACCAAAAGTATGACATCATGCAGTATGGTGTTATGCTTCAAGCTGCCTCCTTGGTGGTTTCAGTCTTATGTCCAGCTCGGTTTTGCTTAATATCCAAAGGGTTGTATGATTATTTTAATCATGGAACCAAAAGTATGACATCATGTATTATGGTGTTATGCTTTAAGCTGCCTCCTTGGTGGTTTCAGTCTTATGTCCAGCTCGGTTTTGCTTAATTTCCAAAGGGTTGTATGATTATTTTAATCATGGAACCAAAAGTATGACATGTATTATGGTGTTATGCTTTAAGCTGCCTCCTTGGCTGTTTCAGTCCTATGTCCAGCTCGGTTTTTCTTAATATCCAAAGGGTTGTATGATTATTTTGATCATAAAACCAAAAGTATTGCATTATGGTGTAATACTGTAAGTTGCCTCTCTGGCAGTTTGGGTCCTGTCTCAGCTTTTATTTAATATGCAAATAGTTTGTTTTTGGGTGTGATCTATTATCAGCATCTCTAATTCCGTTGGTATGGTGGCATACTGTGTGATGCTTTGGCGTACGGCACCTACGACTTGGCATTATGCGGTTTTAAGCTTTACTGATGATGTTGGTCCCCAGATCCTGTTGCGTTTCCATTGATCTAATGGATAACACCCTGCAATACAAACTATTTTCAGTGTCCCTAAAAACCGTTAATATGGCATCATGCAGCTCCGTAAGGTGCAGCATTGTGCTGTGTTGTCCTAGTGGTTTCAGTCCTATGTCCAGCTAGATTTTGCTTAATATCCAAAGGGTTGTATGATTATTTTGATCATGGAACCAAAAGTATGACATCATGTATTATGGTGTTATGCTTTAAGCTGCCTCCTTGGTGGTTTGTCCTATGTCCAGCTCTGTTTTTCTTAATATCCAAAGGGTTGTATGATTATTTTGATCATAAAACCAAAAGTATTGCATTATGGTGTAATACTGTAAGTTGCCTCTCTGGCAGTTTGGGTCCTGTTCTCAGCTTTTATTTAATATGCAAATAGTTTGTTTTTGGGTGTGATCTATTATCAGCATGTCTAATTCCGTTGGTATGGTGGCATACTGTGTGATGCTTTGGCGTACGGCACCTACGACTTGGCATTATGCAGTTTTAAGCTTTACTGATGATGTTGGTCCCCAGATCCTGTTGCGTTTCCATTGATCTCCTAATGGATAACACCCTGCAATACAAACTATTTTCAGTGTCCCTAAAAACCGTTAATATGGCATCATGCAGCTCCGTAAGGTGCAGCATTGTGCTGTGTTGTCCTAGTGGTTTCAGTCCTATGTCCAGCTAGATTTTGCTTAATATCCAAAGGGTTGTATATTATTTTGATCATGGAACCAAAAGTATGACATCATGTATAATGGTGTTATGCTTTAAGCTGCCTCCTTGGTGGTTTCAGTCCTATGTCCAGCTAGGTTTTGCTTAATATCCAAAGGGTTGTATGATTATTTTGATCATAAAACCAAAAGTATGACATCATGTGTTATGCTTTAAGCTGCCTCCTTGGTGGTTTCAGTCCTATGTCCAGCTAGGTTTTGCTTAATATCCAAAGGGTTGTATGATTATTTTGATCATGGAACCAAAAGTATGACAACATGTATTATGGTGTTATGCTTTAAGCTGCCTCCTTGGTGGTTTCAGTCCTATGTCCAGCTCGGTTTTGCTTAATATCCAAAGGGTTGTATGATTATTTTGATCATGGAACCAAAAGTATTGCATCATGAATTATGGTGTTATGCTTGAAGCTGCCTCCTTGGTGGTTTCAGTCCTATGTCCAGCTCGGTTTTGCTTAATATCCAAAGGGTTGTATGATTATTTTGATCATGGAACCAAAAGTATTGCATCATGAATTATGGTGTTATGCTTGAAGCTGCCTCCTTGGTGGTTTCAGTCCTATGTCCAGCTCGGTTTTTCTTAATATCCAAAGGATTGTATGATTATTTTGATCATAAAATCAAAGGTATTGCATTATGGTGTAATACTGTAAGCTGCCTCTTTGGCAGTTTGGGTCCTGTTCTCAGCTTTTATTTAATATGCAAATAGTTTGTTTTTGGGTGTGATCTATTATCAGCATCTCTAATTCCGTTGGTATGGCGGCATACTGTGTGATGCTTTGGCGTACGGCACCTACGACTTGGCATTATGCAGTTTTAAGCTTTACTGTTGATGTTGGTCCCCAGATCCTGTTGCGTTTCCATTGATCTAATGGATAACACCCTGCAATACAAACTATTTTCAGTGTCCCTAAAAACTGTTAATATGGCATCATGCAGCTCCGTAAGGTGCAGCATTGTGCTGTGTTGTCCTAGTGGTTTCAGTCCTATGTCCAGCTAGATTTTGCTTAATATCCAAAGGGTTGTATGATTATTTTGATCATGGAACCAAAAGTATGACATCATGTATTATGGTGTTATGCTTTAAGCTGCCTCCTTGGTGGTTTCAGTCCTATGTCCAGCTAGGTTTTGCTTAATATCCAAAGGGTTGTATGATTATTTTGATCATGGAACCAAAAGTATGACATCATGTATTATGGTGTTATGCTTCAAGCTGCCTCCTTGGCGGTTTCTGTCCTATGTCCAGCTCGGTTTTTCTTAATATCCAAAGGGTTGTATGATTATTTTGATCATAAAACCAAAGGTATTGCATTATGGTGTAATACTGTAAGCTGCCTCTTTGGCAGTTTGGGTCCGGTTCTCAGCTTTTATTTAATATGCAAATAGTTTGTTTTTGGGTGTGATCTATTATCAGAATCTCTAATTCCGTTGGTATGGCGGCATACTGTGTGATGCTTTGGCGTAAGGCACCTACGACTTGGCATTATGCAGTTTTAAGCTTTACTGTTGATGTTGGTCCCCAGATCCTGTTGCGTTTCCATTGATCTCCTAATGGATAACACCCTGCAATACAAACTATTTTCAGTGTCCCTAAAAACCGTTAATATGGCATCATGCAGCTCCGTAAGGTGCAGCATTGTGCTGTGTTGTCCTAGTGGTTTCAGTCCTATGTCCAGCTAGATTTTGCTTAATATCTAAAGGCTTGTATGATTATTTTGATCATGGAACCAAAAGTATGACATGTATTATGGTGTTATGCTTTAAGCTGCCTCCTTGGCGGTTTCTGTCCTATGTCCAGCTCGGTTTTTCTTAATATCCAAAGGGTTGTATGATTATTTTGATCATGGAACCAAAAGTATTGCATCATGAATTATGGTGTTATGCTTGAAGCTGCCTCCTTGGTGGTTTCAGTCTTATGTCCAGCTCGGTTTTTCTTAATATCCAAAGGGTTGTATGATTATTTTGATCATGGAACCAAAAGTATGACATCATGTATTATGGTGTTATGCTTTAAGCTGCCTCCTTGGTGGTTTCAGTCCTATGTCCAGCTAGGTTTTGCTTAATATCCAAAGGGTTGTATGATTATTTTGATCATGGAACCAAAAGTATGACATCCTGTATTATGGTGTTATGCTTTAAGCTGCCTCCTTGGTGGTTTCAGTCCTATGTCCAGTTCGGTTTTGCTTAATATCCAAAGGGTTGTATGATTATTTTAATCATGGAACCAAAAGTATGACATCATGTATTATGGTGTTATGCTTTAAGCTGCCTCCTTGGCGGTTTCTGTCCTATGTCCAGCTCGGTTTTTCTTAATATCCAAAAGGGTTGTATGATTATTTTGATCATAAAACCAAAGGTATTGCATTATGGTGTAATACTGTAAGCTGCCTCTTTGGCAGCTTGGGTCCTGTTCTCAGCTTTTATTTAATATGCAAATAGTTTGTTTTTGGGTGTGATCTATTATCAGCATCTCTAATTCCGTTGGTATGGCGGCATACTGTGTGATGCTTTGGCGTACGGCACCTACGACTTGGCATTATGCAGTTTTAAGCTTTACTGATGATGTTGGTCCACAGATCCTGTTGCATTTCCATTGATCTCCTAATGGATAACACCCTGCAATACAAACTATTTTCAGTGTCCCTAAAAACCGTTAATATGGCATCATGCAGCTCCGTAAGGTGCAGCATTGTGCTGTGTTGTCCTAGTGGTTTCAGTCCTATGTCCAGCTAGATTTTGCTTAATATCCAAAGGGTTGTATGATTATTTTGATCATGGAACCAAAAGTATGACATCATGCAGTATGATGTTATGCTTCAAGCTGCCTCCTTGGTGGTTTCAGTCCTATGTCCAGCTAGGTTTTGCTTAATATCCAAAGGGTTGTATGATTATTTTGATCATGGAACCAAAAGTATAGCATCATGCATTATGGTGTTATGCTTGAAGCTGCCTCCTTGGTGGTTTCAGTCCTATGTCCTGCTCGGTTTTTCTTAATATCCAAAGGGTTGTATGATTATTTTGATCATAAAACCAAAAGTATTGCATTATGGTGTTATACTGTAAGCTGCCTCTCTGGCAGTTTGGGTCCTGTTCTCAGCTTTTATTTAATATGCAAATAGTTTGTTTTTGGGTGTGATCTATTATCAGCATCTCTAATTCCGTTGATATGGCGGCATACTGTGTGATGCTTTGGCGTACGGCACCTACGACTTGGCATTATGCAGTTTTAAGCTTTACTGATGATGTTGGTCCCCAGATCCTGTTGCGTTTCCATTGATCTCCTAATGGATAACACCCTGCAATACAAACTATTTTCAGTGTCCCTAAAAACCGTTAATATGGCATCATGCAGCTCCGTAAGGTGCAGCATTGTGCTGTGTTGTCCTAGTGGTTTCAGTCCTATGTCCAGCTAGATTTTGCTTAATATCCAAAGGGTTGTATGATTATTTTGATCATGGAACCAAAAGTATGACATCATGCATTATGGTGTTATACTGTAAGCTGCCTTTCTGGCAGTTTGGGTCCTGCTATTATTTAATATGCAGATAGTTTCTAATTTTGGGAGTAATCGATTATCAACATTTATTATCAGTAATCTATTTTCAGAACAGGGAATCTTCCCCGACAGCATTGAACAGGGGATCTTCCCCGACAGCATTGAACAGGGGATCTTCCCCGGCAGAACGAGCCAGACTTAACAAGTAGTCTGGCTCGTTCTGCCGAGGATGGCCAGGAAGATGAGATCCCGGCTGATTATCGCGGCCACGCCCCCTTCTCATATCGCTGCAGGCGGGGCATTGAATTACGCATGCAAATTCTCTGTCAAGCAGACAGAGAACGGGAAAGTGTAACGGCTGTCGGGCCAGCTCGACAGCCGTGACCAAACATTGAATACCCCCCTTAGTTTCACTGCTTTAGAATCTTAAGTGTTTCTTATTTTTCCTTTCTAAGACTATGTGGTGTGCTTTATTGATTCCTTGTGAAGTATGGTGCTTTCCTGGTGTTCTTTAGACATGGTGGTTTGCCAATCGAGATTTTCAGTACTAGTAAACTCTTCTCTCCTCTTCTCACTACAGCAGCTACTATATTGAATATTTTACGTTTTTGGGTACCTGAAAGAAAATGTCTTTATCAACTGGCAAAGTTCCAAGAGGATGGCAATGTCTACCAACCCTGAAGATATTATAGATGGCTTTGTGGTGGATATTACAGGCATCGGGGTACATTGCTGCAGACAATTAAGACTCTGAAGCTTATGGAAGAGATGAAGCTTATGGAAGAGATGTTTATTGACTTCAATACAAAGGTAAATATCCTTTCTACATTTTGCATATTTATATTAACTTTCTTTTTCATTTGCTTGAATTAAATCCCTAATCATTTGAAATTCTGGGTTAAACCAGATTTCTGCCTCCCCACAACCATCAGTAGAGCATTGTTTTGCTGTATGATCCCATTCCTTAAGTTCCACCTCCTTTTCATCTAGCCTTAAATAAAATCCCTAATCAATTGAAATTCTGGGTTAAACCAGATTTCTCCCTCCCACAACATCAGTAGAGCATTGTTTTGCTGTATTGATCCCTTTCTTAACGTTCCACCTCATTTTCATCTATCCCGATTTTGAAATTCTGGGTTAAACCAGATTTCCGTCTCCCCACAACCATCAGTAGAGCATTATGTTGTGTCATATGGTGCCGTGCGACATTGCATTATGCTGTATGGTTCCCATTCCTAACGTTCCACCTCATTTTTATCTATCCTTTATTTAATTCCCTAATCATTTGAAATTCTGGGTTGAACCAGATTTCTGCTTCCCCACAACCATCAGTAGAGCATTATGTTGTGTCGTATGGTGCCGTGCGACATTGCATTATGCTGTATGGTTCCCATTCCTAAAGTTCCACCTCCTTTTCATCTATTTTATTTAAAACCCTAATATTTTGAAATTCTGGGTTAAACCAGGTTTCCGCATCCCCACGACTATCAGTAGAGCATTGTGTTTTGCTGCATAATGCCATTCCTAACGTTACACCTCCTTTTCATCTATCCTTCATTTAAATCCCTAATATTTTGAAATTCTGGGTTAAACCAGATTTCTGCCTCCCCACGACCATCAGTAGAGCATTATGTTGTGTCGTATGGTGCCGTGCGACATTGCACTATGCTGGATGGTTCCCATTCCTAAAGGTCCACCTCATTTTCATCTATCCTTTATTTAAATCCCTAATTATTTGAAATTCTGGGTTAAACCAGATTTCTCCCTCCCACAACATCAGTATAGCATTGTTTTGCTGTATTGATCCCTTTCTTAACGTTCCACCTCATTTTCATCTATCCATTATTTAATTCCCTATTTTGAAATTCTGGATTAAACCAGATTTCCGTCTCCCCACAACCATCACTAGAGCATTATGTTGTGTCGTATGGTGCCGTGCGACATTGCACTATGCTGGATGGTTCCCATTCCTAAAGGTCCACCTCATTTTCATCTATCCTTTATTTAAATCCCTAATTATTTGAAATTCTGGGTTAAACCAGATTTCTGCCTCCCACAACATCAGTATAGCATTGTTTTGCTGTATTGATCCCTTAACGTTCCACCTCATTTTCATCTATCCTTTATTTAATTCCCTAATATTTTGAAATTCTGGGTTAAACCAGATTTCTGCCTCCCCTCAACCATCACTAGAGCATTATGTTGTGTCGTATGGTGCCGTGCGACATTGCATTATGCTGTGTGGTTCCCATTCCTAACGTTCAACCTAATTTTCATCTATCCTTTATTTAATTCCCTATTTTGAAATTCTGGGTTAAACCAGATTTCTGCCTCCCACAACCATCAGAGCATTGTTTTGCTGTATGATCCCATTCCTAAAGTTCCACCTCCTTTTCATCTATTTTATTTACAACCCTAATATTTTGAAATTCTGGGTTAAACCAGGTTTCCGCATCCCCACGACTATCAGTAGAGCATTGTGTTTTGCTGCATGATGCCATTCCTAAAGTTCCACCTCCTTTTCATCTATTTTATTTAAATCCCTAATTAGAAATTCTGGGTTAAACCAGATTTCTGCCTCCCCACAACCATCAGTAGAGCATTATGTTGTGTCGTATGGTGCCGTGCGACATTGCACTATGCTGTGTGGTTCCCATTCCTAACGTTCAACCTAATTTTCATCTATCCTTTATTTAATTCCCTAATATTTTGAAATTCTGGGTTAAACCAGGTTTCCGCATCCCCACGACTATCAGTAGAGCATTGTGTTTTGCTGCATGATGCCATTCCTAACGTTCCACCTCCTTTTCATCTATCCTTTATTTAGATCCCTAATATTTTGAAATTCTGGGTTAAACCAGATTTCTGCCTCCCCACGACCATCAGTAGAGCATTATGTTTTGCTGCATGATCCCATTCGTAACGGTCCACCTCCTTTTCATCTATCCTTTATTAAAATCCCTAATCATTTGAAATTCTGGGTTAAACCAGATTTCTCCCTCCCACAACATCAGTATAGCATTGTTTTGCTGTATTGATCCCTTTCTTAACGTTCCACCTCATTTTCATCTATCCTTTATTTAATTCCCTAATATTTAGAAATTCTGGGTTAAACCAGATTTCTGCCTCCCCACAACCATCAGTAGAGCATTATGTTGTGTCGTATGGTGCCGTGCGACATTGCACTATGCTGGATGGTTCCCATTCCTAAAGGTCCACCTCATTTTCATCTATCCTTTATTTAAATACCTAATTATTTGAAATTCTGGGTTAAACCAGATTTCTCCCTCCCACAACATCAGTATAGCATTGTTTTGCTGTATTGATCCCTTTCTTAACGTTCCACCTCATTTTCATCTATCCTTTATTTAAATCCCTAATTATTTAAAATTCTGGGTTAAACCAGATTTCTGCCTCCCCACAACCATCAGTAGAGCTTTGTTTTGCTGTATTATCCCATTCCTAACGTACTACCTCATTTTCATCTATCCTTTATTAAAATCCCTAACATTTTGAAATTCTGGGTTAAACCAGATTTCTCCCTCCCCGCAACAATCAGTAGAGCATTATGTTGTGTCGTATGGTGCCGTGCGACATTGCATTATGCTGTATATTCCCATTCCTAACGTTCCACCTCCTTTTCATCTATCCTTTATTTAAATCCCTAATATTTTGAAATTCTGGGTTAAACCAGATTTCTGCCTCCCCACAACAATCAGTAGAGCATTATGTTTTGCTGCATGAACCCATTCCTAACGGTCCACCTCATTTTCATCTATCCTTTATTTAATTCCCTATTTTGAAATTTTGGGTTAAACCAGATTTCTGCCTCCCCACAACCATCATTAGAGCATTATGTTGTGTCGTATGGTGCCGTGCGACATTGCATTATGCTGGATGGTTCCCATTCCTAAAGGTCCACCTCATTTTCATCTATCCTTTAATTCCCTATTTTGAAATTCTGGGTTAAACCAGATTTCTGCCTCCCCACAACCATCAGTAGAGCATTATGTTTTGCTGCATGATGCCATTCCTAACGTTCCACCTCCTTTTCATCTATCCTTTATTTAAATCCCTAATATATTGAAATTCTGGGTTAAACCAGATTTCTTCCTCCCCACAATCAGTAGAGCATTGTTTTGCTGTATGATCCCATTCCTATAGTTCCACCACCTTCTTTTTATCTAATTTATTTAAATCCCTAATCATTTGAAATTCTGGGTTAAACCAGATTTCTGCCTCCCCTCAACCATCAGTAGAGCATTATGTTGTGTCGTATGGTGCCGTGCGACATTGCATTATGCTGTGTGGTTCCCATTCCTAACGTTCAACCTAATTTTCATCTATCCTTTATTTAAATCCCTAATATTTTGAAATTCTGGGTTAAACCAGATTTCCGCCTCCCCACAACCATCAGTAGAGCATTATGTTTTGCTGTATTATCCCATTCCTAACGTTCCACCACCTTTTCATCTATCCTTTATTTAAATCCCTAATAATTTGAAATTCTGGGTTATACCAGATTTCTGCCTCCCCACAACCATCATTAGAGCATTATGTTGTGTCGTATGGTGCCGTGCGACATTGCATTATGCTGGATGGTTCCCATTTCTAAAGGTCCACCTCATTTTCATCTATCCTTTAATTCCCTATTTTGAAATTCTGGGTTAAACCAGATTTCTGCCTCCCCACAACCATCAGTAGAGCATTATGTTTTGCTGCATGATGCCATTCCTAACGTTCCACCTCCTTTTCATCTATCCTTTATTAAAATCCCTAATCATTTGAAATTCTGGGTTAAACCAGATTTCTCCCTCCCACAACATCAGTATAGCATTGTTTTGCTGTATTGATCCCTTTCTTAACGTTCCACCTCATTTTCATCTATCCTTTATTTAAATCCCTAATATTTTGAAATTCTGGGTTAAACCAGGTTTCCGCCTCCCCACAACCATCAGTAGAGCATTATGTTTTGCTGTATTATCCCATTCCTAACGTTCTACCTCATTTTCATCTATCCTTTAATTCTCTAATATTTTGAAATTCTGGGTTAAACCAGATTTCTTCCTCCCCACAATCAGTAGAGCATTGTTTTGCTGTATGATCCCATTCCTATAGTTCCACCTCCTTTTCATCTATTTTATTTAAATCCCTAATATTTTGAAATTCTGGGTTAAACCAGATTTCTGCCTTCCCACGACTATCAGTAGAGCATTGTGTTTTGCTGCATGATGCCATTCCTAACGGTCCACCTCATTTTCATCTATCCTTTATTAAAATCCCTAATCATTTGAAATTCTGGGTTAAACCAGATTTCTGCCTCCCCTCAACCATCAGTAGAGCATTATGTTGTGTCGTATGGTGCCGTGCGACATTGCATTATGCTGTGTGGTTCCCATTCCTAACGTTCAACCTAATTTTCATCTATCCTTTATTTAATTCCCTAATATTTTGAAATTCTGGGTTATACCAGATTTCTGCCTCCTCACGACCATCAGGAGAGCATTGTGTTTTGCTGCATGATGCCATTCCTAACGTTCCACCACCTTTTCATCTATCCTTTATTTAAATCCCTAATATTTTGAAATTCTGGGTTATACCAGATTTCTGCCTCCTCACGACCATCAGTAGAGCATTATGTTTTGCTGCATGAACCCATTCCTAACGGTCCACCTCATTTTCATCTATCCTTTATTTAATTCCCTATTTTGAAATTCTGGGTTAAACCAGATTTCTGCCTCCCCACAACCATCATTAGAGCATTATGTTGTGTCGTATGGTGCCGTGCGACATTGCATTATGCTGGATGGTTCCCATTCCTAAAGGTCCACCTCATTTTCATCTATCCTTTAATTCCCTATTTTGAAATTCTGGGTTAAACCAGATTTCTGCCTCCCCACAACCATCAGTAGAGCATTATGTTTTGCTGCATGATGCCATTCCTAACGTTCCACCTCCTTTTCATCTATCCTTTATTTAAATCCCTAATATTTTGAAATTCTGGGTTAAACCAGATTTCTGCCTCCCCTCAACCATCAGTAGAGCATTATGTTGTGTCGTATGGTGCCGTGCGACATTGCATTATGCTGTGTGGTTCCCATTCCTAACGTTCAACCTAATTTTCATCTATCCTTTATTTAAATCCCTAATATTTTGAAATTCTGGGTTAAACCAGATTTCCGCCTCCCCACAACCATCAGTAGAGCATTATGTTTTGCTGTATTATCCCATTCCTAACGTTCCACCACCTTTTCATCTATCCTTTTATTTAAATCCCTAATATTTTGAAATTCTGGGTTATACCAGATTTCTGCCTCCCCACAACCATCATTAGAGCATTATGTTGTGTCGTATGGTGCCGTGCGACATTGCATTATGCTGGATGGTTCCCATTCCTAAAGGTCCACCTCATTTTCATCTATCCTTTATTTAAATCCCTAATTATTTAAAATTCTGGGTTAAACCAGATATCTGCCTCCCCACAACAATCAGTAGAGCATTATGTTTTGCTGTATTATCCCATTCCTAACGTTCTACCTCATTTTCATCTATCCTTTATTTAATTCCCTAATATTTTGAAATTCTGGGTTAAACCAGATTTCTGCCTCCCCACAACCATCAGTAGAGCATTATGTTGTGTCGTATGGTGCCGTGGGACATTGCATTATGCTGTAGGGTTCCCATTCCTAACGTTCCACCTCATTTTCATCTATCCTTTATTTAATTCCCTAATATTTTGAAATTCTGGGTTAAACCAGATTTCTGCCTCCCCACAACCATCAGTAGAGCATTATGTTGTGTCGTATGGTGCCGTGCGACATTGCATTATGCTGGATGGTTCCCATTCCTAAAGGTCCACCTCATTTTCATCTATCCTTTATTTAATTCCCTATTTTGAAATTCTGGGTTAAACCAGATTTCTGCCTCCCCACAACCATCAGTAGAGCATTATGTTGTGTCGTATGGTGCCGTGCGACATTGCATTATGCTGTATGGTTCCCATTCCTAACGTTCCACCTCCTTTTCATCTATTTTATTTACAACCCTAATATTTTGAAATTCTGGGTTAAACCAGGTTTCCGCATCCCCACAACAATCAGTAGAGCATTATGTTTTGCTGCATGATGCCATTCCTAACGTTCCACCTCCTTTTCATCTATCCTTTATTTAAATCCCTAATATTTTGAAATTCTGGGTTAAACCAGATTTCTGCCTCCCCACAACAATCAGTAGAGCATTATGTTTTGCTGTATTATCCCATTCCTAACGTTCTACCTCATTTTCATCTATCCTTTATTTAATTCTCTAATATTTTGAAATTCTGGGTTAAACCAGATTTCTTCCTCCCCACAATCAGTAGAGCATTGTTTTGCTGTATGATCCCATTCCTATAGTTCCACCTCCTTTTCATCTATTTTATTTAAATCCCTAATATTTTGAAATTCTAGGTTAAACCAGATTTCTGCCTCCCCACGACTATCAGTAGAGCATTGTGTTTTGCTGCATGATGCCATTCCTAACGGTCCACCTCATTTTCATCTATCCTTTATTAAAATCCCTAATCATTTGAAATTCTGGGTTAAACCAGATTTCTGCCTCCCCTCAACCATCAGTAGAGCATTATGTTGTGTCGTATGGTGCTGTGCGACATTGCATTATGCTGTGTGGTTCCCATTCCTAACGTTCAACCTAATTTTCATCTATCCTTTATTTAATTCCCTAATATTTTGAAATTCTGGGTTATACCAGATTTCTGCCTCCTCACGACCATCAGTAGAGCATTGTGTTTTGCTGCATGATGCCATTCCTAACGTTCCACCACCTTTTCATCTATCCTTTATTTAAATCCCTAATATTTTGAAATTCTGGGTTATACCAGATTTCTGCCTCCTCACGACCATCAGTAGAGCATTATGTTTTGCTGCATGAACCCATTCCTAACGGTCCACCTCATTTTCATCTATCCTTTATTTAATTCCCTATTTTGAAATTCTGGGTTAAACCAGATTTCTGCCTCCCCACAACCATCATTAGAGCATTATGTTGTGTCGTATGGTGCCGTGCGACATTGCATTATGCTGGATGGTTCCCATTCCTAAAGGTCCACCTCATTTTCATCTATCCTTTAATTCCCTATTTTGAAATTCTGGGTTAAACCAGATTTCTGCCTCCCCACAACCATCAGTAGAGCATTATGTTTTGCTGCATGATGCCATTCCTAACGTTCCACCTCCTTTTCATCTATCCTTTATTTAAATCCCTAATATTTTGAAATTCTGGGTTAAACCAGATTTCTGCCTCCCCTCAACCATCAGTAGAGCATTATGTTGTGTCGTATGGTGCCGTGCGACATTGCATTATGCTGTGTGGTTCCCATTCCTAACGTTCAACCTAATTTTCATCTATCCTTTATTTAAATCCCTAATATTTTGAAATTCTGGGTTAAACCAGATTTCCGCCTCCCCACAACCATCAGTAGAGCATTATGTTTTGCTGTATTATCCCATTCCTAACGTTCCACCACCTTTTCATCTATCCTTTTATTTAAATCCCTAATATTTTGAAATTCTGGGTTATACCAGATTTCTGCCTCCCCACAACCATCATTAGAGCATTATGTTGTGTCGTATGGTGCCGTGTGACATTGCATTATGCTGGATGGTTCCCATTCCTAAAGGTCCACCTCATTTTCATCTATCCTTTAATTCCCTATTTTGAAATTCTGGGTTAAACCAGATTTCTGCCTCCCCATAACCATCATTAGAGCATTATGTTGTCGTATGGTGCCGTGCGACATTGCATTATGCTGGATGGTTCCCATTCCTAAAGGTCCACCTCATTTTCATCTATCCTTTAATTCCCTATTTTGAAATTCTGGGTTAAACCAGATTTCTGCCTCCCCACAACCATCAGTAGAGAATTATGTTTTGCTGCATGATGCCATTCCTAACGTTCCACCTCCTTTTCATCTATCCTTTATTTAAATCCCTAATATTTTGAAATTCTGGGTTAAACCAGATTTCTGCCTCCCCACGACCATCAGAGCATTATGTTTTGCTGCATGATCCCATTCCTAACGGTCCACCTCATTTTCATCTATCCTTTATTTAAATCCCTAATATTTTGAAATTCTGGGTTAAACCAGATTTCTCCCTCCCACAACATCAGTATAGCATTGTTTTGCTGTATTGATCCCTTTCTTAACGGTCCACCTCATTTTCACCTATCCTTTATTTAATTCCCTAATATTTTGAAATTCTGGGTTAAACCAGATTTCTGCCTCCCCTCAAACATCAGTAGAGCATTATGTTGTGTCGTATGGTGCCGTCGACATTGCATTATGCTGTGTGGTTCCCATTCCTAACGTTCAACCTAATTTTCATCTATCCTTTATTTAAATCCCTAATATTTTGAAATTCTGGGTTAAACCAGATTTCCGCCTCCCCACAACCATCAGTAGAGCATTATGTTTTGCTGTATTATCCCATTCCTAACGTTCTACCTCATTTTCATCTATCCTTTATTTAATTCCGTAATATTTTGAAATTCTGGGTTAAACCAGGTTTCCGCATCCCCACGACTATCAGTAGAGCATTGTGTTTTGCTGCATGATGCCATTCCTAACGTTCCACCTCCTTTTCATCTATCCTTTATTTAAATCCCTAATATTTTGAAATTCTGGGTTAAACCAGATTTCTGCCTCCCCACAACCATCAGTAGAGCATTATGTTTTGCTGTATGATCCCATTCCTAACGTTTTACCTCATTTTCATCTATCCTTTATTTAATTCCCTAATATTTTGAAATTCTGGGTTAAACAAGATTTCTTCCTCCCCACAATCAGTAGAGCATTGTTTTGCTGTATTATCCCATTCCTAAAGTTCCACCTCCTTTTCATCTATTTTATTTAAAATCCTAATATTTTGAAATTCTGGGTTAAACCAGATTTCTCCCTCCCCGCAACAATCAGTATAGCATTGTGTTTTGCTGCATGATGCCATTCCTAACGTTCCACCTCCTTTTCATCTATCCTTTATTTAAATCCCTAATATTTTGAAATTCTGGGTTAAACCAGATTTCTCCCTCCCCACAACAATCAGTAGAGCATTGTGTTTTGCTGCATGATGCCATTCCTAACGTTCCACCTCCTTTTCATCTATCCTTTATTTAGATCCCTAATATTTTGAAATTCTGGGTTAAACCAGATTTCTGCCTCCCCACGACCATCAGTAGAGCATTATGTTTTGCTGCATGATCCGATTCGTAACGGTCCACCTCCTTTTCATCTATCCTTTATTAAAATCCCTAATATTTTGATATTCTGGGTTAAACCAGGTTTCCGCATCCCCACGACTATCAGTAGAGCATTGTGTTTTGCTGCATGATGCCATTTCTAACGGTCCACCTCATTTTCATCTATCCTTTATTAAAATCCCTAATCATTTGAAATTCTGGGTTAAACCAGATTTCTCCCTCCCACAACATCAGTATAGCATTGTTTTGCTGTATTGATCCCTTAACGTTCCACCTCATTTTCATCTATCCTTTATTTAATTCCCTAATATTTTGAAATTCTGGGTTAAACCAGATTTCTGCCTCCCCTCAACCATCAGTAGAGCATTATGTTTTGCTGCATGAACCCATTCCTAACGGTCCACCTCATTTTCATCTATCCTTTATTTAATTCCCTATTTTGAAATTCTGGGTTAAACCAGATTTCTGCCTCCCCACAACCATCAGTAGAGCATTATGTTTTGCTGCATGATGCCATTCCTAACGTTCCACCTCCTTTTCATCTATCCTTTATTTAAATCCCTAATATATTGAAATTCTGGGTTAAACCAGATTTCTTCCTCCCCACAATCAGTAGAGCATTGTTTTGCTGTATGATCCCATTCCTATAGTTCCACCTCCTTTTCATCTATTTTATTTAAATCCCTAATCATTTGAAATTCTGGGTTAAACCAGATTTCTGCCTCCCCTCAACCATCAGTAGAGCATTATGTTGTGTCGTATGGTGCCGTGCGACATTGCATTATGCTGTGTGGTTCCCATTCCTAACGTTCAACCTAATTTTCATCTATCCTTTATTTAAATCCCTAATATTTTGAAATTCTGGGTTAAACCAGATTTCCGCCTCCCCACAACCATCAGTAGAGCATTGTTTTGCTGTATTATCCCATTCCTAACGTTCCACCACCTTTTCATCTATCCTTTATTTAAATCCCTAATATTTTGAAATTCTGGGTTATACCAGATTTCTGCCTCCCCACAACCATCAATAGAGCATTATGTTGTGTCGTATGGTGCCGTGCGACATTGCATTATGCTGGATGGTTCCCATTCCTAAAGGTCCACCTCATTTTCATCTATCCTTTAATTCCCTATTTTGAAATTCTGGGTTAAACCAGATTTCTGCCTCCCCACAACCATCAGTAGAGCATTATGTTTTGCTGCATGATGCCATTCCTAACGTTCCACCTCCTTTTCATCTATCCTTTATTTAAATCCCTAATATTTTGAATTCTGGGTTAAACCAGATTTCTGCCTCCCCATGACCATCAGTAGAGCATTATGTTTTGCTGCATGATCCCATTCCTAACGGTCCACCTCATTTTCATCTAACCTTTATTTAAATCCCTAATATTTTGAAATTCTGGGTTAAACCAGATTTCCGCCTCCCCACAACCATCAGTAGAGCATTATGTTGTGTCGTATGGTGCCGTGCGACATTGCATTATGCTGTATGGTTCCCATTCCTAATGTTCCACCTCCTTTTCATCTATCCTTTATTTAAATCCCTAATATTTTGAAATTCTGGGTTAAACCAGATTTCTGCCTCCCCACAACCATCAGTAGAGCATTATGTTTTGCTGTATTATCCCATTCCTAACGTTCTACCTCATTTTCATCCTATCCTTTATTTAATTCCCTAATATTTTGAAATTCTGGGTTAAACCAGGTTTCCGCATCCCCACGACTATCAGTAGAGCATTGTGTTTTGCTGCATGATGCCATTCCTAACGTTCCACCTCATTTTCATCTATCCTTTATTTAATTCCCTAATATTTTGAAATTCTGGGTTAAACCAGATTTCTTCCTCCCCACAATCAGTAGAGCATTGTTTTGCTGTATGATCCCATTCCTATAGTTCCACCTCCTTTTCATCTATTTTATTTAAAACCCTAATATTTTGAAGTTTTGGGTTAAACCAGATTTCTCCCTCCCCACAACAATCAGTAGAGCATTATGTTTTGCTGTATTATCCCATTCCTAACGTTCTACCTCATTTTCATCTATCCTTTATTTAATTCCCTATTTTGAAATTCTGGGTTAAACTAGATTTCTGCCTCCCACAACCATCAGAGCATTGTTTTGCTGTATGATCCCATTCCTAAAGTTCCACCTCCTTTTCATCTATTTTATTTACAACCCTAATATTTTGAAATTCTGGGTTAAACCAGGTTTCCGCATCCCCACGACTATCAGTAGAGCATTGTGTTTTGCTGCATGATGCCATTCCTAAAGTTCCACCTCCTTTTCATCTCTTTTATTTAAATCCCTAATATTTTGAAATTCTGGGTTAAACCAGATTTCTCCCTCCCCACAACAATCAGTAGAGCATTGTGTTTTGCTGCATGATGCCATTCCTAACGTTCCACCTCCTTTTCATCTATCCTTTATTTAGATCCCTATTTTGAAATTCTGGGTTAAACCAGATTTCTGCCTCCCCACGACTATCAGTAGAGCATTGTGTTTTGCTGCATGATGCCATTTCTAACGGTCCACCTCATTTTCATCTATCCTTTATTAAAATCCCTAATCATTTGAAATTCTGGGTTAAACCAGATTTCTCCCTCCCACAACATCAGTATAGCATTGTTTTGCTATATTGATCCCTTTCTTAACGTTCCACCTCATTTTCATCTATCCTTTATTTAATTCCCTATTTTGAAATTCTGGGTTAAACTAGATTTCTGCCTCCCACAACCATCAGAGCATTGTTTTGCTGTATGATCCCATTCCTAAAGTTCCACCTCCTTTTCATCTATTTTATTTACAACCCTAATATTTTGAAATTCTGGGTTAAACCAGGTTTCCGCATCCCCACGACTATCAGAGCATTGTGTTTTGCTGCATGATGCCATTCCTAAAGTTCCACCTCCTTTTCATCTATTTTATTTAAATCCCTAATATTTAGAAATTCTGGGTTAAACCAGATTTCTGCCTCCCCTCAACCATCAGTAGAGCATTATGCTGTGTCGTATGGTGCCGTGCGACATTGCATTATGCTGTGTGGTTCCCATTCCTAACGTTCAACCTAATTTTCATCTATCCTTTATTTAAATCCCTAATATTTTGAAATTCTGGGTTAAACCAGGTTTCCGCCTCCCCACAATCAGTAGAGCATTGTTTTGCTGTATGATCCCATTCCTATAGTTCCACCTCCTTTTCATCTATTTTATTTAAATCCCTAATATTTTGAAATTCTGGGTTAAACCAGATTTCTGCCTCCCCACGACTATCAGTAGAGCATTGTGTTTTGCTGCATGATGCCATTCCTAACGGTCCACCTCATTTTCATCTATCCTTTATTAAAATCCCTAATCATTTGAAATTCTGGGTTAAACCAGATTTCTGCCTCCCCTCAACCATCAGTAGAGCATTATGTTGTGTCGTATGGTGCCGTGCGACATTGAATTATGCTGTGTGGTTCCCATTCCTAACGTTCAACCTAATTTTCATCTATCCTTTATTTAAATCCCTAATATTTTGAAATTCTGGGTTAAACCAGATTTCTGCCTCCCCACAACCATCAGTAGAGCATTATGTTGTGTCGTATGGTGCTGTGCGACATTGCACTATGCTGGATGGTTCCCATTCCTAAAGGTCCACCTCATTTTCATCTATCCTTTATTTAAATCCCTAATATTTTGAAATTCTGGGTTAAACCAGGTTTCCGCCTCCCCACAACCATCAGTAGAGCATTATGTTTTGCTGTATTATCCCATTCCTAACGTTCTACCTCATTTTCATCTATCCTTTATTTAATTCCCTAATATTTTGAAATTCTGGGTTAAACCAGGTTTCCGCATCCCCACGACTATCAGTAGAGCATTGTGTTGTGTCGTATGGTGCCGTGCGGCATTGCATTATGCTGTAGGGTTCCCATTCCTAACGTTCCACCTCATTTTCATCTATCCTTTATTTAATTCCCTAATATTTTGAAATTCTGGGTTAAACCAGATTTCTGCCTCCCCACAACCATCAGTAGAGCATTGTTTTGCTGTATGATCCCATTCCTAACGGTCCACCTCATTTTCATCTATCCTTTATTAAAATCCCTATTTGAAATTTTGGGTTAAACCAGATTTCTCCCTCCCACAACATCAGTAGAGCATTGTTTTGCTGTATTGATCCCTTTCTTAACGTTCCACCTCATTTTCATCTATCCTTTATTTAATTCCCTAATATTTTGAAATTCTGGGTTAAACCAGATTTCTGCCTCCCCACAACCATCAGTAGAGCATTATGTTGTGTCGTATGGTGCCGTGCGACATTGCATTATGCTGGATGGTTCCCATTCCTAAAGGTCCACCTCATTTTCATCTATCCTTTATTTAATTCCCTATTTTGAAATTCTGGGTTAAACCAGATTTCTGCCTCCCCACAACCATCAGTAGAGCATTATGTTGTGTCGTATGGTGCCGTGCGACATTGCATTATGCTGTATGGTTCCCATTCCTAACGTTCCACCTCATTTTCATCTATCCTTTATTTAAATCCCTAATATTTTGAAATTCTGGGTTAAACCAGATTTCTGCCTCCCCACAACAATCAGTAGAGCATTATGTTTTGCTGTATTATCCCATTCCTAACGTTCTACCTCATTTTCATCTATCCTTTATTTAATTCACTATTTTGAAATTCTGGGTTAAACCAGATTTCTGCCTCCCCACAATCAGTAGAGCATTGTTTTGCTGTATGATCCCATTCCTATAGTTCCACCTCCTTTTCATCTATTTTATTTAAAACCCTAATATTTTGAAGTTTTGGGTTAAACCAGATTTCTCCCTCCCCACAACAATCAGTAGAGCATTGTTTTGCTGTATTATCCCATTCCTAACGTTCTACCTCATTTTCATCTATCCTTTATTTAATTCACTATTTTGAAATTCTGGGTTAAACCAGATTTCTGCCTCCCCACAACCATCAGTAGAGCATTGTTTTGCTGTATGATCCCATTCCTAAAGTTCCACCTCCTTTTCATCTATTTTATTTACAACCCTAATATTTTGAAATTCTGGGTTAAACCAGGTTTCCGCATCCCCACGACTATCAGTAGAGCATTGTGTTTTGCTGCATGATGCCATTCCTAAAGTTCCACCTCCTTTTCATCTATTTTATTTAAATCCCTAATATTTAGAAATTCTGGGTTAAACCAGATTTCTGCCTCCCCACGACCATCAGTAGAGCATTATGTTTTGCTGCATGATCCGATTCGTAACGGTCCACCTCCTTTTCATCTATCCTTTATTAAAATCCCTAATATTTTGATATTCTGGGTTAAACCAGGTTTCCGCATCCCCACGACTATCAGTAGAGCATTGTGTTTTGCTGCATGATGCCATTTCTAACGGTCCACCTCATTTTCATCTATCCTTTATTTAAATCCCTAATCATTTGAAATTCTGGGTTAAACCAGATTTCTCCCTCCCACAACATCAGTATAGCATTGTTTTGCTGTATTGATCCCTTAACGTTCCACCTCATTTTCATCTATCCTTTATTTAAATCCCTAATATTTTGAAATTCTGGGTTAAACCAGGTTTCCGCCTCCCCACAATCAGTAGAGCATTGTTTTGCTGTATGATCCCATTCCTATAGTTCCACCTCCTTTTCATCTATTTTATTTAAATCCCTAATATTTTGAAATTCTGGGTTAAACCAGATTTCTGCCTCCCCACGACTATCAGTAGAGCATTGTGTTTTGCTGCATGATGCCATTCCTAACGGTCCACCTCATTTTCATCTATCCTTTATTAAAATCCCTAATCATTTGAAATTCTGGGTTAAACCAGATTTCTGCCTCCCCTCAACCATCAGTAGAGCATTATGCTGTGTCGTATGGTGCCGTGCGACATTGAATTATGCTGTGTGGTTCCCATTCCTAACGTTCAACCTAATTTTCATCTATCCTTTATTTAAATCCCTAATATTTTGAAATTCTGGGTTAAACCAGATTTCCGCCTCACCACAACCATCAGTAGAGCATTATGTTTTGCTGTATTATCCCATTCCTAACGTTCCACCACCTTTTCATCTATCCTTTATTTAAATCCCTAATATTTTGAAATTCTGGGTTATACCAGATTTCTGCCTCCCCACAACCATCATTAGAGCATTATGTTGTGTCGTATGGTGCCGTGTGACATTGCATTATGCTGGATGGTTCCCATTCCTAAAGGTCCACCTCATTTTCATCTATCCTTTAATTCCCTATTTTGAAATTCTGGGTTAAACCAGATTTCTGCCTCCCCACAACCATCAGTAGAGCATTATGTTTTGCTGCATGATGCCATTCCTAACGTTCCACCTCCTTTTCATCTATCCTTTATTTAATTCCCTATTTTGAAATTCTGGGTTAAACCAGATTTCTGCCTCCCCACAACCATCATTAGAGCATTATGTTGTGTCGTATGGTGCCGTGCGACATTGCATTATGCTGGATGGTTCCCATTCCTAAAGGTCCACCTCATTTTCATCTATCCTTTAATTCCCTATTTTGAAATTCTGGGTTAAACCAGATTTCTGCCTCCCCACAACCATCAGTAGAGCATTATGTTTTGCTGCATGATGCCATTCCTAACGTTCCACCTCCTTTTCATCTATCCTTTATTTAAATCCCTAATATTTTTAAATTCTGGGTTAAACCAGATTTCTGCCTCCCCACGACCATCAGTAGAGCATTATGTTTTGCTGCATGATCCCATTCCTAACGGTCCACCTCATTTTCATATATCCTTAATTTAATTCCCTAATATTTTGAAATTCTGGGTTAAACCAGATTTCTTCCTCCCCACAATCAGTAGAGCATTGTTTTGCTGTATGATCCCATTCCTAACGTTCCACCTCCTTTTCATCTATTTTATTTAAATCCCTAATATTTTGAAATTCTGGGTTAAACCAGATTTCTGCATCCCCGCAACAATCAGTATAGCATTATGTTTTGCTGCATGATCCCATTCTTAACGGTCCACCTCCTTTTCATCTATTTTAAATCCTAATATTTTGAAATTCTGGGTTAAACCAGATTTCTGCCTCCCCACGACCATCAGTAGAGCATTATGTTTTGCTGCATGATCCCATTCCTAACGTTCCACCTCATTTTCATCTATCCTTTTATTTAAATCCCTAATATTTTGAAATTCTGGGTTAAACTAGTTTTCTGCCACCCCACAACCATCAGTAGAGCATTATGCTGTGCCCCTCTTACCGGTATCTATCCTAACATTTTATTCTTAGCAGCAACTTGCTTTAATTTAAAATCTTAATTGTTTTACATTTCATTGTTCATTGTGGTGTCTACCTGAAGTTTCCACTTCCAAATCCAGCTTGCTTTTACTTAAAATATCCTAATATCCTATCCTAATAAATCATTTCCAATCTGCCTAATGGTCCAAGTTTTCAGTGGACCCAGTTCTGAACGTTGCCTTACATAATGCGTAGAGTTGTGCAATTTATTTACAATTTGTAGTTTACCATTGTTTTGAGATTAAATGTTTCTTTTCCACTTCTCACAGCAACGCTATTGAATATTGTTATATTGGGTTACCTGAAAGAAAATTGAGCGCTTCATCCATTGGAAATGTTGCAAAGGGAAGCCGATGTCTTCAAACACTGAATGTTATGGACAGCTCTTATGGACATTACAAGCAGGCACCAGGAGACAGTGTTGCCTAGTGAGTCCCTGAAGCTGCCACTCAATAAGTTATGGGTTTGAATGCACAGGTAAATATATCCTGTATTAAGTTCACATAACTAGCTTTTCATATTAAATATCCTGCTTGTATGTAATTAATATGCAAAGGTTTTTATGACTATTTGGATCATAAAACCAGAAGTATGGCATATGCTCTAAGCTACCTTCCTGACAGTTTCAGTCCTATGTCTAGCTTATATACTTAATATACAAAGTTTTCTATGATTATTACAGTAAAAAACCTACAAGTATGGCATCCTGATATGTGGTGATGTGCTGTAAGCTACCTTTCTAGAGTTCGCAGTATTGTAATGTACCTGCTTTTCCATAATAAACTATAATAAGAGGTTCCCATTCTTGGTCTTCAAGGTTAGAACCACTGTTTATTCAGTTCTGTATGTTGACATCCTTTAAGGGGTTTTCCAATTTTACATGCAATTTTATGGGTACTAATGTATTTTCACGGTGCCCACTAAGCAACTTGCTTAGTGGGCTATTTTGCGTAGGAAATCGCATGGGACATTTTAAGGGCTATGCGATGCAATTTTCCCTATGTAATTTATTCACTGCTCTCAGCCCTGGAGAATCACACCTCCCGCAAAATCGCATTGCATGCGATTTTATAAGGTGTGCGATGCCATTACATTAGCTATACCATAGTATCATTGTATGACATACAATGATGTTTTAGGCCCCCACTATCCACGCCACCCTGAAGTGTGGCGAGCGCAGCGGAACGCGTCCTCCGACCTTTTCATACCCCCACTAACCATGTCGGCGTGGCGAGCACAGCGGAATACATTTAAAGTAATCCACGTGCGCTCGCCACGCTTCAAGCACGGTGGCTCGCTGCGCTCACCACACTATATAAAGAAAACTTCAACCCGACGTGGATAGTGGGGGAATGAAAACGTCGGAGGACACATTCCGCCGCCACTTGCCAAGCTTCATGGATAGTGAGGGGGTGTGTAAGACATTGTATGTCATACAATGATATTATGGTATAGGTAATGTCTTATGGTTAGCTCTTCTTACTTACTACGCTTGTATATTTTAGGGTTTTGGGTGCCTGAAAGAAAATGGTTTGCTTCATCTATTGGCAATGCTGCAAGAGCCAACGTTTTAAATCTCTATGGATATCATGGATGTCATGGTGGTGGACATTACAAGTGTGTTTAAGGATTCAGAACTGCAGCTGATTACTTTTCTGATGCTGTACAAAAAGTTTACTGCAATGCACAGGTAAATATAGCACATTTCACATAACCATCTTCCTTTCATATCGTAATCTGTCCCATTTACAGCTTGGTTCCATTTCAAATTGTGTTTGTATTTCAGAATGTGATCTCTCAAACTACTTTTCTGCAATATCCGGATAGTTTAATGTGCTTGGTTTAGCCAATTTTCACCATCCCTTCAGCAATCAGTAGGCAATCGTGCTGTGCTTTTTGGTGCCATGCTGTCTGATTATTTTCTAGACTTATTTCACTGCTGGTCTCCCTTTAACCCCTTCCCGACATTTGACGTACATTTACGTCATGGTCGGGATGTACTTCCCTACACATGACGTAAATGTACGTCATGACTTTAAACTGTCACCGCGTCTATAGACGCGGTGACGATGTCTGCTGTCCCTGACAGCAGACATCTTCCCTCATTGCCCAGGGGGGGCACCGATGCCCCCCTCAGCGATCGCTGCGATTGGCTGTTCAAACGTGAACAGCCAAAAGCAGCGTTTACGGTGTTGTGTATAATTTTGACTCTGCTGCCCCCTAGTGTCCAAAAAAATTAAAAGCAGGTTGAAATAATGATGTTAATAATAAAGTATACATATGGTCTGTTAGTAGTTAACTATTTTGAGTGGTATGATTATTTGTCTCACAAGCAGAAAATTTAACATTTTGCAAATTGCAAAATGTTCAATTTTTTTTACGACATTTTGGTATTTTTCACAAAAAAAAACAGACTGTATCGACCAAAATTTACCACTAACTTAAAGTACAATGTGTCACGAGAAAACAATCTCAAAATCACTGGGAATAAGTAAAAGCAAAAAAAAGTTATCCCCACTTAAGTGATACATGTCAGATTTGACAAAAAGGCCTCTGTCAGGAAGGCAAAAACAGGCTGCGTCGGTAAGGGGTTAAAATCCTAATTTTTTTCTTTATTTTTCTTTAAAAGTAATGTTTCCCTGTGTGGTATGGTGCTCTCCTTGTGTCCTTTATAATTTGTGGTGTGCCAATCTATTAAGATTTTCAGTACTAGTACTCTCTAAACCATATAAAACTTTCCTCTTCTCACTAGGGCAGCTAAAATATTCTTTATTCTCTCAAATATTTCACTTTTTTTGGGTACTTTTGAGAAAGAAAATGGCTTACTTTATCCACTGGCAAAGTTGCCAGAGGATGGCAATGTCTACACACACTGAAGATATTATAGATGGCTTTGTGGTGAACATTACTAATAGGCATTATATACATTGCTGCAGACTATTGAGTCTATGAAGCTGATGAAAGATGTTTATGGACTTCAAAACACCAGTAAATCTGCTTTCTACATTTTATTTATCTAGATTCTGTTTTTCCCCATAATTGTACTTTTACATAATAGAGGGTCATTCAGAGATCTTAGTTACATATATTTTGCAAAGGTATGATTCCATACCTGAATGAAAGAAAATAATGGTCTTGGTGTGGTGCGCCATAAGTAAAAGAACAATCACAATAAAATTTTTAAACTGCGAAATATATTATTACACATGAATGAGACAAAGTGAATTTCATGCATATTAAAACTGAACGTTCTGCGTAATCCTGTGTACCATAATATTCCCCTTCTAAGGTGTCTTTTAGATACTGCCTGTGTACTTGTTTCTAAGACTGTAATGGTATGACTCTTTTGCTTTGTACTCACGGTGAGATTTCCCAGGATACACGGCTCCTCTTCCCTATAACCCTGCTTCCATGCTCCTCAGTTTTTTGTTGGTGCCAGCAGGAAGCTGGAGCACCTTTTATTCCGCAGGGATTGCCTGTTTCATTGCAACATTAACATTGCTGGGCTGCCTGCGCTATCAGTCTTACTGACAACAGCGCAGCAGCTCCATCACCCCTGCCGGCACTAACTCCCCCGCGACCCTAGTCAAGGGGTACTTAGGCAGAGGAGACCGGCAGACACCAGAAAGCTCAGACAGCAGGGCTGGGGACACGGGCAGGTAAGGCTCTCTGCACTCAAATTGCGGTCATGCTGGGAGGTGGTCCGCAGCAGCTGTGGTGGACACTGCTGCTTGTGGCAGGGACTCCGCTAGACCATCGGGGCGCTGGCTGGATGTATACATCCACTTTTATTGGGGCTCACTAGCACATGTGGGGGAAGTCCAGTACTGGGGAGGTGGTGCCAGCCTGCAGCACCTCTCCTAGCTTTGGACGCCAATCTCCTGCAGTTTTACGGCCCTGAAAGCTGCTTTCCCTGCTCAGACAGGCAACTATCTTCAGCATAGTATCGTGGACTTGCGAGTAGTGTCTCCCCTGTGAAACCATCCACAGCTGTAATGCTTTTACAGGCACTCACATACCACTAGTTTCCATAGAAGTGGTTGATTGTGGTACATTGGCAAATATTTGCCTCAGCTAAAATACTTTAAGCGGTATTGTGTTTAAGTGCTAGTCCGTGTTTCTTTCTGTACCTGCTTATAGCTGTCCCTTAGGTTTCTCATATCTTTTGAGGCAGAAGTCAGGTTTTATCTTTACAGGTCACATACTGCTGTTACCACTCTAGGTTTTACTATCAAGGCTATAGCTATTGTGTATGTTACCCTCCTCTTGTGTGTTTTCAACATGATTTCTAAATGGGGGCACACTCAGTCTCCCATACGCTTATGTAAGGCAGGGCTGGGCAATTGCTGCCCTCCAGATGTTGAGGAACTACACACCCCAGGATGCTTTGCATTAGTTTTGCTATGTGGCCATGCTGAAACTGATGCAAGGCATGCTGGGATGTGTAGTTCTTCAACATCTGGAGGGCTGCAATTGCCCAGCCCTGCTGTAAGGGTTGTGCTGCAGGCCTGTCTGAGCGGGATGTTATCCAGGAAGGGTTATGTGTCAATTGCTTTATTCCACCTGGCCAGTCATCAGGAGCCTCCTTGGGGAGCTACAAGTCAACCTGTCAAAAATCAACTCCCTATTGCTTCTGCCCCATTACTCCCATTGTTAGATAAGACAATGGGAGATGACTATGATAATTGGGATGGCGATTATGACAATGGAGATTGGGACTACCGGGATTCCATTTTACATCCCATGGGTGTCGGGGACACCCATGGTACAGGCTGAAATGGCTGACACTGAGCCCAAGCCTGTGGCAAAACGTAGATGTTTTCAAAAACCAAAAGGTTATCCAAGAACAATTCCCACTCTCTGATTACTTAATGGAGAGCTGCACTGACCAATGGGAATCCATAGGCAAGAAATCCTCTATCTCTAAAATAATTCTGTCCAGATACCCTTTACCATCAGAGGATTGCAAATTATGGGACACTCCTCCCCCGGTAGATTCCCATGTTACCAGACTGGTTCAGCTGTCAGTGCTCCGTTTACCACAGGATCCTCACGAAAGGATCCTATGGATAGGCATATGGAACACTGTCTTAAGGCCATCTTTACTCTCACAGGAACGGTCCAAAGACTCACTGTAGCTTCGACCTATGCCATTCTGCCATGGCTCCAGGTCGTGGAAGATGAGCTACCCTCTGACGCATCGGTAGATGCCACACTGTGCGTGTCTCATATTAAACAGGCCACACTATACATCATGGAGGCATTGTCTGACGCAGGGGTCCTTGCAGCAAAGGTGTCTGTAAACTCTCTTGGCATGTCGTATCCTTTGGCTACGCCCTTTGAAGGCTGACCCAGAGTCCAAAAAGAAGCTAGAGATGTTACCTTTTTTAAGGGAGGTTTTGTTTGGGAGAGCATTTGATACAATTTTAACCTCGCTAGCAGCGGCTATAACTGCATGCCTTCCCACAGTTCTACCACAGAGATCGAAAGCTACACCCTTTCGGTCCTTTCGTCCCCAAGGTAAAGTGAGAGGTCAATCTTTCCCTCGCAACTCAACTACATCCAAGACAACGAAGTGTAAGCCCAAACAAACCTGCGCCACTAGACAACCCCCAAATAAAACCGATAAAGCTGCAGGAAGACTGGGCGGGCCTCCCATAGGGGGAACCCAAAGTGAGGTAGGCTTCTACACTTCATGAAGCAGTGGCTAACCACAAAGGCAGATTCCTGGGAGGGTGAGAAGTCCTGTTAAGGGGATACTCTATCTCGTTCAAAAGAGCTTCCCCACAAAAGCTCTTTTGCACAGGCCTCCCACACAATCTGCAAATGGAACAATTATTACTAATACTATTATCCCTGTTGCAGTCTAAGCTAATCATACCAGTCCCGCAACACCAGAGGGTATTTGTTTTTACACCACCCTGTTCCTAGTTCCAAAGCCAAATGGGACTTACAGGCCCATATTAAATTTAAAGGCGCTCGACATTAAAGGCGCTCAACAAATTTGTCAAAGTAACAAAATTCTGCATGGAAACCCTGCGATCAATAGTTCAAGCATTGGAATTGGGAGATTATATGGTCTCCCTAGACATACAGGATGCTTATCTGCATGTACCCATCCTCGCTTCACACCAGAGATTCCTCTGGTTTGCTATCCTGTCCCACCGCTTTCAGTTCCAGGCCATTCCGTTTGGCTTGGTCACTGCCCCCCGGTTTTTCACCAAAATCATGGCGGCCTATTTGCATCAAAAGAGGACCAGAGTGTTTCCATATCTGGAAGATTTGCTCCTGGTAGCCAAATCACCAGTAATGCACGTTTCCAGACAACGATTCCTGTTCTCCAACAGCACTGTTTGATCCTCAATTGGGAGGAATTCCCCCTCACTCAGTCATGGCAAATCCTGCACCTTGGAGCCCTCCTATACTTCCAGGCACAGAAACTGTTGCTACCAGTGGAAAAGTGTAAATCTCTAACAAAAGAGAATACGTTTATTCTTACAAAGTCCCAGAGTATCCATCCACCTGGCAATGGAATTCTGTGTACAAGTGGGCACAATTTCACTCCTGTCCTCTGCAATGTTTAATTCTTTGGAAATGGGACAGACAACCTCAGCACATATGGACCACGTTCATGATGCTGACTCCAGAAGTTCGAATGACTCTCCAGTGGTGGCTACAGATATCTCGCCTGAACCAGGGACGTCCATTTTGGTTCACAGATTGGATTCTCCTCACTACCGACGCCAGCCTATGAGCCCGGGGAGCAGTAGTAGTAGAATCCTGGTCCTTGCAAGGCATATGGTCCAGTTCAGAAGCACACCTGTCCATCAATGTTCTGGAGCTGTATTCTTGTGGGAAAGGGGATTTGGGATGGTGAGAGTGGAACCGCACTGATAGGTGGTGAGTGACCACTGTTGAAATTATGAGATTGAGGTATGATAGATTGGTTTATGAAAACTGACACTAACCTTATATTAAGGTATATGGGTCCTGTGCACTTTCGAGGAAAATTGCCTCTGAGTGCCTTTTAATGGACTGTCAGTGGTGCACCCCAGAGTATAAATATCGTATTTATGGTTTTCCAAGAGAGGAGGAAAGAAAGAACTCTGGGTGGGGGCACCCTTAAATCAAGGACCAATATTTGCTAGGTCTGCAGTATTAAAATTACAATTCTTATTGGTATACTCTAAAAATAATGGTGTCTGGTCCTTTAAATAAAAATGTGTAAGCGCTTTAGAAGTATAAAATAGTATTGGTAGGCTGGTATTGCCTTATATATGCAGGCAAGGAAAGAGCTTGTCAGAGTGATCCTCATACAACCCAATTTATACCAGTGTCAAGGTAGAAATAACAGTGGGAAATAATCATGGGTCACGTATTTAGTATAAAATCTGATGCAGACAAGTCTTTGAGATGCTTTATAGACAGGAGCGCCCTTGATCTTAATAGCAGGTAAATTGGTATTATTGAAGCTGCAGGCAATGTAGCAATCACAGTCTGTTTATGCTGCTGCCACGGCTAGGTGTCAGTTTGGCATAAACATGAATGTATGACAGTGTGTGATGCCGCACTTGCTAACAGGAGACAATGTTGCTGATAAAAATATGAATGTATCCACTGGACAAGTCCAGCGGTTACCTCACAGTTGGCTTCAGATGCCGAGTTCCTGTGTAAATGTGCTGGCGTCTCTCCTTGCCTGGACTGCCCGGTCATGTGGTGCACCACGTCTCCCAGGGGTTCCCTACGTACGTTTCTCTGGTGCTTGGTCACGGGAGGTGTGTCTCAACCAACATGGACTGGGTTTTTGTACATAGTGCCCCCAATCCTGAAGGGTTATTTCTGATTGGCATTAAGTTTCTGGAGATTGTAGCCAATGGATCTCTAGGGGCTTGTTACTTATATCCAATGCTGCGTTTTCTTTTGCCCTCCTGTGCTGTTTTGGGATTACATAGTCTTTGTAGTGTTGCCGATTTAGTATCGGGCATAGTTAATCAAGGTAATTAGCAGCTTGTTGGCTCTGTGTGGCTTATGTAATACCCTACCAGAAGTAATGTTAGATTAGTATCAGGCATAATTAATCAGGCATAATTAATATGGGTAATTAGCAGCTTGTTTAGATGCACCAATAATTTGTATGTGGTATCATGATCTCTTTAGAATACTATGATTTGGCCCTGATGTTAGGGTAGAGAGAGATAAAGTTAAAAACAAGTTTGGTGGGAGGAAGTCTTTGTATTTAACGACCAGAACGAACATCTAACATCAAATGTCGTCATGTGGCTGAGATATATAGACGATATCTTCATGATATGGGAGGGCGAGAAGGAATCACTGAGGACCCATGCACTATTACATCAAACCAGTGCTCATTTTTTACCTACAGTGGAGAATATACCGAAAGGAGAGTTTCTCCGATTTAAGGAGGAATTGCTTAGACGAACATGAATTCAAATTACTGAGCGAAGACCTGTCCACACGACTGCAAGATCGAGGATACAGCAAGACCTCCATCAAAAAAGCTCTAAAAGACTCTAGCAACAAAAAAAGAGATGACCTCCTCTTCACCAAAAAAAAGCAAAAAGGAAGATAAAATGATACGATTCATTGGAAACTATTGCCAGGAATGGTGGAAAATCAAAAATGCCGTTCAAAAACACTGGCCAGTGGTAATGTTGGACAATTAACTAGCAAAAAAACTGAACCCAAGGGTCACTATGGGATGGAGATCGAGAAACCTCAGTGACCAACTTGTCTCCAGCCACTATCAGCGGAAACAGACGAGGAAGAAGGCTACCACAGGAACATTCCCATGTGGAACTTGCAAAATATGCCCACACATTCTTAAATCCAAACAAATCAGATTTGGAAAAAATCAGAAATTACAAGAATACATAAACTGTAACAACAAAAGCGTTATATACTGTCTAACCTGTCTGTGATCAAAAATGTGGGCATGATGACAAGGCCCCTTAAACAACGCATTCTGGAGCATAAAGGAACAATCCGAAATGCAACCACGGACCTTACAAGAATGAAAACTCACGTCGGTAGCCCGTCGCTTCCACAAAAAATAGACAACTGGATAGACCTCAAAGTACTTGGACTAGAAAAAATAAGTCTAGGGATACGCGGTGGAGACCTTACAAACTCCCTGGCAAGAAAAGAAAGTGAATGGATATTCAAACTAAATTCCCTCAGTCCAATGGGAATGAACGAAAATATCAATTATGGGTGCCGCATTGGATTTATGTAACAAGCCCCCAGCGATCCATTGGCTACAATCTCCAGAAACTTAATGCCAATCAGAAATAACCCTTCAGGATTGGCTGCACTTTGTACAAAAACCCAGTCCATGTTGGTTGAGACACACCTCCCGTGACCAAGCGCCAGAGAAACGTACGTAGGGAACCCCCGGGACACGTGGTGCACCACGTGACCGGGCAGTCCAGGCAAGGAGAGACGCCAGCGGGACGCCAGCACATTTACACAGGAACTCAGCATCTGAAGCCAACTGAGGTAACCGCTGGATTTGTCCAGTGGATACATTCGTATTTTTATCAGCAATATTGTCTCCTGTTAGCAAGTGCGGCATCACACACTGTCATACATTCATGTTTATGCCAAACTTGACACCTAGCCGTGGCAGCAGCATAAACAGACACAGTGATTGCTACATTGCCTGCAGCTTCGCTTCAATAATACCAATTTACCTGCTATTAAGATCAAGGGCGCTCCTGTCTATAAAGCATCTCAAAGACACTTGTCTGCATCAGATTTTATACTAAATACGTGACCCATGATTATTTCCCACTGTTATTTCTACCCTGACACTGGTATAAATTGGGTTGTATGAGGATCACACTGACAAGCTCTTTCCTTGCCTGCATATATAAGGCAATACCAGCCTACCAATACTATTTTATACTTCTAAAGCGCTTACACATTTTTATTTAAAGGACCAGACACACCATTATTTTTAGAGTATACCAATAAAAATTGTAATTTAAATTCTGCAGATCTAGCAAATATTGGTCCTTGATTTAAGGGTGCCCCCACCCAGAGTTCTTTCTTTCTCTCCTCCTCTCTTGGAAAACCATAAATGTTCTGGAGCTTCAAGCAGTGTAAAAAGTTCTCATTCGATCACGGGATCTCCTCCAAGGCAGACCTGTACACGTCAGGTCAGACAATGCCACAGCAGTGTCATACATAAAGCATCAGGGGGGCACCCGCAGTGCACAAAGAGGCGGAACACTTATATAGCGCAGCAGATTCCGTTGTGCTTTACAAGAAATTATAAATAAGTAACAGTATCTACTGGCATTGTCGGCTGTGTTAATCCCAGGAATTGTAAATTGGGAAGCAGACTTCATAAGTCTGCATGACGTTCATCTGGTGGAGTGGTCACTCCATCCAGAAGTCATTTCCCCCCCTGGTGAGCCATTGAGGCCTCCCAGATATGGATCTCTCGTCGTCCATCACAACAACACAACTTCAGTGTACGTGTTGCGGTCCAGGGATCCTCAAGCCAGCTTGATGGATGCGCTGTCAATCCCATGGATGTTGAATCTTTCATGTCTTTCCTTCCATATCTGATATGCAGAGTAATAAGGAAATTCAAACAGGAAGGTGGGGATCGTATACTGGTAGCCCCGGCCTGGCCTCAATGTCATTGGTACGTAGACCTATAACACCTGTCAGTACAGCTGCCATCACGACAGGACCTGCTCAGCCAGGGTCCTTGTTAGAGCCTGATCTTCAGCGCCTGTCTTTGATGGTGTGGCGCTTGAAACTGTCATACTAAAACAGGGTTTTCTACTAACCTCCAAACAATGATCCAAGCTCGTAAACCCGCCTTAAAGAGGATTTAGTACCAGGTGTGGCCCACTTATTTCTACTGGTGTACATCCCGCAAGAATAATACGAAAGTGTTTACAACAGCTAGAATCCTTGCTTTCTTACAAATAGGTTTAGATATGGGGTTAAGATTAGCCTCGCTTAAGGTGCACATCTCTTCCAGATATACGTACTTTTATCCAGGGTGTTCTATGTATAAAACCACCATATGTACCTCCAATGACACCATGGGACCTGTACTTGGTGTTACAGGCTTTGGCCAAACCTACTTTCAAACCACTACATACTGTATAATGCATGTGGCTCACAGCGAAGACTGTATTCTTTCTGGCAAAAGAGTCTGCTAGATGTGTATTGGATTTGACTGCTATTTCATGCCCTCCGCATCCTTTTCTGATTTTCCATCCGGATAGGGTGGTGCTAAGAACCAAGCTTCCCACCTGCCCAATGTAGTCTTCAGGTTCCACATCAAACAGGAAATAGTGGTCCCCGTGTTCAATTTGGAAGACCTTTCCCCAGCTCCTTGGATATAGTTAGGGCCCTAACTATATATCTGGATCACACTGCTTCCATCTGGAAATCAGACCCGCTCTGTCCTATATGGCTTTCACATAAAGTGCTGCCCAGTGAACAAACGGTTGCCCGCCGGATGCACATGGTAATTTAGCAAGCCTACCAGCAAGCTGATCTTCCTCTAACCTGGTCGATTCATGCACATTCCACCAGATCGGTAGTCCAAGGCTGCAAGGTGGTCATCTGTTTATACATTCACAAAGTTCTATGCATTTGATACGTTAACCTCCCAGGATGCTTCCTTTTGGTTGTCTGGTTCTTCTGACACCTCAGACGGGTACCCTACCTTGAGTACTGCTTTTGGACATCCCCAATGTCACCCTGTGGGGACCATGAAACCCAAAGAAGAAACTAGTTATGGTAGACCTGCCTTAGGTTACCTTTCTTTGAGGTTCATGGGACCCAGAGGGTGACATTGGGGTTGTAGGTGGATCCAGGGGACCATGGCACCAATCGGCGAAAACCTTTAAGGTTTCCCAGGATGCATGGCTTTTCTCCCCTACAACCCAGCCTCTATGCTCAGCTCCTCAGTTTTGTTAGCCAGCCAATAGCAGGAAGCGGAGAAGACAGATTAAAGCATCCTACACGTTGAGTATCACTTTACCTGTACTATGATGCAAGTTTGATTAACAATTGCAGCAATGTTTTATTTGCAATATTAAGCTGGAGAGTGCTTCATAATATTTTCTATATTTATGGACTATTTTGGTTCTGGAGGACACCCTAGTGGCTGCATGTTTTTGATGCAAGTGCGATCCTTTTTTTGATACATAGATAAAAATATAAGATAGATAGATATATAGGTATAGCTATAGATATCTATCTAAATAGATATACAGATGGGGCAGGTCCCATCATTGCAGGGGATGGCGACGCCATCTCTATAGCCAGAAATGGACGCGCGCGTGTCCCCTTCCGACGGCGCTTACCCCAGGTCACCGCCGACTTGTCGGCGGTCACCCGAGTTCCCCGCCGCCTGCCCCTAACCCTGTCCGTCTCCCTGAAGCGGAGACTGACAGGGTTCCCGTCGCCCCGCCGACGGAGTTTGAGACGCACGCGTGTCTAAGTCAGATGGTGAGGCAGGCTGCTGGCGGATCACCAGCGGTGACGTTCTGGCGATTCGCCAGCAAAGAGGCCTGCCCCATCTGTAGAGATACAGAAGTACTAACACACTTGCCATTCCTAGGAATGGGTTCAAACGGCACCCACATCCCAGGGTGGGGTGCGATGGCCTGTGACCACACACTCTAGTAAATACAAACACAGGGGGCCCAGCACTCACCACAACAAACTCACCTTAATATTCAAATAATCAATAAATAAATAATGGGGTTTTAGTTCATGAACTAAAACCCCATTATTTATTGATTATTTGAATGTTAGGGTGAGTTTGTTGTAGTGCGTGCTGGGCCCCCTGTGTTTGTATCTAAATAGATATATAGATATTTTCTTTCTCACAGCAAGCAGATGTACCAACATTTCGAGACCCAACGGTCTCTTTAATCAAACTGTTCCCAAACTCTGCTCCTTCATAAAGAGACCGATGGCTCTTTACATCTGCCTGCTATGTGAAAAATCCATAACCTGCCATTTAGTGAGCTTGTGGGAGTACTGCATAAATTCATAGGTTAGTGGGTTTTTATCCATCACAACAATGCACCAGCTCCCTCATCTGGAATTGTTGCGGCCTAATTTGCATATATATTGCGCTATGAATTATTGCCGTATTCGCCCGACTTGGCTCCCTGCGACTTCTTTCTTACACGCATGTAAGCCTGCTCAAAGCAAAAGCTTTGAAAGCTAGCTGCCTGTGAGATATGTAAGTTCAGCCACTTCCAAGAGATCGCAGTATTTCAGAGATAGAGATTTTTTTTTTTTAATTTTCAGGATTTTTTTGTTTTACTCCTGTTCCCAAAGGCACCCCAAATGAAACTATGAAACTTATACCAAAGAGATTGTATTTAACTGTATAACGCATTATGTTCAAAACCATTAACAGTGCGCTGTTTAGATTACATTAGAAGGTCACCTGATGAGTTTGACAGTCAAATGGTCAACATGAGGTCTTTCACTGTTTTTTGAGCCGAGGTGCCGACAGACGGTATTTCATGCCCCACCATCCACTAGGGTGTGGTGGAAGAATAAAATAGTGTGCCAAGCATAACTAGGCACCGTGTCCGAAGCATTGCGATGGGATGCGGTGCACTTTAAACTGTGTTCATGTTGACTGTTGACATTCGGGTCAAAAACAGTAAAAAACCTATGTCGACCTAGACACTGTCGAACTAATGACCTGTTGACCTTTTCCTATGTCAACCTAATGGTGTCCACCTAATGACTGTCGACCATCATGCTGTAGACTAAATGACCCCAACCCATCTAACGTCATAACAGATTTAATTGTAAATTATAAATACCAGATAGTTTGAAATATTAATACTGTATGTCTATTTTCTTTCCAGCAGAATCTTGAAATTCCTGTTCCTAGCAGCCTTATGGCTTGTGACTGGAGTGATTGATTTATGGACCAACTAACAAGCAAACAATCTCTTTATCTGAGCGAAGAGAGGTGTGCCATGAGAGAAAAGAAGATGGAAGTCTAAAAATAAAAAAAATTGGGTACTTGTGAGTTATCTGGGCTGCCGATTTTTTGATTGTATGCCTTAAGTTAAGGCATACAATCAGATGCGATGCAATATCGCATCGCATCGCATGCGATCATCGGATGCGATGACCCGATTTTTCCATAGGAATCAATGTTAAAATTGACTGAGTCCATTTTAACATGGAATTTAATGGGAAAAAGGGTTCCTTTTCATACCCCTACTATCCAAGTGGGCATGGAGTTGGATATAAACCTGTGGCGAGCGTAGCGAGCCACCGAGCCCGAAGCGTGGCGAGCGAAGCGTGGCGAGCGAAGCGTGGCGAGCGAAGCGAGCCCCGCGAGGGGACGGTATTCTGTGTCCCCTCGCGGGGCTCGCTACGCTCGCCACGCTTCGGGCTCTGTGGCTCGCTACGCTCGCCACAGGTTTATATCCAACTCCATGCCCACTTGGATAGTAGGGGTATGAAACGGACCCCTTTTTCCCATTGAATTCCATGTTAAAATGGACTCAGTCCATTTCAACATTATTTCCTATGGAAAAATCGGGTCATCGCATCGCATCCGATGGTCACATGCGATGCGATGTGCCCGATCCGACCCGATTTAGAAATCGGCAGCCCGGATAACTCACAAGTACCAAAAATTGTATTTGCTTTTGTCTATTAGAACAAAACCAAAAATACACTGCTTAATTTTAAGCACATGTTCCACCCCAGGTTTCTTACATTGCCTTCTACTGGCATTCAGCTAAATATTTTATGCAAGCAGTATCTAAGTGTTAATAGTTTACATGAAACGATTGTTTACTGTGTATTTTTTCTGTGTACTTTTTTGTGGTCATTTTTTTCATGTTTTGGTTAAACAGTTTCTCAACCCAGAATAACATGGTTTGAATTAGGGAAGTGATTCAATGTGGAAAATAAATTTTAATTATTAAAATTACACTATTTGGCCTCTTTATTTTTGACTAGTCTTAAGGTCTGTCCGACAGACGGTCAAAAGTTTTATACTGTACTTATACAATTCTTGTTCCACCTAACCTACCCAACCACAGCAGCTCAAAAGCTGCTGCAGCAGGTACAGAAGATCCTAAAAACCCTTGATGAATAAGTAAACAAGTGAAAAAATAACTAACTGGGGATTGAAATCACATGGATTTCACAATGATATCTACAGTGTTTGATTCACAGACCACTCTGATTGGGGGCACTTCAGGCAGGCATTGGACGAGCGCAGAGGTGGCGGCTCCCTCCCAACAATTAAAACAGGGAGAGGCCACTGCAAGCGCGCATTTAACCAGCGACTGTCGGGACCCCGTCCAGCACCTGTTCCAATAAAGGCATGTTTATACTTAAGAAATCGTACCATTACTCACAAGAAATAGCATATAATAAAGCAGGCATTCCCAACCATGGTCCTCAAGGCACACCAACAGTGCAGGTTTTCTAGATATCCAGGCTTGAGCACAGGTGACTAGATTAGTATCTAAGGGATTCTGATTAAACCATCTGTGCTGAAGCCTGGATATCACTAAAACCTGCACTGTCGGTGTGCCTTGAGGACCGTGGTTGGGAATGCCTGTAATAAAGCCTGTAAAAGTATCTTTGCACAAGTTACGACCAAGAATGATGCATACCCCGAAACTCGGTCATTGCGAAGGAGACTTCCATAAAGGTATCTTTCAGATAGACGAATCAGGTTTTCTTAAACATGCTTTTATCGGAGCACACCTCCAAAAAAACATACAGAAAATTTTTGTAAAAGATGGGCATGTCACCCTATTGATGGGTACAAGAAAAAAATGAAGTGGCACTAACAAAGTTCAAACCTAACCACATGAATATGGAGTGCCAGATTCCCCATAGGTTCCAGGTGTTTGGGGAAATCTTCAAGTTGTTCCTGATGGTGGAATGACTAAAAGTAGGTGAACTCCTCTGCTTGGACCAACGCATTACGAACCTAAATGGTACTGTTTCAAGGTATGCAGAGGATTGTACATGCTGGTGTATTTTTTACCCCACATACTGATAGAAACAGGAAGTCTAACCCACTTCCTGTTCCGTTACAGAAGTTAAAAACAAAATTATATTTCTAAAAATCTACAACATATTTCTGTGTAGAGTTCATTTAATATAAGAGACTTTAAAATGAATAATTCATGAATTAAACATTTGGAAAAAAAAATGTTTTTATCCTTGCCCATACTAAAGATGGTGTCCAGATATCAGTGTGGGCAGAAAAACATGAAGTTTATGTATAATATAAATATAGTGTAGTATAAATATAGTATATGAAGTAGAAAATATATCCCATCTCAACCACTACGCTCTACACAAGATCTGCGTCTCTCTTCTGCACGGATCACTAGCTCCCATTCACTATTACAGGACTTTCATCGGGCTGCTCCCATCCTATGGAATGCCCTTCCTTGCACATTAAGACTCTCCACCAGTCTCCAAACTTTCAAGCGTTCCCTGAACACTCACCTCTTCAGGCAAGCCTATCATATTTAAGTTCTAAACGCATAACCCTCTGAGGCACTTATGTATTATATAGCTTCCCTTCTGGACTTGTAACTTGGTGGGACTGCTATGCTATTACTGGTGCCTTTCCTTGTGTTTCCCCCCTATATCCCTATAGATTGTAAGCTTGCAGCAGGGCCCTCTAACCTCCAAGTCTGTCTGTTGTTACCCAGTTTGTTTTATCACTGTTTACTATTGTAAAGCGCAATGGAATCTGCTGTGCTATATAAGAAACTGTAAATAAGTATATAATATTTATTAATCAAGATTGCATGGTTTAAGTTTCTGGTGTATTTACACCAGAGATCCAATGAGTACATTCATAGTGTGGGCATAACATGTAAAATATGGCGTAGTGGCCCCTACAACCTCCTAAATTATCAGGACTTAAGGCCCTCATTCACTTGTAAGATTGGATCATTCAATCAAACCAAATCTCACATGATTGGCATACACTCAAACCCAATGCGCATTCCCGTGCACATCGGGTCTGACCCAAGAGATGAATTCTGCACATAGAATCTATCTAATCTGGTCCATAATGTACGCATCAGGGGACATTTTCCCCAGAGTGCAATTTATCGCCCACCCTCCTGGAAGTGACTTGCTGATCTGTACTGCCCACACAGCAGGAGAGGAGGCAGCATTTTCAAACCACGATGAGCCGCCAGCGCATTAAGTTGGTAAGTATATTGTGGCTGGTGTATATGTTTTGGGGTTGTTTTTTTTGCTACCCATAACAGATTCCCCCATCATTTGCATAGCGGATTCCCAGTGACCTCCATCATGAGGCTCGGCGGCGGTCTCGGCGAATCCGCTCTGTACAGGTGATGAAGTATACAGGTCACAACGGATCACCCTCTCCCCAGCCTATTTCCATGCAGCCTCTTGCTCCGACACCAGGCGCTCACTCGCAGTCACAACTGCTCGGTCGAAGCGCTATCCCCCTATCACTACAATGTATTGGCTGAGTAGCCAAATCCTTATTTATCCTTGTGTCTTTATCCTGGTGGTTATGTTAAGGTGCCCATACACTATGCGATTTTGGACCAATTTCGACACCTTGCCCAATCGGGTAAAATTGTGCTATGAATTATTACCACATCCACCGTATTCGCCCGAATTGGCTCCCTGCTAATTCTTTCTTACACATGCGTTTAAGCCTGCTCAAAGCAAAAGTTTTGAAAGCTAGCTGCCTCTGTGTGAGATGTAAGTTCACTCAGGATTTGTATTTATTTTTTTACTCTTTTTCCCAAAGGCACCCCAAAATGAAACTATGAAACTTATACCAAAGAGATTGTATTTAACTGTATAATGCATTTTTATGTACAAAACTATTAACTGCGCTTTTTAGATTACATTTGAAGGTCACATAAGTTTGACATGTCATTAGTTTGAAAAATTGGTTTAAAATAAATCTGGGGATCCCCTACATCGTTTGTCCTGTGATTTTAAAACCAGGACCCATTCTTTGAGTCCGGTGTTGGTAAATGCAATGGAGGGGACCTACATGCCATTTTTTTTTAATCACACGCATGCATTCTACGAAGCAATGCCCACACCACATGCGAACTTTAGTATTTGCAACGCTATTCAGTGACCAAAAACAACACACACACTTGCATGCTCGCAAGCACACGTTTACAATATCAGGCACTGCGTGCATGCGAACATCCTCTGTGGGTGAATTCATTTGCAACACCAACCATACGCACGCAACCAAACAATTCTCAACCATTTATTTAGTTACATAATGGTCCTCATTTCATTGTGTTTATTGGAACAAATTTACTAGTTGGCTGCTCATAACCAAAGAAGCCTTATTATATATATATAAATGTTTATATTATGTCTAACTTCCCCAACTAAAGTAAAAATATGATGTCACTCAACACCATAGAATACAATTTTAGTTTTTGTTCCTAAAACCTGGTAGTGAGCAATGTTTCATCAGCTTTTATATAAATATGTTGGGTGCGGTTTTTTTCATAACTGTAATTGTGTGTGTGTGTGTGTGTGTGTGTGGGGGGGGGGGGGGATTAAGGCAATGTGTCCTCTTTGTATTTTCTATTTAAAAAGTGGATCTGGGGTTAATATTATTCACAAACAGATGTGTCCACATACATTGTTGCTGCGTACTGTACAGCACATGCATCTAATAGCCAGCAGTTTTTTGTCTATACTCTGGGTTTTGGTATAAATAGACTGGAGTTTGATCGACAATCATTTGGTCGACCACGTTATATCGATTGTAACAGTAGTTCATCGTACATTTAATTTATAGTATTAAGAAATCGGCGTTTTATGTCGAATGTATGTTAGATATGGACTAAAAGCCGACAGAATTTACAGACGCTTCTAAAGATCGACAATGCACTGATCGGCATTAGCAGTAGGTTGACAGTTGTTAAATTGACCGGTAATAGTTAGTTCTTCATTAGATCGACTGGCACATACACTATGGTACATTTCATAAACATTACTTTGATCGGCTGTTATTAGATCAACTTCTCCATCGGTCGACAGTGCATAGGGTCGATCGCTAATAGGTCGACAGTTAATGTTGACTGCTAATAGGTTGACTTAATTATTTTGACCGCTAATAGGTCGACATATTATTGGGTCGACTGCTTTCCGTGAGGCAGACCTTAGGTTGATAGCTACACCTTGCCAACCTTGCCCCTTCCCTATACCCACTTTTTCACCTCATGAAATGTCTTCATCTGCACCCTAACTAACAGGCTATGTGCATAGCTGTGCACATGTGGATGCGCAGACATAGCCGTCTTAGTGACTCTCCTTGTAAACTGTGCCACTAAAAATACCAAAATACCCTGGCACTGCTTCCTCATAAGCTCGCGCTGGAACCCCTGTCAGAACCCCACCCATGATGGCCAGCACCCATGGGAACCCTCCTTCACCACTGCTGCACACTGCCCCCTTACACACTCTAATAGCCGTCTAAACACGTATGCTGCAAGCCACCCTCTAGTCACCCCGCTGCCTGTCTACATGTAGACACACACCCCATCTTTATAGCCGTACTGTGTTGTTTTCACCATAGCCGTTTAAACCTGGACACCGCACGACTGTCCCAAGTCACGCCGCTGCCTGTCTACATGTAGATGCACACATCTTTATAGCAGATTGCCATACACCAGTGATTCTCAAACTTTTTTGAATCACGGCACCCTAGAGTATCAGAGTATTTTTCAGGGCACCCCTAGGCCAAAAGTTTGTTACCAAGAATAAAAAATAATAATTAAATAAGTTGTGCTTAAATGTTATCCTTAGGTCCAGTTATGTGGTGAGGAACATGATTTACTTATGTTTATCCACATATATTATCATTGAAAGCCACAAGCACTGATTTTGGCTATTACATTGACCATAAACAATTTGAATTGATTCTGGAACACCAACCTGAGGCACCCCTGCAAGTGCTCCGAGGCACCCCAGGGAGCTTAGGTGCTCAGTTTGGGGAACCACTGCCATACACTATTGTTTCCACCATTGCCGTTTAAACCTGGATGCTGCAAGCCTGCCCCTAGTCTCCCCACAGCCTGTCTGCAAGCCTGCCCCTAGTTACCCTGCAGCCTGCCCCTAGTCTCCCCCTGCAGCCTGTCTGCAAGCCTCCCCCTAGTCACCCCACAGCTTGTCTACATGTAGACGGCCAGCTACACCCTTCTATAGAGCAGTTTTCATGACTAATTTTTACGACCTGGCACTGCACTATGCTAGTGCTTCAACCACCATCAGCCACCTAAACCTGATGTTCAGCAACCATGAGAACCTTTAACTCCTGGGGCACAAAAATCTGCACCCCCAATGCCCTCTATATGCTACCTGCTTTCTAAACGGGGATGCCGCAAGCCTGTGCCTAGTCACCCCACCACCTGTCTACATGTAAATGCATACCCCATCTTTATAGTGGTTTACTGTACTGTGTTATTTTTTCTGTCTAATCCTGGACACCACCTGTCTACAGGTAGATGGACAGCTACACCATTCTTCAGAGCAGTTTGCTGGACTAAATTTTTTATGTGGCACTACAAGTTAGCGTTAGCGCTGCAACCCCCATCAGCCACCTAATCCTAAAGTTCAGCAACCTTGGGAACCTTCCTAACCCCTGGGGCACACTATAAAATCTGCACCCCCAGTGCTCTCTGTATGCTACACGCACACCTTTAAATGACTATTGTTATCTACAGTGTTTTGCCCTGTATGTGCGGTTAGTGTGTCGTATGTGTACAACGTGACAGTTAAATACAGTTCAACATACTCTATTCCCTTGGTGCCAAGATACTGTAAGATCTTAATAAATATCCACCACTACTGCATGATTTAAATTAACTATTCAGAAAGGCCTGATGTATTGTGGTGCCACTAAGCTTTCCAATGAAATAACATACATTTTTCGGTGAAGGATTAGAGATTTTCCCGCTCTTTTATAGAGACAATAAAAACCCTGACCCTCCCTAGCTTAGGTGCCATTACACTGAGATTGCTACCTGGCTGCATAAGTTTTGATTGGTTTCTTGGTATTAGCTCTTTGCTGGTGGTGATTTCCGATTAGCATATCAGAGCTTTTGGATTCAAGTGACCGGGAGGAGAGTTCTGCCTACGCTGGGAAGGAATCCAACTTCTTAAAAAGGTAAGCGGCTGAACTCCTTGTCTTTCTATAACTCTCCTTCCATATAAAATGTCCTGCTAGAATACAAGTACGCAAAATTTCAGTTTTTAACATTACATGGTGTAGTAGTGTCTGTACTAGGCTGTATAATATATATATATATATATATATATATATATATTATGCTGTCCTTACTCAATAGCCCGGAGGTAGTAAATAAGGTAGGCGGCACTCCAACGGATGAAGGTGAAAAAAGTTATTTATTCAATAATCCTTAAGCCAAGCCGACGTTTCGAGGCCTTGAGCCTCTTTTTCAGGGCGTGCAATAGGTGAGGTAAAGTGCTGTGCAGAGAAAAGAACCTTAGACTATGTGTTTCTTACCTTTTTGTAGCCCAGGTCTGAGGTGTGTAGCGTGGGACTCCCGGCGTCTGTGTGCGCTGCTTCCTGCCGCTGTGGTTCCGCCTTCCTGTAAGTCTGGCCGTTGCCAAGCAACGCTGGAAGCTTGCGCTCCACCGCGGCTGCCGGGTTTCCTGTGTGTGGAATACAAACAAAAATAAAAATAAGACCAGTGTACAAAACGCACTGGATATAAGTGCTGTGAATAACTTAAATAAATGTTCTGGCTACATGTGTACAGTAGTGTGTTTACATTACACCAGTACTATGACAACGATAAAGTTATTATAAGAAATATATAATGTATTGTGCCGTTGTTAACCTTGGGCATGTATAGTATGCCTGGACCTCAGAACTCGCTCTTATCCTAACAATGGGGCACGCTATGAATTGGCAAACAAATTCAATGTAGTGGTCAGACATCCCCTAATCAAAGATTACATGCAGCAACAAACAGGCTGGTGGCGAACACTTAGATGAAAGAGTTCCACGCTATTTTTTCATTTAGGCCTGTAGGGGCCAATGCGTTCAGTCTGTATATCCACTCTGACTCCCGCTTGTTGAGCAGTTTTTGTCTATCACCACCCCTGGCCAAGGGTGGGATGTGATCTATAATCATACAGCGGAGATCTGCCAGTGTGTGTCCTTCTGTGTGTGTGACTTCTCACTTCTAGCTCAGAAGAGCTGTATACATTTTATTAACCCAGTTTTTCTTTTCAGGTGCTTTTATTTTCTATCTTTGTCTTCTATTTCCTTTTAATTAGCGCTCATCCTCCTATTATTATTTTTAAACTGAAGAATGACCATTCACCTTTTAGTGAGCAACGGCTCACTGTCTCTTTTAAATGAGCCATTCAAAAGATCTGTCTCCCTCACGACTGACCCATCTCTAGTCTGAAGCAGACAGGTTGTTGAGCAGTTTGGATTGGCTGCGTTGGTGGGGCTGGAATGTAAAACATTACAAACTTAAAACACTGATAAGCTTTTAAGTAAAAATAGTCTTAATGCCTTTTTTTTTTTTTAAGACAGTTGGTCCAGTGGTTTCTTTTTCAAATTCTCCAAAGGAAACCCTTCTCTCTGCCTTTTTCCCGGAATCTACAATATTCAAACATTATCAAATGCCAATTACAAAATTATTTTTAAAGTAAATCATTCACTGACAAAAACATTCCTCACCTGTGTCATCTGTTTTTGATTTCTTTTGTGGTGTACTTTCCTTCTGTGTCTTGGGATGTTTTGGAGTTGAAACTGTTGTTGATCCTTAATCAAAATGGATGGTACACATAAATACATTTTTAATTATTATTTAATTCATTAATTAAAAATGTATACACACATATCTCCTAATAGTCAGTCTACACTAAATTATATTTCAATGCCATGGAGTAATTATTTGCTGGTCGGAGACAAGGGCTGGCTGGCAACTTTTAGCCTGGGGAGCAATTCCAGAGCACTGGCCCATAAGTAACAGCACATTGTTAAATGGAGGTTTTTCATTTTAATAATATGTATTAATGAAAAAAATACAATAATAGGACCCCACAGGCTGCTCCCCCTGTTTAATATCAGTACACCACAGGCTACTCACCCCTGTCTTATAATAATAACAGGACACCACAGGCTGCTCCCCTGTATGATGATAAGGCTGCTCTCCCTGTATAATAATAGGACCCCCACAGGCTGCTCCCGCTGTATAATAAAAGTACACCCCAGCCTACTCCCCCTGTATAATAGGACACAATAGGCTGCTCCCCGTCTTATAATAACAACAGGACCCCACAGGCTGCTCCCCCTGTTTAATAGCAGGACCCCACAGGCTGCTCCCCCTGAATAACAGGACCCCACAGGCTGCTCCCCCTGTATAATAATAGGACCCCCACAGGCTGCTCTGCCTGTATAATAAAAGTACACCACAGGCTGCTCCGCCTGTACAGTCCCTCTTTCCTGATCTTGATGCCGGACAGTCACCTAGGCGGGCTGCAGCATCGGGAAGAAGGAGGAACGCACAGTCCAGAAGTAAGATTGAATGCAGAGAGTCCACAACCTCACTCTCTGTCACGGCCTCCTGCACTAGAAATGTTTTTGGAGTCAGAGACTGGTCAGCCGTGGCTGCAGCAGCAACCTCAGAACAAGACGACCCGCACTCAAATTGATTGAGCGGCCCATGCAGCGCATGGCACCCTACCCCCCGGCCCAGCCCGCCCCTGGTCGGAGATGATTTCTCCTGTTACAGGCACATGTGATTCTTAATCAAAATGGATGGTACATTTAATCAATTTTTTCATTGTTAATTGAATTTATTAAAATTTATACACAGATATCTAATAAAAGTCAGTCTAAACTGACGTACATTTGAATACCAAACTTTTGATCGTTGGCTACCATCAAAAGATTTCTCCAGCTGCGGGCACTTGTGAGGGGATGTGTCTTTGTATCACATCCCCTTGCATGGTTGCAAGGGGATGTGGAGCCGATTCAGCAGGGTAGGCCCTCAAAGACTCGGTAAGCTGCAAGATCGCAGCTTAATGACACAACCAGAACCTGGCCCTAATATACATACATATATACACATACACACACACTATGCCATACCTTGTGTGCTGGTTCCTTTCTTCTTGGACGAGCAAGAAGTACGCTTCCATCTTCTTTTCCCAATACTTGTGCAGCTTCTGTACACTCTGTATCTTCCGAATGATGGATCTTCTGCAGGAACGCAACCTTTTCTTGCAGCTCTCTTTGGTGTACTTGAAAATCCCCTTGCACTGTGGGTGCAATTTCATCCCACGTCGTGTTCTGTAATCTTGATTGAGAATTTTGTGAACCAAATAAATGTGCAGAGTGATGAATTACCTGGTTAATGAGTGTGTCGGTTTCTTCATCTGTGAAGTTTGGTCTCCTGTTGCAGGAGTCTTCTCCGGAGTCAGCTTTGTGGTCTGTCTGTCATGGTTGTTGGCTGTCTGTCATGGCTGTCTGTCTCTGCGCTGATTCTTCTTCCTGTGAAGAGAGAAAACATACTTCTTTCTTCTTGGGACATTGGTGAACCCAAAGCTTCAATCTGTCTCAACGCTGAGGGTCTCCTTCGTTCTTCCTGGGACATTTCTATAAGAAAACTGAACAGAGAAATCAAATATGTTATACAATCAAAAATATTCATGAAGATCTACTATTTTACTGATCATTTGTCCTTTTGACTGTTTTTATATACAAATTCAGTATACAAGTGATATTTCACTAATATGCTATGCCATATATATATATATATATATTAGGTGATTCATCGCACCCTACGGGCGCTCTTCACACCGGCGTAAGGGGCTGCGCCCCCTTAATTTGTGAATGTTTGTATATGAGAAATATGGTTAGAATTGTATGAAAGATGCCCTGTATTGCAACTTAAGTTTTATAGGTGAAATGTGTGAAATAGAGAGCATAAGATTTGGAAGGGGGGGTGTATTGTTTTGTTTAATTAAAAAGCGGTTACAGAGTTAGATGTACATTGATAGTGTGAATGGTACAGTGACATTTGTGTGTGTGGGGGGGGGGGGGTGTGTGTGTGCGTGTTGTTTAGGTGTGTGTGCAATAGTATAGTAGGGTGATTTTGAGTCAGCGGCTCCCCACTGGCGGAGGTCACGACACAGGAAAACAGGAGGCTGGGTAGTGATAGGGGTGTGTGGGCATAAGGGGGACTAAAAAGGAGGGTGGGAGACACTGTGCAGCTTCTGCCAGTGGGTGAGGGTCCAGCATGGCAGTACAGGACGGCGGCCCTGAGTCAGTGTCTCCTCCTACTGGGTGGGAGTTAGGGTGCATGAGAGCAGGAGGCTGGGCTATGAAGCATGATAGGGGAATGTGGGCAACACAGCGTCAGCGACTCCCCAGTGGTAGAAGTTACGGTTCAGGAGAGCAGGAAGCTGGGTAGTGCTAGGCGTGTGTGGTGCCGTGAATTGCGGGAGGGGCGCGGGGGTGCCGTGAATCAAGGGAGGGAGTGGGGCAGAATTGCAGGAGGGGGGCGCAGGTGTCAGCGAATCGTGGGAGGGGGCGGTGGTCCGCAAAGCATGGGAGGGGGGCGTGAATTGCGCGAGGGGGGGTTGCGAATTGTGGGAGGGGGGGCGCGGGGGGTGCCGCGAATTGTGGGAGGGGGGGCACGGGGCGTGATGAATCACCTAGTTGGTTATATATGCTTGTAGCAGGATGGTAGGATGTTGCTGTCATACAGAATAAATTTACATAAACAGTAATAGTGGCAGTAAAAGATCTCTCGTGGGAGGGGGGGTTTGTGAGGGCGGCTGTTGCCACGAATCGCAGGAGGGAGGGGTCGCGGGGGTTGCCGCGAATCGGGGGAGGGGGGTGGCGGGGAAGTGCCGTGAATCGCTGGAGGGGGGGGCACGGGGTGGGGGGGTGCCGCGAATCGCGGGAGGGGTGCCGTGAATCGCGTGGGGGGGGGGGTCGTGGGGGTGGGGGCGAATCGCCACAAGAAAAAATCAACACAGAAAGGTCAACACATGTAAATGTTGAAAAGGGAGTCCAAACCGCGCACAGCCAAAAGTAATTAAGAGTGCGTCCTTTTCTTTCTTAGTAGTATTTGCAGCTTTCTCCAGAGAACCAGACCGCGGTTCAATATCCCACACACATTTAAAAAGAAATGGAGAGGGAGCGCACCATGAGCATAAAATTCAATACTTGAAAGTGAAATAAAGCTCACATACATGAAAGTTAACAGTAATCTGCTTGCCAGAATAAACCCCCGCACCACGCCAACAGCTTCAGACCGGGACCAGCCGTAAACCGTCTGTGGACATCAAGTGGGTCAGACAGAGTTGCACAGCATCGTCGATTAGGCCACGCCCAACGCGTTTCGTCATAGGTAGACTTCGTCAGGGGGTGTGTCTATTCAGTGTGCAGGTATGGTATATATATACGTTATTCAGCTGGAAACAATTGACCCTCTCACGATCAATTAGCATCCTAGCTCTGGTTACAGCGTATTAAGTAACTACACATATATATGGCAGTATAATAAAAATGACAGACATTACAATAAAAGGAAGATTTGATACATAGTATAACAATTTACATTAATATAAAAAAAGTTTTTTATACATATATAGGTAAACAATTTATAATAACATTTAAAAACAATTTTTACTGATAAAACACACAAATTAGTAATTAAGACCGATGTTGTTCATTTACTAAAGAGAGGAGCAGAGAGAACAGATGTTAACCCCTTCCCGACATTTGACGTACATTTACGTCATGGCCGGGATGTACTTCCCGACACATGGCATAAATGTACGTCATGACTTTAAACTGTCACTGCGTCTAGAGACGCAGTGACAGAGGGACGATGTCTGCTGTCCCTGACAGCAGACATGTCCCTGCATGCCCAGGGGGGGCTGCGATGCCGCCCCCCCGTCGGCGATCGCTGTGATTGGCTGTTCAGTGTGAACAGCCATTCACAGCGTTTTCCTGTGTTACCAGCGAATCAGACGCTCGGTAATACAGGTGTCAATCACCGCCGGGCGTCAGGGGGCATGAGGGGGTCATCGGTGACGATGACACCTCACCCCACCCTCACCCCACCTGCCCCCAAGGCTGTGATTGGTCCTTCGGACCGACAGCCAATCACAGCCAAGGCGCGACATTTAAACTAACGGTGACAGCGCTGCAGACGCCATTCCGGTCTGGAATAGCGTGCAGAGCGGTCACCGTGCCTATCTGCCGTGATACTGACCTGATCCTTGCTAATACTTACCTGATCCTTGCAAATACCTTACCTGATCACCTGATCACTGCTTGTAGCGTGCTGGACGCTTCCTGGATCTGACTTCTTGGGACTTCCTGCTGCTGCTGCAGTGTGATAGAGAGATAGAGAGAGAGAGAGATAGAGAGAGAGAGATAGAGAGATAGTGACAGAGAGAGCTATATTTTGTGTCTGCTACCCCCCCTTTTTGGGGGTGCAGGTTTTTTTTATATATAAATAACTGTCAGTGCTGCTGCTGCAGTGTCATAGAGTGATAGATAGTGATAGATAGTGAGAGATAGAGAGATAGAGAGATTTGTGTCTGCTACCCCCCCTTTTTGGGGGTGCAGGTTTTTTTTATATATATATATAACTGTCAGTGCTGCTGCTGCAGTGTCATAGAGTGATAGATAGTGATAGATAGTGAGAGATAGAGAGATAGAGAGAGATAGTGACAGAGAGTGATAGAGAGTGTATATTTTGTGTCTGCTACCCCCCCTTTTTGGGGGTGCAGGTTTTTTTTTATACATATAACTGTCAGTGCTGCTGCTGCAGTGTCCTAGAGTGATAGATAGTGATAGATAGTGAGAGATAGTGAGAGATAGTGAGAGATAGTGAGAGTGATAGAGAGTGTATATTTTGTGTCTGCTACCCCCCTTTTGTGCTGATCAGTATATCTGTGCTGATCAGCAACTTTTTGGGGGCGCAGGGTTTTTTTTTTTATATATATATACCTGTCAGTTGCTGCCAGTTGCACTGTCAGTTGCACCAAAGGTTGTGCACCTGCTGCCCCTCACTGGTAATCAGTGTTGCATCACTGATCACCTTTTTTTTTTTTGAGGCTGCTGTGGGGTCTTTTTTTAATTTTTTTTTTACACACACTGTGATTTTGTGGGTGTCCTGTGGCCACTGTGCGCTGATCAGTGACGTACATCACTGATCAGCTTTTTCGGCACAGGGTTGATCTATTTTTTTTTTTTTTTATCAAATTCCTGTTGCCTTTGAGCGCTGTTCAGTGACGGACGTTACTGACCAACATCTGTGCTCAATTTTTGGCGCAGGAGCTTTTTTTTTTTTTTTTAACCCCTTCAATTTTTTTTTTTTTTTATTGGGATCAAATTCCTGTATAAAGTATTTTTTTTTTCTGCACTACATACACACTACACACTACATACCCCCCGGGTTGAAATAAAGTTTGTACCCCCCCCTACACTATACACGTGTTGAAACATTTCACTACCAGTAACACAAAAATAAAAATGGCATCCCAAATGTCATCCCAAATGTCATCCCAGTCATCCAGAAGAATGTATTCAGCGGAGGAGGCATATGCCATGCTTGCCTCTGATTCTGACACAGCCAGTGAGGCAAGCGGGGAATTTAAAGGATTCATCTTAAGCTCCTCTTCCTCCTCTAGTGATGAGGGACCCCCTCAAAGACGCCCCCGTAGAGCAGCTGAGACCCCCCCCCCCAATAATTGATCTCGTATGGACCCCACCACCAGACAATTTTGAGCCCCAGGTTCCTGAGTTTTTGGCCATGCCAGGAATCCAATTTGATTCCACAGGTCTCAGAGAAATTGACTTTTTCAAATTATTTTTCTCTGATGATTTTATAAATTTAATGGTGGACCAAACTAATTTATATGCCCAGCAGTTTATTGCTCAAAACCCCACGTCATCATTTGCTAGGTGGACCCCTGTAGATGCAGTAGAGATGATGACGTTTTGGGGTCTGGTGTTTCATATGGGCATAGTAAAAAAGCCAGAAATTAGGCAATATTGGAGTACAGATGTTCTGTACAGCACCCCATTTTACCGTATGGCCATGCCCCGGGCTCGATTTGAGACGATCCTTAAATTTTTGCATTACAACGATAATGCACAGTGCCCTCCCAGAGATGATCCCACCTTTGACCGGCTATTCAAAGTCAGGCCGGTCATTGATCACTTCAGTGCCAAATTTGAAGAGATGTACATCCCAGATAAATTCATTTGCATAGACGAGTCCCTTATACATTTTAAAGGAAGGGTTAAATTCCGCCAGTACCTTCCCAGTAAGAGGGCAAGGTATGGCATAAAAATGTATAAGCTGTGTGAAAGCACCTCAGGGTACACCCACAGGTTTAGGGTATATGAAGGGAAGGATTCAAGAATTGAACCGCCAGAATGCCCCCCCTCCCTCGTAGGTGTTAGTGGAAAAATTGTCTGGGATTTAGTGCACCCCTTCCTGGATAAAGGTTATCACCTCTATGTGGATAACTTTTACACTAGCATCCCCCTGTTTAAGGCCCTTGGTTCAAGAGGTACAGCAGCTTGCGGTACTGTGCGCAAGAACCAAAGAGGCCTCCCAAAAACGCACATTGCCCAAGTAATGAGAAGGGGTGAAAGCAGGGGAATATGCACCGAAAATATGTTGTTGGTCAAATATAAGGACAAGAGGGATGTCCTTATACTGACAACAATTCACGGAGACAGTACCACCTCCGTCCCTGTACGAGGTACCAGTACCCACACCTCCAAACCTAATTGTATCCTGGATTACAATAAGTACATGGGCGGAGTGGATCTTTCAGATCAGGTACTGAAGCCGTACAGTGCCCTGCGGAAAACAAAAATCTGGTACAAGAAGCTGGCCGTGTATATCATCCAGATGGCACTGTATAACGCTTACGTGCTATTCCGTTCTACCGGCCAGAGGGGGACATTTATGCACTTTCAAGAGGAAGTCATAAAGGGCCTAATATTTGGGAACCAGCAGGCAGAGGGCCCCAGTACTTCTAGTACTGGCCCCCGTATTGTACCAGGGCAGCTTTTTCCTGATGAAATCCCCTCCACTGGAAAAAAGGGCAGGACACAAAAAAGGTGCAAAGTTTGCTATAAAAAGGGAATAAGAAAGCAAACTATATTCCAGTGTGACACTTGCCCCGACAAACCCGGCCTATGTATAAAGGAGTGTTTTAAAATATACCACACATCTATGGATTATTAGGTTCATAATTTCACCGTGCTTCGGGGGTCTTGCTAATGCCACATAGCACCCACCATTCATTCCACCAGAATCTGAGCCGCAAAATCCAAAAATCACTCCTTCCCTTCTGAGTCCTGCCATGCACCCAACTGCTATTTTTCGGTCACATGTGAGGCATTGCCGTACTCGGGAGAAATTGGGGCACAGATTTTGGGGTGCTTTGTCTCCTTCATTCCTTGTGAAAATGAAAAATTTTGAGCCAGAACTGCATTTTTGTGTAAAAAATGTAATTTTGCATTTGCACAGCCCAGTTGTATCAAAATTGGTGAAACCCCTGGGGGTTTGAAATGTACACTATACCCCTAGATGAATTCCCTGAGGGGTGTAGTTTGCAAAATGGGGTCACTTGTGGGGAGGTTCCACTGTATTGGTGCTTGGGGGGTCTTGCTAATGCGACATAGCACCCACCAAAATTCCACCAGAATCTGAGCTGCAAAATCCAAAAATCACTCCTTCCCTTCTGAGTCCTGCCATGCACCCAAATGGTATTTTTCGGTCACATGTGAGGCATTGCCGTACTCGGGAGAAATTGGGGCACAGATTTTGGGGTGCTTTTTCTCCTTCATACCTTCTGAAAATGAAAAATTTTGAGCCAGAACTGCATTTTTGTGTAAAAAAATGTATTTTTTCATTTTCACTGCCCAGTTGTATCAAAATTGGTGAAACCCCTGGGGGTTTGAAATGTACACTATACCCCTAGATGAATTCCCTGAGGGGTGTAGTTTGCAAAATGGGGTCACTTGTGGGGGGGTTCCACTGTATTGGTGCTTTGGGGGTCTTGCTAATGCGACATAGCACCCACCAACATTCCACCACCAAAAATCACTCCTTCCCTTCTGAGTCCTGCCATGCACCCAACTGGTATTTTTTGGTCACATATGAGGCATTGCCATACTCGGGAGAAATTGGGGCACAGATTTTGGGGTGCTTTTTCTCCTTCATACCTTATGAAAATGAAAAATTTTGAGCCAGAACTGCATTTTTGTGTAAAAAAATGTAATTTTTCATTTTCACTGCCCAGTTGTATCAAAATTGGTGAAACCCCTGGGGGTTTGAAATGTACACTATACCCCTAGATGAATTCCCTGAGGGGTGTAGTTTGCAAAATGGGGTCACTTGTGGGGGGGTTCCACTGTATTGGTGCTTTGGGGGTCTTGCTAATGCGACATAGCACCCACCAACATTCCACCACCAAAAATCACTCCTTCCCTTCTGAGTCCTGCCATGCACCCAAATGGTATTTTTTGGTCACATGTGAGGCATTGCCGTACTCGGGAGGAATTGGGGCACAGATTTTGGGGTGCTTTGTCTCCTTCATTCCTTGTGAAAATGAAAAATTTTGAGCCAGAACTGCATTTTTGTGTAAAAAATGTAATTTTGCATTTGCACAGCCCAGTTGTATCAAAATTGGTGAAACCCCTGGGGGTTTGAAATGTACACTATACCCCTAGATGAATTCCCTGAGGGGTGTAGTTTGCAAAATGGGGTCACTTGTGGGGGGTTCCACTGTATTGGTGCTTGGGGGGTCTTGCTAATGCGACATAGCACCCACCAAAATTCCACCAGAATCTGAGCTGCAAAATCCAAAAATCACTCCTTCCCTTCTGAGTCCTGCCATGCACCCAAATGGTATTTTTTGGTCACATGTGAGGCATTGCCGTACTCGGGAGAAATTGGGGCACAGATTTTGGGGTGCTTTTTCTCCTTCATACCTTCTGAAAATGAAAAATTTGGAGCCAGAACTGCATTTTTGTGTAAAAAAATGTAATTTTTAATTTTCACTGCCCAGTTGTATCAAAATTGGTGAAACCCCTGGGGGTTTGAAATGTACACTATACCCCTAGATGAATTCCCTGAGGGGTGTAGTTTGCAAAATGGGGTCACTTGTGGGGGGGTTCCACTGTATTGGTGCTTTGGGGGTCTTGCTAATGCGACATAGCACCCACCAACATTCCACCACCAAAAATCACTCCTTCCCTTCTGAGTCCTGCCATGCACCCAACTGGTATTTTTTGGTCACATATGAGGCATTGCCATACTCGGGAGAAATTGGGGCACAGATTTTGGGGTGCTTTTTCTCCTTCATACCTTATGAAAATGAAAAATTTTGAGCCAGAACTGCATTTTTGTGTAAAAAAATGTAATTTTTCATTTTCACTGCCCAGTTGTATCAAAATTGGTGAAACCCCTGGGGGTTTGAAATGTACACTATACCCCTAGATGAATTCCCTGAGGGGTGTAGTTTGCAAAATGGGGTCACTTGTGGGGGGGTTCCACTGTATTGGTGCTTGGGGGGTCTTGCTAATGCGACATAGCACCCACCAACATTCCACCAGAATCTGAGCTGCAAAATCCAAAAATCACTCCTTCCTTTCTGAGTCCTGCCATGCACCCAAATGGTATTTTTTTGTCACATGTGAGGCATTGCCGTACTCGTGAGAAATTGGGGCACAGATTTTGGGGTGCTTTGTCTCCTTCATTCCTTGTGAATATGAAAAATTTTGAGCCAGAACTGCATTTTTGTGTAAAAAATGTAATTTTGCATTTGCACAGCCCAGTTGTATCAAAATTGGTGAAACCCCTGGGGGTTTGAAATGTACACTATACCCCTAGATGAATTCCCTGAGGGGTGTAGTTTGCAAAATGGGGTCACTTGTGGGGGGGTTCCACTGTATTGGTGCTTGGGGGGTCTTGCTAATGCAACATAGCACCCACCAAAATTCCACCAGAATCTGAGCTGCAAAATCCAAAAATCACTCCTTCCCTTCTGAGTCCTGCCATGCACCCAACTGGTATTTTTTGGTCACATGTGAGGCATTGCCGTACTCGGGAAAAATTGGGGCACAGATTTTGGGGTGCTTTTTCTCCTTCATACCTTCTGAAAATGAAAAATTTTGAGCCAGAACTGCATTTTTGTGTAAAAAAATGTAATTTTTCATTTTCACTGCCCAGTTGTATCAAAATTGGTGAAACCCCTGGGGGTTTGAAATGTACACTATACCCCTAGATGAATTCCCTGAGGGGTGTAGTTTGCAAAATGGGGTCACTTGTGGGGGGGTTCCACTGTATTGGTGCTTTGGGGGTCTTGCTAATGCGACATAGCACCCACCAACATTCCACCACCAAAAATCACTCCTTCCCTTCTGAGTCCTGCCATGCACCCAACTGGTATTTTTTGGTCACATATGAGGCATTGCCATACTCGGGAGAAATTGGGGCACAGATTTTGGGGTGCTTTTTCTCCTTCATACCTTATGAAAATGAAAAATTTTGAGCCAGAACTGCATTTTTGTGTAAAAAAATGTAATTTTTCATTTTCACTGCCCAGTTGTATCAAAATTGGTGAAACCCCTGGGGGTTTGAAATGTACACTATACCCCTAGATGAATTCCCTGAGGGGTGTAGTTTGCAAAATGGGGTCACTTGTGGGGGGGTTCCACTGTATTGGTGCTTGGGGGGTCTTGCTAATGCGACATAGCACCCACCAACATTCCACCAGAATCTGAGCTGCAAAATCCAAAAATCACTCCTTCCTTTCTGAGTCCTGCCATGCACCCAAATGGTATTTTTTGGTCACATGTGAGGCATTGCCGTACTCGGGAGAAATTGGGGCACAGATTTTGGGGTGCTTGGTCTCCTTCATTCCTTGTGAAAATGACAAATTTGGAGCCAGAACTGCATTTTTGTGTAAAAAAATTAATTTTTCATTTTCACTGCCCAGTTGTACCACAATTGGTGAAACCCCTGGGGGTTTGAAATGTACACTATACCCCTAGATGAATTCCCTGAGGGGTGTACTTTGCAAAATGGGGTCACTTGTGGGGGGGTTCCTAACTTTTAGCATCTTATGGTGCCTAGAAACCTACATGGTGCCTAAAAAATAATCTAATAAAAAGGAGGCTCCAAAATCAAGTAGGTGCTCCTTCTATTATGAAGCCTGTGGTTTGGTCAACGTGCACACTAGGGCCACATATAGGATATTTATGAAAACAAAAGAATTGGGGGAATCAATTTTTAGTCACATTTCTCTAGTAAAATGTACTGTGTTCCTTAGAAAAATGTATTAAAATTGCAAATCTGCAAAAAAAATGAAATTTTGAAATTCACCTACACTTTGTTTTAATTCCTGTGAAACACCTAAAGGGTTAACAAACTTCCAAAATGCTGTTTTGAATACTGTGAGGGGTGCAGTTTTTGAAATGGTATCATTTATGGGGGTGTCTCACATACAAGTCCCTCAAAGTCACATCAGAACTGAACTGGTCCCTAAAAAAATCAGTGTTTGAAATTTTCTTGAAAATTTGAGAATTTGCTATTCATATTGTAAGCCTCCTAGTGTCCAAAAAAATTAAAAGGAAGTTGAAATAATGATGGAAACATAAAGTAGACATATGGTCTGTTAGTTATTAACTATTTTGAGTGGTATGATTATTTGTCTCACAAGCAGAAAATTTAACATTTTGCAAATTGCTAAATTTTCCATTTTTTTACGACATTTTGGTATTTTTCACAAAAAAACACAGACTGTATCGACCCAAATTTACCACTAATTTGAAGTACAATGTGTCACGAAAAAACAATCTCAAAATCACTGGGATAAGTATAAGCAAAAAAAAGTTATCCCCACTTAAGTGATACATGTCAGATTTGAAAAAAAGGGCTCTGTCAGGAACGCAAAAACTGGCTCTGTCAGGAAGGGGTTAATAACACAAATAATATAAATAAGACAACCAAAAGATTTAGACCCAAGAAAGTTGCAAAGCTGACATGCACCCAGGCAACCCACCGGCGACACACTATCGACACAGCATCTGAGGTCCGCAGACCCAACACAGAAGCCTGTCAGTGAGCCGTCAGTGAGCCGTCAGTGAGCGCTCTCTAGTGCAAGAAAGATACAACATCGCAACCCTCATTCATCCCCACTGGCGAGAAAGTACCCAGAGTGTGGATCCAATAAGTCTCCCGTCTGCTAAGTTTTTTTAGGAGATCTCCACCTCGCTCGTCCAGTGAGACTTGCTCTATACCTTTAAAGGAGAACTGATTCAAGTCTCCATTATTGCAAGCTAGGAAATGCCTAGAAACGCTATGTGTATTTAGTTTATTAGGAATATTACGTGTATGTTCTAATATTCTAATTTTAAGTAAGCGCTTAGTCTTTCCAATATACCTTTTGCCGCAACTGCAGCTCAACATATATATGACACAGGAGCTAGTACACGACATTTTGCTTTGTATATTCCAAGATTTTAGATGATCTCTATCCCAATATTTGAATTTATCCCGATCCACATACTGGCACATTTTACATTTTGTGCAAGGAAAGAAACCCTTCGTTGTCTGTAGCCAGCAAGATGTTTCTGTTTTTCTCAAATGGCTTGGTGCCAAGGTGGTTTTTAAAGTAGCCGCCTTTTGAAAGACTATTTGCGGTCTATTAGGAATAATAGATTTTAATATTGGGTCCAACAATAATATATCCCAATGTTTGTTTAATATTTCTTTAATTTTGCTACTTTCAACATTATATTTAGTCACAAAAGGCACAAACAGCGATTAAGGTTTCCTTTCTTTCACTCGATATGATAACAAAGATTGTCTATCCTTTGCATTTGCTCGATTTTTACATTTCTGTACCAATTCCTGCGGATATCTCTTTTCAACAAAGCGATTACAGTAAATTTCTGCCTGCTCATTAAATTTTTCTACCGTTAAACAATTTCTTTTAAGCCTAATAAATTGCGAATACGGTATATTCGCAACCCATTTGTTAAGGTGACAGCTGGTGAAATTGATGTAGCTAATGCTATCAACACTTTTGATATGTGTATAAGTATTGATGCAATTATTGGATGCCCAATCAGTGGTATCCAATACTAAATCAAGAAATTCAATTTTATCATGGCTAAAGTTGGAAGTAAATCTCAGGTTCAAATTATTCACATTCAGTTTCTGCATGAATTCATTGAAGATACCCTCATCGCCCTGCCACACAATAATAATATCGTCAATGAAGCGCTTAAAGCATGTGATGTTTATATTCACAATTGATTTCAATACTATTTTCTTCCCATTTACCCAAATAAATATTAGCCAAGCTTGGGGAATTGCGCAAGGGGGGGGGGTTGCGAATTGTGGGAGGGGGGCACGGGGGGTGCGTGAATCGCGGGAGGGGGGCGCGGGGGGTCCGCGAATTGCGGGAGGGGGGGGGCACGGGGCGCGATGAATCACCTAGTTGGTTATATATGCTTGTAGCAGAATGGTAGGATGTTGCTGTCATACAGAATAAATTTACATAAACAGTAATAGTGGCAGTAAAAGATCTCTCGTGGGAGGGGGGTTTGTGGGGGCGGCTGTTGCCACGAATCACGGGAGGGGGGTCGCGGCGAATCGTGGGAGGGGGGGTGGCGGGGGGGATGCCGTGAATCGCTGGAGGGGGGGCACGGGGTGGTGGGTGCCGTGAATCGCGGGAGGGGGTGCCGTGAATCGCGTGGGGGGGGGGTCGTGGGGGTGGGGGCGAATCGCCACAAGAAAAAATCAACACAGAAAGGTCAACACATGTAAATGTTGACATAAGTGTGGCACTTCATTGGTGTCCATGTAGACACATGAGAATGAATATGAAAACATTCAAAAAATTAAAAATAACTCTTCAAAAACTCATGTCAACCTTTTTCATTGTCGACCATAGCCAAGTCAGTGTTTTCCATGTGCCATTTAATCCTAGGGTTGATGTGAATCCCGCGCGTGGGGGGGGGTGCGGGGCGTCAGCGAATCGCGGGAGGGGGGGTTGCGGGTGTGTGCCACGAATTGCAGGAGGGGGAGTGTGGGGGGCTCGAGGGGTTGCAGCGAATCTTGGGAGGAGGGGTTGGCGGGTCGGACGGGGGTTGGCGCGAATCGCGGGAGGGGGGGGTGTCGCGGGGGGTGCCATGAATCGCGGGAGGGGGGCCCCAGGGGGGGCAGGTGCCGTGAATCGCAGGAGGGGGGGTCGAGGGGGCGGGGGTTATCGCGAATCATGGAATGGGGGGGTCGGGGTGCCGCGAATCGCGGGAGGGGGGTCATGGGGGGGTACCGTGAATTGCGGGAGGGGGGGTCACGGGGGTGCCGCGAATCGCAAGGGTAGGTCGCGGGGGGGGGGGTTGTGCCACAAATCGCGGGGGGGAGTGTGTTTTGCCACGAATCGAGGGAGGGGGGTCCAAGGGGGGTTGGGTGAATCGCGGAAAGGGGGGTCGTGGGGGGCTGCGAATCGCGGGAGGGGGGCGCTCACCTGGTAGCTGTGGAGTAGCTGGACAACATGGGGAGGCAGAGGGGGTCTGGCACTGTGGGCTCACTGGGCTGGTTCTCTGTCATGTGAGTCAGTCATGTGAGTCAAAGGCTCCACCCAGCGTTACACACACACTCACCCTTTGAGTGACAGATGTAGCCAAATATATAAGATATATATATATATATATACACACACACAGACACACACAGCCTAGTACAGACATTACTGTACCATATGTATAAAAGTGAAAATTTTGCGTACTTGTTTTCTAGCAGGACATTTTATGTGGAAGGAGAGTTATAGAAAGACAAGGAGTTCAGCACTTACTTTTTTAAGAAGATAAAAAGAATTGGATTCCTTTTCAGATGGGTCTCCTTCCCAGCGATGGCAAAACTCTTCTCCCGGTCACTTGAATCCAAAAGCTCTGATATGCTAATCAGAAATCACCACCAGCAAAGAGCGAATACCAAGAAACCAATCAAAACTTATGCAGCCAGGTAGCATCCTCAGGGTAATGGCACCTAAGCTAGGGAGGGTCAGGGTTTGTATTGTCTCTGTAAAATAGCAGGAAATAGCTCCTCCTTCACCCAAAAATGTATGTTATTTCATTGGAAAGCTTATTAACATCACAATATATCAGGCCTTTCTGAATAGTTAATTTAAATCATGCAGTGGTAGCGGATATTTATTAAGTTGTACAGTATCTTGGCACCAAGGGAATAGAGTATGTTGAACTGTATTTAACTGTCACATTGTACACATATGACACACTAACAGCACATACAGGGCAAAACACTGTAGATGACAATACAGTCAAAGGTGACCTTAGGCGAATCTAGGGGGTGGTCTGGGGGTTCACCGGAACACCCATTAGCCCATTTTGTAGCTGAGGGATGGGGCTTTCCAACGAGCCCAGCCCCGTGTCTCTAGCCCCCTGGGAACCTGAGATACTGCCAGGCAAAGCTGGAACGTTTTTCCTATAGGATAACATGGGACCCGCTAATTTCGACCCCCACCCAGTTCAACGGCTGCCAGTTCCCCCTTCGGCATCACTGAAGCTTGAGGTTGATCTCAGTCGAACCCAAATCGCTGGGCCTTCAATCTGATACCAGGCTGGATCCATATGGGTTAATTGGTTCCAGGGATATTGAGGTTAAACCGTTTTTTTTTTTATGTAAGGGGCATCATGTGTAATGGGTACTATGGTGTGCGGCATCATGTGTAATGGGTACTATGGTGCCATCAAGCAAAAACCCCCTAGCAATGAGCACGTAGGTAAGCAGCACTTATGTGGCAAATATGTAATGGGCATTATGGTTTGTTATATAGTATGTAATGGGGATTAAGATGTGTGGCACAATGTGTAATGGGCATTAGGGTGTGTGACTTTATGTGTAATGGGTATTACGGAGTTTGCTAAAATGTGTAATGGTCATTACTATGTATGGTCTAAAGTGTAATACCACACCCCTTTTTGTGATGCCACGCCTCCTTCCCATGAGGCCACACCCCTTTTTGCAACATAATATTTATATAAAAGCTGATAAAACATTGCTCACTACCGTGTTTTAGGAACAAAAACTAAAATTGTATTCTATGGTGTTGAGTGACATCATATTTTTACTTTAGTTGGGGAAGTCAGACATAAAATAAACATGATTCATATATATAATAAGGCTTCTTTGGTTATGAGCAGCCAACTAGTAAATTTGTTCCAATAAACACAATGAAATGAGGAACAGAACATTATGTCATTAAATAAATGGTTGAGAATTGTTTGGTTGCGTGCGTATGGTTGGAGTTGCAAATGAATTCACCCACAGAGGATGTTCGCATGCACGCAGTGCCTGATATTGTAAACGTGTGCTTGCGAGCATGCAAGTGTGTGTGTGTGTTGTTTGTGGTCACTGAATAGCGTTGCAAATACTAAAGTTCGCATGTGGTGTGGGCATTGCTTCGTAGAATGCGTGCGTGTGATTAAAAAAAATGGCATGTGGGTCCCCTACATTGCATTTACCAACGCCGGACTCAAAGAATGGGTCCTGGTTTTAAAATCACAGGACAAAACGATGTAGGGGATCCCAAGATTTATTTTAAACCAATTTTTCAAACTAATGACATTTCAAACTAATCATGTGACCTTCAAATGCGTTATACAGTTAAATACAATCTCTTTGGTATAAGTTTCATTGTTTCATTTTGGGGTGCCTTTGGGAACAGGTGTAAAAAAAAAATCTCTTGGCAGTGAGTGAACTTACATCTCTCACACAGAGGCAGCTAGCTTTAAAAACGTTTGCTTTTGAGCAGGCTTACATGCAGTAAGAAAGAAGTCGCAGGGAGCCAATTCGGGTGAATACGGTGGATGTGGTAATAATTCATAGCACAATTTAACCCGATTGGGCAAGGTGTCGAAATTGGTCCAAAATCGCATAGTGTATGGGGGAATCGGTACATTTGTCAGACCAGACTTAGGTCTACAGTCATTAGGTCGACCCCGGAAGGTCGCCTGGCCCCAAGGTCGACAAGGTTAAAGGTCAACATGGGTCAAGGTCGACATGACTTAAGGTTGACATGGGTTTAGGTTGACAGTCATTCGGTCAACAGTCATTAGGTTGACATGAATTTTTCACTGTTTTTTGACCCAAATGTCGACAGTCGACATGGACACAGTTGGAGTTGAACCGCAGCTGCTCGCTATGCTTCGGGCATGGTGCCTCGCTACGCTCGGCACACTTTTTTATTCTCCCACCACACCCTAGTGGATGGTAGGGCATGAAATACCGCCTGTCGGCACATGTCGGCTCAAAAAACAGTGAAAAACTCATGCCGACCTAATGACTGTCGACCTAAACCCATGTCGACCTTGACCCATGTCGACCTTTAACCCTGTCAACCTTGGGGCCAGTCGACCTAATGACAGTCGACCTAAGTCTGGTCTGACAGATGACCGTTTCCCTGTATTGGCACCTTAACATAACATAGCCACCAGGATAAAGACACAAGGATAAATAAGGATTTGGCTATTCAGCCAATACATTGTAGTGATAGGGGGATAGCGCCTCGACCAAGCAGCTGTGACTGCGAGTGAGCACCTAGTGTCAGAGCAAGAGGCTGCATGGAAATAGGCTGGGGAGAGGGTGATCCGTTGTGATCTGTGTACTTCATCACCTGTACAGAGCGGATTCGCTGAGGCAGCCGCCCAGCCTGATGACGGAGGTCACTGGGAATCAGCTCTGTACCGGAGATGATGTACGGAATTCTCCATGAACCCGCTATGCAAATGATGGTGGAATCTGCTATGGGTAGCAAAAAAAAAAAAAAAAAACATATAAACCAGCCACAATATACTTACCAACTTACTGCGGTGGTGGCTCATTGTGGTTTGAAATGGCTGCCTCCTCTCCTGCTGTGTGGGCGGTACAGATCAGCAAGTCACTCCCAGGAGGGCGGGCGATAAATTGCACGCTGGCTAAAATGTCCCCTGATGCGTGCATTATGGACCCGATAAGATAGATTCTATGTGCAGGATTCATCTCTTGGGTCAGACCCGATGCGCACGGGAACACGCATTTTGTCGGAGTGTAGGCCAATCATGTGAGATTTGGTTTGGTTGAATGATCCAATCTCACAAGTGAATGAGGGCCTTAAGTCCTGATATTTTAGGAGGTTGTAGGGGCCAATACCAGGGGCGGGCTAGGCCGGGGGGCAGGGTGCCATCTGCCCCCCAGGCCATTCTGCCAGGTGTGCTGTGGGCCGCGGCCGTGTCTGAAGCCGCCTTACCGGATTTTTTGCACTGCCGGCGGCCATGTTCCTGTGGTCTTTTAAAAGAACAGGAACATGGCCGCCGGTCTCCACGGCTATGTGGAGGAGGGCCCAGCCGCCTGTTCCCTCTTATCCCCGGGCGGCAGATGCTGGGTGGGGACGTCATGACGATGACGCCTCCCACCCACGCTTCTGCAGAGAGGAAGGAAGGCAGGCCGCAGGACGAGTCGGGGGGCCGCAGCCGCAGCAGGACAGGCCGCAGAGAGCGGAATTTAAATTCCTGGAGCCGCAGCAGCAGCAGGACAGGAGGGATAAAATACAGTAAGTTAGCATTAAACACAAATTTAAAAAACGATATATCTGCTGTTTCACGTATAACAATAATAATGCAATGACACGACAGGCTGCTCCCCCTGTATAATAATTTGTGTCATGGCATTACTATTATTATATTATACAGGGGGAGCAGCCTGTGGTGTCATGGCATTACTTTTATATTATAAAGGGGGAGCAGCCTGTGGTGTCATTATTATTGTACAGGGGGAGCAGCCTGTGGTGTCATAGCATTATGCCATGACACCACAGACTGCTCCCTCTGTATAATAATAATAATGCCATGACACCACAGGCTGCTCCCCCTGTATACTATAAAAGTAATGCCATGACATCACAGGCTGCTCCCTCTGTATAATAGTAATGCAATGACGCCACAGGCTGCTCTCCCTGTATAATATAATAATTTGTGTCATGGCATTACTATTATTATATTATACAGCGGGAGCAGCCTGTGGTGTCATTGCATTATTATTATACAGTGGGAGCAGCCTGTGGTGTCATTGCATTATTATTACTGCTCCCCCTGTATAATATAAAAGTAATGCCATGACACCACTGGCTGCTCCCTCTGTATAATAATAATGTAATGACACCACAGGCTGCTCCCACTGTATAATAAATAATGCAATGACACCACAGGCTGTTCCCGCTGTATAATATAACAATAGTAATGCCATGACACAAATTATTATACAGGGGGAGCAGCCTGTGGCGTCATTGCATTATTATTATACAGAGGGAGCAACCTGTGGTGTTATGGAATTATTATTATACAGGGAGAGCGGCCTGTGGTGTCTGGTTTTTTTTACGCAAGGGTGCAGCCTGTGGTGCCATGTTCTTTATGCAGGAGAGCAGCCTGAGGTGTCCAGTTCTTTATTTATGCATGGAAGCAGCCCGTGCTGTCCTGTTTATTTATGCAAGGGAGAAGTCTGTGGTGTCCTGTTCTTCATTTATGCAGGAGAGCAGCCAGTGGTGTCCTCTTATTTTTTTTATGCAGGTGAGCAGCCTGTGGCAGGGGCGGATTGGGATGCCGGGAAGCCAGGCAAATATTCAGTGTGCCGTGTCCCGCACCCCTCTCAGTGGTCATTATCCTACCAAGCCAGGCTGATACATACAAACCCTCAGCTACCACAATTTGAGCTTCTGCGCTTGCGCAAAATTTTAGTTTCTGGAGCCACATGACAATAATGTGCTAGGCCAGGGGGTAGTGTCACTAATCCCCCTGCATCATATATTAGGCTGGCTGCAGGAGACTGTCCGTGTGGCAGCTGCGGCCACTCTCACTGCCATAGGTGAGCAGCTCCGCCTCCTTCAGCTACTCAAGGAGGCCGAGCTGACCAGCAATAACAGTAAGAGCTTCCGGAAGCGTCCGCAGCCAGCTGTAAGCATGGCAGGGGGGGTGGGGTCGTGTGTAAAAAAGCCCTCCGCCGGCTACTGTGAGTTTGTGTGTGCCAGTTCCCGGCTTCCCCTGATCCTTGTGCGGGTATCAGCCTGCAGTGTCCTGATATTATACAGGGCAGCAGTCTGTGGTGTCCTGTTATTATACAGGGGGAGCAGCCTGTGGTGTTATTATTATCTTTTTTTTACTAATACATATCTTTTTAACGAAAACCCTCCATTTTTATGATACGCTGTCACTTATGGGCCAGTGCTCTGTACTTGCCCCCCAGGCTAAAAGTTGGCAGCCAGACCCTGGCTACTACGCCATATTTTACATGTTATGCCCACACTATGAATGTACTCATTGGATCTCTGGTGTAAATACACCAGAAACTTAAACCATGCAATCTTGATTAATAAATATTATATACTTCATGTTTTTCCGCCCACACTGATATCTGGACACCATCTTTAGTATGGGCAAGGATAAAACATGTTTTTTTTTTTTCAAATGTTTAATCCATGAATAATTAATTTTAAAGTTTCTTATATTAAATGACTCTACCCAGAAATATGTTGTAGATTTTTAGAAATATAATATTGTTTTTAACTTGTGTAACGGAACAGGAAGTGGGTTGGACTTCCTGTTTCTATCAGTATGTGGGGTATAAAATACACCAGCATGTACAATCCTCTGCATACCTTAAAACAGTACCATTTAGCTTCGTAATGTGTTGGTCCAAGCAGAGGAGTTCCCCAACTTTTAGTCATTCCACCATCAGGAACAACTTGAAGATTTCTCCAAACACCTGGAACCTATGGGAAATCTGGCACTCCATATTCATGTTGTCATGTTCGAACTTTCTGTTAGTGTCACTTCATTTTCTTCTTGTACCCATCAAAAGGGTGACATGTAATTTTCTGTATAATTTTTGGAGGTGTGCTCCAATAAAAGCCTGTTTTAAGAAAACCTGATTCGTCCATCTGAAAGATACCTTTAAGGAAGTCTCCTTCGCAATGACTGAGTTACTGGGTATGCATCATTCTTGGTCGTAACTTGTGCAAAGATACCTTTACAGGCTTTATTACAGGCATTCCCAACCACGGTCCTCAAGGCACACCAACAGTGCAGGTTTTAGTGATATCCAGGGTTCAGCACAGATGGTTTAATCGGAATCCCTCAGATACTAATTAAGTCACCTGTGCTCAAGCCTGGATATCTAGAAAACCTGCACTGTTGGTGTGCCTTGAGGACCGTGGTTGGGAATGCCTGCTTTATTATATGCTATATCTTGTGAGTAATGGTACGATTTCTTAATTATAAACATGCCTTTATGGGAACAGGTGCTGGACGGGGTCTTGACAATCGGGTGAGGTACAACCACCCCATACCAACCCCCTTCAGCCCACTGCGTGAGGTACACCCGCCTCCTAACTGTCCCCGCCGCCGCTGTGTGAGGTAACGACCACCCCACACCTCTTCCCGCAGAGCTGTCACACGGCCCGGGGACAGGTATCCCTGCTGAGACCCCTCCTGACACAGGAAGCGGAATATGCACCAATATCACTCTAACACCCAGGCATCCTCCTGAAAAATAGCGCTTCTTTTCTCAATCTACTACTCAATTAATTTATAGGAGCTGCTAAAAAAATAGGTTAGCGCGGAACCACTTAACCCATCTGCAATCGGGATCCCCGACAGACATTTACCCGACGTTGGGATCCCGATTGTCAAAACACAGACAGCTGGGTTCCCGACGGCCACCTGCTATTTTCCCTCGTAGGGGTCCACGAACCCCATAGAGGGAGAATAGAATAGTTGGCGAGCGTAGCGAGCCACCGTGCCCGCAAGGGGCTTTGTTACACTCACCATACTGTCTGAGTCCGGCCAGTCGGGAACCCGACGTCGGGCTAATGACTGTCGGACCCCTATACCACACCCTATGGGAACTAAATCATATGTAGCAAAGACACAGCCGTCTTGAGAAATTTGGTGAAGATTGAAACCCCATCGGTTGACTCCTTACATTCACCATACCAGGGGAGTTCCTTACATTATTTACTATATACATCATAGCACCAGTGTGTATCCTACAATCTTCTGTTTTATATTGCAATTTTTGAAGGTGGTAACCTTCATTAGTGATAGATGCGGTCAGGCTGCTGTGCTCGAAAGTAACACACCCCTACCCATTTTTTGCTGGTTAAATGCCCGCTTGCAGGGTCTCATCCCTGGCTTAATACTGGTGTCCCATCTCCATTGCTGGTTAAATGCCCACCTGCAGTGCTCTCTCCCTATTATAACTGTCAGTAGGATGCCGCCCCCTCTGTGCTCATCCAATGCCCACCTGAAGTGCCCCATCCCTGGCTTAATACTGGCACCCCATCTCAAGCGCTGGCTAAATGCCTCCTTGAAGTGTCTCATCCCTAATTTACTTTTGGCACCCTGTATCCAGCGCTGGTTAAATGCGCACTTGCAGTGTCCTCTCCCTGTTTTAATTGTTGGGAGGGAGCCGCCACCTCTGCGCTCGTCCAATGCCTGCCTGAAGTGCCCCCATTCAGAGTGGTCTGTGAATCAAACACTGTAGATATCATTGTGAAATCCATGTGATCTCAATCCCCAGTTTGTTATTTTTTCACTTGTTTACTTATTCATTGAGGGTTTTTAGGATCTTCTGTACCTGCTGCAGCAGCTTTTGAGCTGCTGTGGTTGGGAAGGTTAGGTGGAACAAGAATTGTATAAGCATAAAACTTTTGACCGTCTGTCGGACAGGCCTTAAGACTAGTCATAAATAAAGAGGCCAAATATAGTGTAACTTCATAATTAAAATTTATTTTCCACATTGAATCACTACCCTAATTCAAACCATGTTATTCTGGGTTGAGAAACGGTGTTTAACCAAAACATGAAAAAAATTACCACAAAAGTGTACACAAAAAGAAAACATAATATAAACAATCGTTTTATGTAAACTGTTAAAACACTTAGATACTGCTTGCATAAAATATTTAGCTGGATGCCAGTAGAAGGCAATGTAAGAAACCTGGAGTGGAACATGTGCTTAAAATAAAGCAGTGTATTTTTGGTTTTGTTATAATAGACACAACAAAAGCAAATACAATTTTTTTTTATTTTTAGACTTCCATCTTCTTTTCTCCCATGGCACACCTCTCTTCGCTCAGATAAAGAGATTGTTTGCTTGTTAGTTGGTCCATAAATCAATCACTCCAGTCACAAGCCATAAGGCTGCTAGGTACAGGAATTTCAAGATTACGCTGGAAAGAAAATAGACATACAGTATTAATATTTCAAACTATCTGGTATTTATAATTTACAATTAAATCTGTGATGAAGCTAGATGGGTTGGGGTCATTTAGTCTACAGCATGATGGTCGACAGTCATTAGGTGGACACCATTAGGTCGACATGGGAAAAGGTCAACAGGTCATTAGTTCGACAGTGTCTAAGTTTTTTTTACTGTTTTTTGACCCGAATGTCAACACAGTCGAAATGAACACAGTTTAAAGTGCACCGCATCCGCTCGCAATGTTTCGGACACGGGCCCTTATTCTGGTTGGTGCGGCCGGAGCCGCATATGCGGCTCCGACCGTGCAGGCGAATCCCCGCCTTCCATACGGATCGCCACGGCCGTCCGTACGCGGATATGTGGCGATCCGCATGAAATTGGACGGGGATACGCCTCCTCCATGGTGGGAGCAGCCCCTGCATTCGATGGTCGCCGAACATCGAATGCAGGGCCGCACGCTCCACCAGGTCCCGCAACACAAGACCACACGGACACTTGTCCGTGTGAAATCTTGTATGGGGGCGGGCAGCTGACATCCGGCGATGTCAGATGCCCGCCCTGTACCCACGCGTCACGGCCTCATTACCATGCATACGCCCCGCGTTTGCATGGGAACGCCCATGAAATGCGGGGCGTATGCATAGGGTAATGAGGATAAGTAGCCCCTCACGCCCCTCTACGCCCCCTGTGCGGCGTATAGAGAATCCTTGCGGCGAAATCGCCTGCACATGCGCAGAGTGACCTCTGCACATGCGCAGAAGATAAACATCGGCGGCCCGTACGCAAGCGGGAATATCCGCACCAACCAGAATAAGGGCCACGGTGCCTTGTTATGCTTGGCACACTATTTTATTCTCCCACCACGCCCTAGTGAATGGTGGGGCATGAAATACCGCCTGTCGGCACCTTGGCTCAAAAAACAGTGAAAGACCCCATGTTGACCTTTTTTTTTAAAATTCAATACTTTTTATTGACTTTTTGTTTTCTTTTGCATACATATCAGAACAAAAGACAAAGAAAAAGAAAAAAGAACAAAGACAAGAAAAAAAAAAAAAACAACATTAACAGAGGCAACAAAGAGGACAGGGGAATAAAGCGAGAATATGCATGAACAGTATCAAGTCCCTGCGGTCTCTCCTCTGATAGCAGTCAACATTCCTGCTTTAACATTATCTATTATACCTGCTGTACCAGTTGTTATATAAAGTTTATTCAATAAACAACATGTAATTTGAACAAGATATGGCTGTAGCTACCCTTAAAATAAATAAAAGTGTTGCATCTAGCTTGTGGTCAGATTTTACCGTTTTTCGTGTAAGTTTCTCTTTGCCCCATCACAATTGGAGAAACATGCGGGCGCTTCCCTGGGTGGTATCTGTGTCTGCGCAGCAAGTGCATTTAATTGCTTGGTTTCATCTCTTTATGCTGTTGTGTCTATTAGCTCCCATCCACTGCCCAGCTAGTGGGAAAAATTAGTAGGCCATGATCCAACTATGATCTGACATAATGAGGGGAGGATAACCACCTATCCCATATTCTCAGATATTTGGGTTCGGAGTGTCTAGACATGTATACAAATCGCTTATGACACACAGTTTCATTGGTGAGTGTCACCCACGCTTCGTATATCGGCCCACTAGGCCCCAGCCACGCCCGGGCTATGCACACCTTGGCCAGGGTACACAGGATGTTTATGTAGCCCATGGTGTCTCTATCAAGTGTATCCTCACCAACAGCAGCCAGTAGGCATGTCACAGGTGTGAGTGCATCCAGAGGTACTCCAGTGGCCGCTATAGTGTGAATTACCTTCTGCCAAAAGGTCTGTATCACAGGACATGTCCAGATTAAATGCCAATAATTGGCCTCCGGGTGGGCACACTTAGGACATCTGGAATCAGCCCTCCCCCCCATCCTGAGTAAACGGGTCGGGGTGAGGTAGACCCTGTGTAGAATATACAGTTGGATTTGTTGTTACCGTGCACAGGAAGTTGCTACGCGTGGGCTAGCCAAGGCCAGCTCCCATGTCTCAGAGGCCAGTGGGCCCAGGTCCTCCTCCCAGTGCGCCCTAAGACCGGAAAGTGTATTGTTGTGATGTAAGGTGAGTATTGAGGAGTATATATTTGATATTAGCCTTGAGTCTCTCAAGGATTGCAGTAGGGACTTAACAGGGGACACTTGTATGTTAGGTTGGCCCTGGGGGAATTGGGCACCGCATGCGTGTCGTAGCTGTAAGTACCGGAAGAAGTATGTGTTGGGTATTGTGTTGGCGGCTTGTAGTTGTTGGAAGGAGTTAAACACACCGTCAGTGTACAGTTGTCCTATGGAGCTTATTTCGTATCGTCCCCAAACTTTCCTAAGTTGTTTCCCGTTCAACTCTTTAAATCCTAATGTGCCATCTAGTGGAGTGTCCGGGTCCCACCCTTTAGCTCGCATGATATCATTTGCTCTTTTCCACACCTGAATGGCCTGTTTAGCCAGTGGCAATTTGACAAGTACGGCATTGCCCGAGAGAAGAAATTGCAGGGGTTTAAGTCCCGGAGCCAGGGTGGAGATCATCTGCGCAGGCAGGGACTCCTCCACCGCCTCCCCCACCCAGGAGTGTATGTGGGAAAGCTGCGCCGCCAGGTAGTAAAAGCGGAAGTTCGGCACCGCCATGCCCCCCATGTCTTTTGTGCGAGTTAGTGTGTTGAGGTTAATCCTAACCCTCTTTGAGGACCATATAATGGAGGACAGAATTCTATCTATTTTCTTGAAGACATATTGAGGGATGTAGATTGGGGAGTGCTGTAAGGCATATAGGACTTTAGGCTGTGCGACCATTTTGATGAGATCAATTCACCGTTAGGGGCAGTTTCCCCCACACTGCTACCCTGGACTGTAGGTATTCTATCTGGGGCTGGATGTTATGTGCTATGTAGTCGGCGGGTTTATTGGATATCCAAATCCCCAAATATTTAAATTTATCTACCCATTTAAGTGGAAGGGGGATAGGCGTATCCAGCGGGCATGGGCCACTATGGGGCATGATGCACGATTTGTCCCAATTTATCAGTAAACAGGAGTATTTACCGAATGTGTCTACGATGTCGAGAACTATGGGCATAGTCTTTACATAGTTAGAGACGAACAAGAGTATGTCGTCCGGGTACAACGCTATTTTGTCCGTCCGGGATCCCGTCTCAAATCCCTTAACTACCTGACTGTGTCTCAGGAGGCACGCCAAAGGCTCCACCGCCAGGGCGAACAGGGTGGGAGAAAGGGGGCAGCCCTGTCTGGTGCCTCTAAATACCGGGAATGAGGGGGATATATACCCGTTGGCCGATACCCTGGCGCTTGGTGAGGAGTATAATAGCCGTACCCATCTGATGAACCCTGGACCGATACCAAATTTGGACATAGTCCCCCACAGGAACGCCCACTCCACCGAGTCAAACGCTTTTGCAGCATCTAAGTATACCACAATGGATGTCGGGGCGTCCCCACGGGGAAGTTGCAGAAGGGTGAATAATCTGCGGAGGTTTATAAGGGTGGATTTGCCCGGCATGAACCCCGTTTGGTCGCTATGCACAAGCTGGGTGATGACCGAGTTGAGTCTCATGGCCAGGACTTTCGCCAGTATATTAATATCTGTGGTGAGGAGGGATATGGGTCTATATGATTCAACTCTGTGTGGGTCTTTATCAGGCTTCAGCAACACAATAATGAGTGCTTCTGACATAGAGCGTGGAAGGGAGCCAGACTCAAATATCCCGTTAAAGGTTTTGAGCAATCTGGGCGCATAGAAGGTGTTTTTTATATAGCTCCAGGGGAATGCCATCTAAGCCCGGGGCTTTATTATTCGTGAATGACCTGATTGCTGCCTCTATTTCATCCACCCTAAGGGGAGAATCAAGGGTGTTTCTCGCCTCATTTGACAATGTGGGCATGGGTATGTGGGTTAAGTATTCCTCAATTTCTCTATCCGTGTGTTGTAACTTGGTGCCGTATAGCTGATCATAGTATATCTGGAATTGTTGTGCTATGTCTGGCGTGTTATCATATTTAGTTCCGCTATTGTCTATCAGTTCGGATATAGTGTTGGTAAGGCTATCAGCCCTAGCCAACCTTGCCATGAAGCTGCCAGGCCTGTCCCCCGTGAGGTATTGGTTATTTTTGTTAAAGAGGAGTCTAGTGCAGGTCTTATCTTTAAGGCAAGTAGTCCACTCTTTTTGGGCCCCAAGCCAAGCCTCTCTGGATGCATCAAGGCCATCCTCCAAATAGGCAAGCTCGAGTGAACGGCAGGAGGCCTCTAGAGTCCTTTCCTGTTGTTTGTATGATTTTTTAAGGGTGGAAATGGATTGTATAATGGTACCCCTTAAAAAGGATTTAAATGCATCCCACACTACAGAAGGCGGTGCCGATCCCCTGTTAGTCTCAAAGAACTCCTGCCAGGAATTTTCTAGGTCCCGCCCTTCACCCAGACTGGTAAGCCAGAAAGGATTGAGCTTCCAGTGAATCTGTCCCCTCAAGCCTCCCAGCGACAAGGGGGAGTGGTCCGAAATGCCCCTGGTTTCGTACTGTATTAGTCTGATTCTGGGCAGTAGGTCAGGTGTAAGCAGGGCCATGTCTATCCTGGAAAAGGCGGTGTGGGTCGCTGAAAAGCATGAGAACTGCCTTGTGTCCGGGTGTTTATGACGCCAAGCATCACACACACCCATGCCCTCCACCATCGCCCGGAACTGTCCGTTACCCCGTCTATGGGTGTCCCCAGTGGTCGTGCGTCTATCTAGCGTGTAGTCCATGACATTATTAAGATCTCCCTGAATAATAGTGGGTGTGTCGGGGTAGGCTGCCATCAACTCCGCGGCCTTCTTTAGCACGTCGTGTGAGTAGGGGGGTGGGATATATACCGCCATCAGCAGTATCGAGAAGGAGTGTATTCTACATTTCAGGAAAACATATCTACCCAATGGGTCAATCTGCACCTGTTCTACCTGAAACGGGACGGACCTGCGTATAAGTATGGACACTCCCCTTGATGCAGAGGTGTGCTTGGAGTGGTAAGCCCACCCCACCCATGGTTTTTTGAGGGCCAGGACCTTAGCTCCTTCCAGGTGTGTCTCCTGTAGACATATTACATCGGGATCATATGTTTTGAGCTGTCGTAACACTAGTGCTCGTTTAATCCTATCATTGAGGCCCCTAATGTTCCAGGTGATGAATTTGATGTTGTTTGAGGCCATCATCTATTGTGTGGTGGGGCATGTGCATAGGACCACAAGAGTGCAAGCGAGGCCGTATAACAGTCTTGATAGAGCAGGTAGCATACATGTACATCATCCTCAACAGAAACAGAACATTTGGCTGTAGTAAGCCATAAACCTAAGACTAAACATTTAGAAAAACCCATACCCCCCTCCCTGTATACTTTCTTAACTAAGTACACCTCTTCCCTATAACCGGAAAAAACACACAAAGAACAAAAAAAAAACCTGAAAGAGCAATTAACCCTAGTGGTTAATGACTATGTGAGGCAAAAGATTGAATGGCTCCTGTGCATGTGCACCGGACCAAGCCATCCGTCCCTTGTCTTGCACCCATCAAGGGTCTGCTGTGTGGTATAGTTATTAGGGTAGACCCTTACTATATCCAGTGTGCCAGTCAGGTATTAAGTGCGGGTTTTATTTTTTATTATTTTATTTTTTATTTTTGGCGCCCCGGGTATTGTGAGTATGTTCTAAGGTCCCATATTGGTGATCCACCAGGGCCAGCTCCTCTCATACAGGAGGGCCGAGCAGAGGGGACAACGTCATCCATGTCGAGTCAGCAGCATGACAGTATGTGTCCACTCCGCAGGCACAATCATTGTCTCAAGGTCATACACGCATACCCCCCACACCCAATGTCATATGTAATTTGTGACCCAGCCCATCCTATATTGGACCAGGATTCTATCAGGCGAATTAAGTATGCTGCAAAGGCAGAAGACACGCACATACCTAGGCAACAATGCACAGGCATGTCTTGCATGTGTTAATATATATAGTACTTGCACCCTGTATGGGTAAATTAGGAGCATGAGAGTGCATAAGAAAAAAGGGGAAAGGGATAAAGGCATATATATGCAATTATTTGTCAGCACATATCACATTATACATTACGGTTCCGCGGCCATTGGTCTACGTGCAGGCCTAGCAGTGTCCAGCCAGCGGGCCGCCTCCTTAGGAGTCGAGAAGAATTTAGTGTCCCCATCTACGATGACTTTAAGACATGAAGGAAACAGCATGGCGTATGTGATGTTAAGTTCGCATAGTCTTCTTTTCACTGGGAGGAATTCTGCCCGGTGCTTTTGGACTTCCACGGCGAAATCTGGAAACACGGAGAGTCTAGTGCCGTTCCATAACAGTGGGCCCTGGGTGCGGTTCAGCCGAAGGATGGTGTCTCTATCCCTGTAGTTGAGGAGTTTGGCAATGAACGTGCGTGGTGGAGCACCAGGTGGCAGGGGTCTGGTGGGCACGCGGTGGGCTCGTTCAACAGCAAAGAAACGGGGAGAAGGAATTGGCTCCATAGGTATCCAGCAGTAGTTTTTCAAGGAATTTTTCAGGGTTTTGCCCCTCCTCTTTTTCAGGCAGCCCCACGATGCGTATGTTGCAGCGTCTCAAACGCCCTTCCATGTCGAGAATTTTATCTTGGACTGCTGATAACTGGGTAGCCATGTTCTGTACTTTGTTGCTGAGGGGGTCAAATTTGTCTTCAAGGGTGGAGGTTCGCGTTTCTACCTCACCAACCCTTTCCCTGACTTTCTGCAGATCCTGGTGTATAATGGATAGGTCTGACTGTACATGCCCAATCCTCTCCGTTAGCCTGGTCTCGCACGCCACAACCGCCTCAAGGACCCTCTGCAATGCATCATCAGTATGTGTATCAGCAGGGGGGGCCTCCTGTGATGAGAAAGCATTCGAGTCTGAATCACGGTCTGGTGAACGGCCCCTGGGAGTGGATGATCTAGCATAACGTTCCAGCTTGGCAGCGGCACTTGCGTTCTGTGTTTTTCCCATGTTGATTGCCTGAGCACGTATTGTACTCAATGTACGGTCGCAGGTGTGATATGGAGGGATGCAACAGTGCGTCGCCCCACACCGGCAGGTCGATGGCAATACGAAGCAGGAGTCGTGTTCCCCCTGTGTGCTCTGTGTCCAGGGTCAGCGGGCCAAGGCACTCAGCAGGTGCGGCCCCTCTAGCCTCCACCGTTCTCAGTTATCAATAGGCACCAGGGGAAGCAGTGGGTTGACTGCAGGTGTGTCACTTTAGGGTAAGGGACAGCACTGGTATATCAGACTGTGCCTTCTACAATCTGCAGATCTTTCAGAGTGTAGTGTCTCCTCTGGCAGCCTGTGGGGGTACGTAAGCACTGGCAGCTCGGGGTCTGGATCTGTGTGTAATATGGCGTCAGCTACTTTATCAATCTCAGGATGGGCTCTCTCTGGTGGCCTGCGGGGCTGCACAGCCCGCCCTGTGTCCTCTAGTAGGGCTAGGACAAGAAGCCAACACGGCAGTTCAGGCAGGGCAGTTAGGAGAGTTTCACCTGGGGTGGTAGTGGGTAGGGTGCGGACTCACCGATTTGGTGCCCGTCTCAGGGCTGTTACTATATGATGGCCCCAGCAGTTGTTAAGTCTCTTAGGGCAGCGGGAGAGGAATCCCTCGGTGCCGCTGGTCAGGCAGGGCGGGAGAAGGACGTCCGCAGTGTTGAGGCCTCCCTGCGCGGCGTTCTCTGTCCAGGCGGGGGGGCTTGAGCGGCCGGCCGCGGGAGCTCCGGTGGCGTCTCTAGCTCACCGTCAGCCTGCACGCCCGTCCCTGCGATGCCCGCTCACCTCCGACCGCTGCAGCAGCTCCGGGCGGGTTGAAGCCAAGATGGCGCCCGCACCCCGCGTCGCAGGACTCCTCGCGCCCGGGGAGAGTCGGGCGCATCAGTTGTTTCACCGGAGTTTTAGGGGGGATCCGGTCCCGGCCTCCTCACTCCCGCTGGTCTCCGGGGGACTACAGCAGCCGCGTCCCGTCTTTCGTGCGCGGTCGGCGCCTCCCATCCTCAGGATATCCAAGATGGCGCCGGCGGCTTTGCAGGCGAGTTCCCCAGCTGCACACGGCGTATCTACGCAGTGTGTGGCAGGTCACCCACGGCACTTATCTCCCGCGGATCAGTGGATATTCACACAGGGTTTTTGGTATGTCAGGGGTGCATCTAGGTGCAGTCAGGATGTGGGTTCAGGATAGTGGGGACAGAGAGCCTAGTCAGGTGCTGCTACTCCATGCCCGGTGAAGTCACGCCCCCCCATGTTGACCTTTTGACTGTCAAACTAATCATGTGACCTTCAAATGTAATCCACAAAGCGCACTGTTAATCGTTTTGTACATAATGCGTTATACAGTTAAATACAATCTCTGTCGTATGTTTCATAGTTTCATTTTGGGGTGCCTTTGGGAACAGGAGTAAAACAAAAAAATCCTGAAAATTGTAAAAAAAATAATCTCTATCTCTGAAACACTGCCATCTCTTGGCAGTGAGTGAACTTATATATCTCTCACAGAGGCAGCTACCTTTCAAAGCTCTTGCTTTGAGCAGGCTTATATGCGTGTAAGAAAGAAGTCGCAGGAAGCCAAGTCGGGCGAATACGGTGGATGTGGCAATAATTCATAGCGCAATATATGCAAATTGGCCGCAACAATTCCAGATGAGGGAGCTGGTGCATTGTTGTGATGGATAAAAACCCACTAACCTATGAATATATGCAGGACTCCCACAAGCTCACTAAACAGCAGGTTATGGATTTTTTGTATAGCAGGCAGATGTACCAACATTTCAAGAGCCATCGGTCTCTTTATCAAGGAGCACAGTTTTGGAACAGTTTGATTAAAGAGACCGTTGGGTCTTGAAATGTTGGTACATCTGCCTGCTGTGAGAAAGAAAATATCTATACTGTATATCTATTTAGATAGATAGATAGATAGATGGATATATATCTATCTATATCTATCTATCTATACATCTATACATATCTATACATATAGTGTCACTTGCACTTTGGACTCTGAGGAGAACACAAGTACCACCAGACCAGGAACTACAATTATATCCTATACAGATCCATAGGCATTTCTTATGGTCATCTTGTCCTTTTAAGGATATATAAAAAATCTATTGCATTGGAGTCAATTGAATAACATCCACTTTTAAAAAAAAACTGGACTGCAGAAAAAATACCCTACAAACGGTCTATTTGAGAGGTTTTATCAGAGATTGACAATCAAGCAGGGTTACATCATTTGGTCCGATTGGACAAAAAGAAGGACAACAGCAGTCCAGTCTTTTTTTAAATACTTTTCTACAGGAATGGAATACACTGTTATAAAGGCCATTTATAAGCCTTGAAATATCAAAAAAGTCAAAAGGAGACACTTACACAATAAACACCATCCCTGTCCAAACAGAGACTACTGTATAAATATCTTTACCCCTGATGAAGTCTTGCTTAAAGACGAAACGCGTTGAGATTCACCTGTAAAAACAAAGTTTACTCCTATGTCAAGAAGAATCTGATTTTAAGAAAGTTATGTTTTAATAAACAGTGTTTTCTATGTTAACATATGTATGGTTCTTTTGAAAAAAAGATATAAATAAGGAAAGACAGAAATTATCATACTAAACATAGGGCGCCTGACACTATTGTGGTAGTATATCTATACATATATCTATATTTCTATATATCTATATATATGTATGTATATATATATATATAGATATAGATATAGATATATAGATATGTATATCTATATATCTAGTAGTGGGATGAGCCGGCACTCCAAATGGGGATGATGCTGTAATAGCTGACCTGGTGCCCTCCAGCATGGACATATAGTCCTGATATAAGGGTAGGAATCAAGCGGCACTCCCGGATTTATTGCAAAGTGAAGAAAAATTTATTCAGTCATCCAACATGTTTCGGGCTCCTGAGGACGGGCCAGGAGCCCGAAACATGTTGGATGACTGAATAAATTTTTCTTCACTTTGCAATAAATCCGGGAGTATCTATATATCTATATATATCTATATATAAATATATATAGATATATAGACTTGTGATAGGCCGGGCACAGCTTCCCTTATCCGTTGCTGGTCGGGTGCAGGTGTCGATGGGGTATGTAGACTTTTTCGGTGGACACAGCACTCCAGACTTGTAGATATTCAAAAAACAGGTTTATTGAAGATGGCAACGTTTCAATGCATACGCATTTTCGTCAGGCTCAATATACAGACAAACATACAATGAATAAATACCCTACCGGAGTGTGTCACGTGGGAGGGCAGGTACCTAGGAACCGCCTCTCACGTGTTAGTGTGCTTACAGGTAACCAGTAGGGAGTGTCCCGCCTGTGGGGGCGTGCGCTCCAGTCCCAGGTACGTGAACCCATTATCTAACTCTCAGATATCCTTATTGTCGGCATAGTGCAGTAGACTTTTTACAATTGGCAAGTGAGACACATATCAAGAAAACAATATTAAAAAATAACAAAAATAATAGAGATAGATGAAAAGGAGGTGTAACTTTAAGAATTGGATCATACAGCAAAACAATGCTCTACTGATGGTTGTGGGGAGGGAGAAATCTGGTTTAACCCAGAAATTCAAAATAATAGGGATTTAACTAAAGGATAGATGAAAATGAGGTGGAACATTAGGAATGGAACCATGCAGCAAAACATAAAGCTCTAGTGATGGTCGTGGGGAGGTGGAAACCTCGTTTAACCCAGAATTTCAAATTAGTAGGGTTTTAAATAAAATTTAGATGAAAATGAGGTGGAACATTAGGAATGGAACCATACAGCATAATGCAATGTTGCACGGCACCATACGGCACAACATAATGCTCTACTAATGGTTGTGGGGAGGGAGAAATCTGGTTTAACCCAGAATTTCAAAATGTTAGGGAATTAAATAAAGGGTAGATGCAAATGAGGTGGAACTTAGGAACAGGATCATACAGCAAAACATAATGCTCTACTGATGGTTGTGGGGAGGAGGAAATCTGGTTTAACCCAGAATTTTAAATGACTAGGGATTTTAGTAAAGGATAGATGAAATGAGGTGAAACGTTAGGAATGGGATCATACAGCAAAAAAATGCTCTACTGATGGTTGTGGGGTGGGAGAAATCAGCTTTAACCCAGAATTTCAAAATATTAGGGTTTTAAATAAAGGATAGATGAAAATGAGGTGGAGCGTTAGGAATAGGATCATGCAGCAAAACATAACGCTCTACTGATGGTCGTAGGGAGGCAGAAATCTGGTTTAACCCAGAATTTCAAAATATTAGGGATACAAATAAAGGATAGATGAAAATGAGGTGGAACAATAGGAATGGAACCATACAGCATAATGCAATGTCGCACGGCACCATACGGCACAACATAATGCTCTACTGATGGTTGTGGGAAGGCAGAAACCTGGTTTAACCCAGAATTTCAAATGATTAGGGATTTAATTAAAGATAGATGAAAAGGAGGTGTAACGTTAAGAATGGGTTCATACAGCAAAACAATGCTCTACTGATGTTTATGGGGAGGCTGAAACCTGGTTTAACCCAGATTTTTAAATGATTAGGGATTTAAATAAAGGATAGATGAAAATGAGGTGGAACGTTATGAATGAAATCCATACAGCATAATGCAATGTCGCACGGCACCATACGACACAACATAATGCTCTACTGATGGTTGTGGGGAGGCGAGAACCTGGTTTAACCCAGAATTTTAAATGAATAGTGATGTAATTAAAGATAGATGAAAAGGAGGTGTTACCTTAAGAATAGGATCATGCAGCAAAACAATGCTCTACTGATGGTTGTGGGGAGGCGGAAACCTGGTTTAACCCAGAATTTCAAAATAGTAGGGTTTTAAATAAAATATAGATGAAAAGGAGGTGGAACGTTAGGAATGGGATCATACAGCAAAACATAATGCTCTACTGATGGTCGTGGGGAGGCAGAAATCTGGTTTAACCCAGAATTTCAAAATATTAGGGATTTAAATAAAGGATAGATGAAAATGAGGTGTAACATTAGGAATGGAAACATACAGCATAATGCAATGTCGCACGGCACCATACGGCACAACAGAATGCTCTACTGATGGTTGTGGGGAGGCGGAAACCTGGTTTAACCCAGAATTTCAAATGATTAGGGTTTTAAATAAAGGATAGATGAAAATGAGGTGGAACGTTAGGAATGTGATCATACAGCAAAACAATGCTCTACTGATGGTTATGGGGAGGGAGAAATCTGATTTAACCCAGAATTTCAAAATATTAGGGACTTAAATAAAGGATAGATGAAAATGAGGTGGAACATTAGGAATGGAACCATACAGCATAATGCAATGTCGCACGGCACCATACTGCACAACATAATGCTCTACTGATGGTTGTGGGGAGGCGGAAACCTGGTTTAACCCAGAATTTCAAAATAGTAGGGTTTTAAAAAATATAGATGAAAAGGAGGTGGAACGTTAGGAATGGGATAATACAGCAAAACATAATGCTCTACTGATGGTTGTGGGGAGGCGGAAATCTGGTTTAACCCAGAATTTCAAAATATTAGGGATTTAAATAAAGGATAGATGAAAATTAGGTTGAACGTTAAGAAAGGGATCAATACAGCAAAACAATGCTATACTGATGTTGTGGGAGGGAGAAATCTGGTTTAACCCAGAATTTCAAAATATTAGGGATTTAAATAAAGGATAGATGAAAATGAGGTCGACCGTTAGGAATGGCATCATGCAGCAAAACACAATGCTCTACTGATAGTCGTGGGGATGCGGAAACCTGGTTTAACCCAGAATTTCAAAATATTAGGGATTTAAATAAAGGTTATATGAAAATGAGGTGGACCGTTAGGAATGGGATCATGCAGCAAAACATAATGCTCTGATGGTCGTGGGGAGGCAGAAATCTGGTTTAACCCAGAATATCAAATGATTAGGGATTTTAATTAAAGGATAGATGAAAATGAGGTGGAACGTTAGGAATGGGAACCATACAGCATAATGCAATGTCGCACGGCACCATACGACACAACATAATGCTCTACTGATGGTTGTGGGGAGGCAGAAATTTGGTTTAACCCAGAATTTCAAAATATTAGGGATTTAAATAAAGGATAGATGAAAATGAGGTGGAACATTAGGAATGGGATAATGCAGCAAAACATAATGCTCTACTGACAGTCATGGGGAGGTGGAAACCTGGTTTAACCCAGAATTTCAAATTATTAGGGTTTTAAATAAAATATAGATGAAATTAAGGTGGAACGTTAGGAATGGGATCATATAGCAAAACATAATGCTCTCCTGATAGTCGTGTTGATGCAGAAATCTTGTTTAACCCAGAATTTCTAAATATTAGGGATTTAAATAAAAGATAGATGAAAATGAGGTGGAACATTAGGAATGGAACCATACAGGGTACTCTTTACTTAGAAGGGCGCCCACGATTTTGATCGTGGGCATCGTTAGTAAAAAATCTCGGGCATCTCGGGCATTGAATACACTAAAAAATCGGGTGCGATCAACCGACGAGATGCCCGAGATTTCCCATAGGGAACAATGTTAAATGTCTCAATTGACCCAATTTTCCTGTTCAATGCCTCAATTGACCCGATTTTTCCTTAGGAAAAAATGTTAAATGGGCCACAGAGGCCAAATAGGCACCCTGAAGTGTATAATGGCCACCCGAATTGTTAACGCCACCCCACGATCAACGTCAACCCGATGCGTGGCGAGCGCAGCGAGCCCGCGAGGGGCGGCGGTACGCGTCCTACGACCTTTTCATACCCCCACTATCCACGTCGGCGTGGAGTTGAGAATAGAAAGTGTGGCGAGCGCAGCGAGCCACCGAGCCCGAAGCGTGGCGAGCGCAGCGAGCCCCGCGAGGGTACGCGGACAGCTGTGAAGCCCGCGAGGGGACGTGGATACCTGTGAAGGTATCCGCGTCCCCTCGCGGGGCTCGCTGCGCTCGCCACGCTTCGGGCTCGGTGGCTCGCTGCGCTCGCCACACTTTCTATTCTCAACTCCACGCCGACGTGGATAGTGGGGGTATGAAAAGGTCGTAGGACGCGTACCGCCGACCCTCGCGGGCTCGCTGCGCTCGCCACGCTTCGGGTTGACGTTGATCGTGGGGTGGCGTTAACAATTCGGGTGGCCATTATTCACTTCAGGGTGCCTATTTGGCCTCTGTGGCCCATTTAACATTGTTTCCTACGGAAAAATTGGGTCAATTGAGGCATTGAACAGGAAAATCGGGTCAATTGAGACATTTAACATTGTTCCCTATGGGAAATCTCGGGCATCTCGTCGGTCGCATCGCACCTGATTTTTTAGTGCATTCAATGCCCGAGATGGCCGAGATGGCCGCCCTTCTAAGTAAAGAGTACCCCATACAGCATAATGCAATGTCGCATGGCACCATGCAGCACAACATAATGCTCTACTGATGGTTGTGGGGAGGCGGAAACCTGGTTTAACCCAGAATTTCAAAATATTAGGGAATTAAATAAAGGGTAGATGCAAATGAGGTGGAATTTAGGAACAGGATTATACAGCAAAACATAATGCTCTACTGATGGTTGTGGGGAGGCAGAAACCTGGTTTAACCCAGAATTTCAAATGATTAGGGATTTTAATTAAAGGATAGATGAAAATGAGGTGGAACATTAGGACTGGGAACCATACAGCATAATGCAATGTCGCACGGCACCATACGGCACAACAGAATGCTCTACTGATGGTTTTGGGGAGGCCGAAACCTGGTTTAACCCAGAATTTCAAATGATTAGGGATTTAATTAAAGATATATGAAAAGGAGGTGTAATGGGATCATACAGCAAAACAATGCTCTACTGATGGTTGTGGGGAGGGAGAAATCTGGTTTAACCCAGAATTTCAAAATATTAGGGATTTAAATAAAGGATAGATGAAAATGAGGTGGAACGTTAGGACTGGGAACCATACAGCATAATGCAATGTCGCACGGCACCATACGACCCAACATAATGCTCTACTGATGGTTGTGGGGAGGCAGAAATCTGGTTTAACCCATAATTTCAAAATATTAGGGATTTAAATAAAGGATAGATGAAAATAAGGTGGAACATTAGGAATGGAACCATACAGCATAATGCAATGTCGCACGGCACCATACGGCACAACAGAATGCTCTACTGATGGTTGTGAGGAGGCAGAAACCTGGTTTAACCCAGAATTTCAAATGATTACGGTTTTAAATAAAGGATAGATGAAAATGAGGTGGAACGTTAGGAATGTGATCATACAGCAAAACAATGCTCTACTGATGGTTGTGGGGAGGGAGAAATCTGGTTTTACCCAGAATTTCAAAATATTAGAGACTTAACTAAAGTATGGATGAAAATGAGGTGGAACATTAGGAATGGAACCATACAGCATAATGCAATGTCGCACGGCACCATACGGCACAACAGAATGCTCTACTGATGGTTTTGGGGAGGCCGAAACCTGGTTTAACCCAGAATTTCAAATGATTAGGGATTTAATTAAAGATATATGAAAAGGAGGTGTAATGGGATCATACAGCAAAACAATGCTCTACTGATGGTTGTGGGGAGGGAGAAATCTGGTTTAACCCAGAATTTCAAAATATTAGGGATTTAAATAAAGGATAGATGAAAATGAGGTGGAACGTTAGGACTGGGAACCATACAGCATAATGCAATGTCGCACGGCACCATACGACCCAACATAATGCTCTACTGATGGTTGTGGGGAGGCAGAAATCTGGTTTAACCCATAATTTCAAAATATTAGGGATTTAAATAAAGGATAGATGAAAATAAGGTGGAACATTAGGAATGGAACCATACAGCATAATGCAATGTCGCACGGCACCATACGGCACAACAGAATGCTCTACTGATGGTTGTGAGGAGGCAGAAACCTGGTTTAACCCAGAATTTCAAATGATTACGGTTTTAAATAAAGGATAGATGAAAATGAGGTGGAACGTTAGGAATGTGATCATACAGCAAAACAATGCTCTACTGATGGTTGTGGGGAGGGAGAAATCTGGTTTTACCCAGAATTTCAAAATATTAGAGACTTAACTAAAGTATGGATGAAAATGAGGTGGAACATTAGGAATGGAACCATACAGCATAATGCAATGTCGCACGGCACCATACTGCACAACATAATGCTCTACTGATGGTTGTGGGGAGGCAGAAACCTGGTTTAACCCAGAATTTCAAAATAGTAGGGTTTTAAATTAAATATAGATGAAAAGGAGGTGGAACGTTAGGAATGGGATCATACAGCAAAACATAATGCTCTACTGATGGTCGTGGGGAGGCAGAAATCTGGTTTAATCCAGAATTTCAAATGATTAGGTATTTTAATTAAAGGATAGATGAAAATGAGGTGTAACATTAGGAATCGAACCATACAGCATAATGCAATGTCGCACGGCACCATACGGCACAACAGAATGCTCTACTGATGGTTGTGGGGAGGCAGAAATCTGGTTTAACCCAGAATTTCAAAATATTAGGGATTTAAATAAAGGATAGATGACAATGAGGTGTAACATTAGGAATGGAACCATACAGCATAATGCAATGTCGCACGGCACCATACGGCACAACAGAATGCTCTACTGATGGTTGTGGGGAGGCGGAAACCTGGTTTAACCCAGAATTTCAAATGATTAGGGTTTTAAATAAAGGATAGATGAAAATGAGGTGGAACGTTAGGAATGTGATCATACAGCAAAACAATGCTCTACTGATGGTTGTGGGGAGGGAGAAATCTGATTTAACCCAGAATTTCAAAATATTAGGGACTTAAATAAAGGATAGATGGAAATGAGGTGGAACATTAGGAATGGAACCATACAGCATAATGCAATGTCGCACCGCACCATACTGCACAAGATAATGCTCTACTGATGGTTCTGGGGAGGCGGAAACCTGGTTTAACCCAGAATTTCAAAATAGTAGGGTTTTAAATAAAATATAGATGAAAAGGAGGTGGAACGTTAGGAATGGGATCATACAGCAAAACATAATGCTCTACTGATGGTCGTGGGGAGGCAGAAATCTGGTTTAACCCAGAATATCAAATGATTAGGGATTTTAATTAAAGGAAAGATGAAAATGAGGTGGAACGTTAGGAATGGGAACCATACAGCATAATGCAATGTCGCACGGCGTCGGCACCATACGACACAACATAATGCTCTACTAATGGTTGTGGGGAGGGAGAAATCTGGTTTAACCCAGAATTTAAAAATATTAGCAATTAAAATAAAGGATAGATGAAAATGAGATGGATCATTAGGAATGGAACCATACAGCACAATGAAATGTCGCACGGCACCATACGGCACAACATAATGCTCTACTGATGGTCGTGGGGAGGCAGAAATTTGGTTTAACACAGAATTTCAAAATATTAGGGATTTAAATAAAGGATAGATGAAAATGAGGTGGAGCATTAGGAATGGGATAATGCAGCAAAAAATAATGCTCTACTGATAGTCATGGGGAGGTGAAAACCTGGTTTAACCCAGAATTTCAAATTATTAGGGTTTTAAATAAAATATAGATGAAATTAAGGTGGAACGTTAGGAATGGGATCATATAGCAAAATATAATGCTCTCCTGATGGTCGTGTTGATGCAGAAATCTGGTTTAACCCAGAATTTCAAAATATTAGGGATTTAAATAAAGGATAGATGAAAATGAGGTGGAACATTAGGAATGGGATAATGCAGCAAAACATAATGCTCTACTGATAGTCATGGGGAGGTGGAAACCTGGTTTAACCCAGAATTTCAAATTATTAGGGTTTTAAATAAAATATAGATGAAATTAAGGTGGAACGTTAGGAATGGGATCATATAGCAAAACATAATGCTCTCCTGATGGTCGTGTTGATGCAGAAATCTGGTTTTACCCAGAATTTCAAAATATTAGGGATTTAAATAAAGGATAGATGAAAATGAGGTGGAACATTAGGAATGGAACCATACAGCATAATGCAATGTCGCAGGGCACCATGCGGCACAACATAATGCTCTACTGATGGTTGCGGGGAGGCGGAAACCTGGTTTAACCCAGAATTTCAAAATATTAGGGAATTAAATAAAGGGTATATGCAAATGAGGTGGAATTTAGGAACAGGATTATACAGCAAAACATAATGCTCTACTGATGGTTGTGGGGAGGCAGAAATCTGGTTTAACCTAGAATTTAAAAATATTAGGGATTTAAATAAAGGATAGATGAAAATGAGGTGGAACATTAGGAATAAAACCATACAGCATAATGCAATGTCGCACGGCACCATACGGCACAACAGAATGCTCTACTGATGGTTGTGGGGAGGCAGAAACCTGGATTAACCCAGAATTTTAAATGATTAGGGATTTTAATTAAAGGATAGATGAAAATGAGGTGTAACATTAGGACTGGGAACCATACAGCATAATGCAATGTCGCACGGCACCATACGGCACAACAGAATGCTTTACTGATGGTTGTGGGGAGGCCGAAACCTGGTTTAACCCAGAATTTCAAATGATTAGGGATTTAATTAAAGATATATGAAAAGGAGGTGTAACGTTAAGAATGGGATCATACAGCAAAACAATGCTCTACTGATGGTTGTGGGGAGGGAGAAATCTGGTTTAACCAGGAATTTCAAAATATTAGGGATTTAAAGAATGGATAGATGAAAATGAGGTGGAACATTAGGAATAGGATCATGCAGCAAAACCTAATGCTCTACTGATGGTCGTGGGGAGGCAGAAATCTGATTTAACCCAGAAAGTAAAAATATTAGGGATTTAAATAAAGGATAGATGAAAATGAGGTGGATCATTAGGAATGGAACCATACAGCATAATGAAATGTTACCCGGCACCATAAGGCACAACATATTGCTCTACTGATGGTTGTGGGGAGGAGGAAACCTGGTTTAACCCAGAATTTCAAATGATTAGGGATTTAATTAAAGATATATGAAAAGGAGGTGCAATGTTAAGAATGGGATCATACAGCAAAACAATGCTCTGCTGATGGTTGTGGGGAGGGAGAAATCAGGTTTAACGCAGAATTCAAATGATTAGGGATTTTAATTAAAGGATAGATGAAAATGAGGTGGAACGTTAGGACTGGGAACCATACAGCATAATGCAATGTCGCACGGCACCATACGACACAACATAATGCTCTACTGATGGTTGTGGGGAGGCAGAAATCTGGTTTAACCCAGAATTTCAAAATATTAGGGATTTAAATAAAGGATAGATGAAAATGAGGTGGAACGTTAGGACTGGGAACCATACAGCATAATGCAATGTCGCACGGCACCATACGGCACAACAGAATGCTCTACTGATGATTGTGGGGAGGCGGAAATCTGGTTTAACCCAGAATTTCAAATGATTAGGGTTTTAAATAAAGGATAGATGAAAATGAGGTGGAACGTTAGGAATGGGATCATACAGCAAAACAATGCTCTACTGATGGTTGTGGGGAGGGAGAAATCTGGTTTAACTCAGAATTTCAAAATATTAGGGACTTAACTAAAGTATGGATGAAAATGAGGTGGAACATTAGGAATGGAACCATACAGCATAATGCAATGTCGCACGGCACCATACTGCACAACATAATGCTCTACTGATGGTTATGGGGAGGCAGAAACCTGGTTTAACCCAGAATTTCAAAATAGTAGGGTTTTAAATTAAATATAGATGAAAAGGAGGTGGAACGTTAGGAATGGGATCATACAGCAAAACATAATGCTCTACTGATGGTCGTGGGGAGGCAGAAATCTGGTTTAATCCAGAATTTCAAATGATTAGGGATTTTAATGAAAGGATAGATGAAAATGAGGTGGAACGTTAGGAATGGAACCATACAGCATAATGCAATGTCGCAGGGCACCATACGGCACAACAGAATGCTCGACTGATGGTTGTGGGGAGGCGGAAACCTGGTTTAACCCAGAATTTCAAATGATTAGGGATTTAATTAAAGAATTATGAAAAGGAGGTGTAACGTTAAGAATGGGATCATACAGCAAAACAATGCTCTACTGATGGTTGTGGGGAGGGTGAAATCTGGTTTAACCCAGAATTTCAAAATATTAGGGATTTAACCCCTTCCCGACATTTGACGTATATATACGTCATGGCCGGGATGTACTTCCCGACACATGACGTATATATATATACGTCATGACTTTAAACTGTCACCGCGTCTATAGACGCGGTGACAGTTTAAACATGTCTGCTGTCCCTGACAGCAGACATGTCCCAGCATGCCCAGGGGGGGCGGCGATGCCTCCCCCCCGTCGGCGATCGCTTCGATTGGCTGTTCAATGTGAACAGCCAATCGCAGCGTTTTCCTGTGTTACCGGCGAATCAGATGCTCGGTAACACAGGGATCAATCACCGCCGGGTGTGAGGGGGTGTGAGGGGGTCACCGGTGGTCACCGGTGATGACCACACCTCACCCCACCTGCCCCCAAGGCTGTGATGGGTCCGTCGGACCGACGGACCCATCACAGCCATGGCGCGTGATTAAAACTAACGGTGACTGCGCTGCAGACGCCATTCCGGTCTGGAATTGCGTGCAGAGCGGTCACCGTGCCAATCTGTCGTGATATACTGACCTGATCATTGCCTGATACTTACCTGATCACCGCTGGTAGCATGCTGCCAGCAGCTGGATGCTTCCTGGATCTTGTGACTTCCTGTGTGCTGCTGCTGCAGTGTCATAGAGTGAGAGATAGGGAGAGATAGTGAGAGATAGTGAGAGATAGTGAGAGATAGTGATAGAGAGTGATAGAGAGTGCTATATTTTGTGTCTGCTGCCCCCCCTTTTGTGCTGATCAGTATATCTGTGCTGATCAGCAACTTTTTGGGGGTGCAGGTTTTTTTTTTATATATATATACCTGTCAGTTGCACCAAAGGTTTTGCTGCCTGTGCAACTGACTGCTGCCCCCCCTGCTGCCCCCCCTTTTGTGCTGATCAGTATAAATTAACTGATCAGCAACTTTTTGGGGGTGCAGGGTTTTTTTTTTATATATATACCTGTCAGCTGCTGTCAGTTGCACTGTCAGTTACACCAAAGGTTGTGCACCTGCTGCCCCTCACTGGTAATCACTGATCACCTTTTTTTTTTTTTTGAGGGTGCTGTGGGGTCTTTTTTTAATTTTTTTTTACACACACTGTGATTTTGTGGGTGTCCTGTGGCCACTGTGCGCTGATCAGTGACGTACATCACTGATCAGCATTTTCGGCACAGGGTTGATCTATTTTTTTTTTTTTTGGATCAAATTCCTGTTGCCTTTGAGCGCTGTTCAGTGACGGGCCTTACTGACCAACATCTGTGCTCAATTTTTGGCGCAGGACTTTTTTTTTTTTTTTTTAACCCCTTCAAGGTTGTACCAAAAGCTGCCTTGAAGTTGCTGAGTGACGTACATCACAGATCAGCATTTTTGCCACAGGGTTGATCTAATTTTTTTTTTTTTATTGGGATCAAATTCCTGTATAAAGTATTTTTTTTTCTGCACTACATACACACTACACACTACATACCCCCCGTGTTGAAATAAAGTTTGTACCCCCCCTACACTATACATGTGTTGAAACATTACACTTACAGAAACACAAAAATAAAAATGGCATCCCAAATGTCATCCCAAATGTCATCCCAGTCATCCAAAAGAATGTATTCAGCGGAGGAGGCATATGCCATGCTTGCCTCTGACTCTGACACAGCCAGTGATGCAAGCGGGGAATTTGAAGGATTCGTCTTAACCTCATCTTCCTCCTCTAGTGATGAGGGACCCCCTCAAAGACGCCCCCGTAGAGCAGCTGAGAACCCCCCCAAATGATTGATCCCGTATGGACCCCACCACCAGACAATTTTGAGCCCCAGGTTCCTGAGTTTTTGGCCATCCCAGGAATCCAATTTGATTCCACAGGTCTCAGAGAAATTGACTTTTTCAAATTATTTTTCTCTGATGATTTTATAAATTTAATGGTGGACCAAAGTAATTTATATGCCCAGCAGTTTATTGCTCAAAACCCCACATCATCATTTGCTAGGTGGACCCCTGTAGATGCAGTAGAGATGATGACGTTTTGGGGTCTGGTGTTACATATGGGCATAGTAAAAAAGCCAGAAATTAGGCAATATTGGAGTACAGATGTTCTGTACAGCACCACACTTTACCGTATGGCCATGACTCGGACTCGTTTTGAGACAATCCTTAAATTTTTACATTACACCGATAATGCACAGTGCCCACCCAGAGATGATCCCACCTTTGACCGGCTATTCAAAGTCAGGCCGGTCATTGATCATTTCAGTGCCAAATTTGCAGAGATGTACATCCCTGAAAAATGTATTTGTATCGACAAGTCCCTTATACATTTTAAAGGAAGGGTTAAATTCCGCCAGTACCTTCCCAGTAAGAGGGCAAGGTATGGCATAAAAATGTATAAGCTGTGTGAAAGCACCTCAGGGTACACCCACAGGTTTAGGGTATATGAAGGGAAGGATTCAATAACTGAACCGCCAGAATGCCCCCCCTCCCTCGTAGGTGTTAGTGGAAAAATTGTCTGGGATTTAGTGCACCCCTTCCTGGATAAAGGTTATCACCTCTATGTGGATAACTTTTACACTAGCATCCCCCTGTTTAAGGCCCTTGGTTCAAGAGGTACAGCAGCTTGCGGTACTGTGCGCAAGAACCAAAGAGGCCTCCCAAAAACGCACATTGCCCAAGTACTGAGAAGGGGTGAAAGCAGGGCACAATCCACCGAAAATATGTTGTTGGTCAAATATAAGGACAAGAGGGATGTCCTTATACTGACAACAATTCATGGAGACAGTACCACCTCCGTCCCTGTACGAGGTACCAGTACCCACACCTCAAAACCTAATTGTATCCTAGATTACAATAAGTACATGGGCGGAGTGGATCTTTCAGATCAGGTACTGAAGCCGTACAGTGCCCTGCGGAAAACAAAAATCTGGTACAAGAAGCTGGCCGTGTATATCATCCAGATGGCACTGTATAACGCTTACGTGCTATTCCGTTCTACCAGCCAGACGGGGACATTTATGCACTTTCAAGAGGAAGTCATAAAGGGCCTAATATTTGGGAACCAGCAGGCAGAGGGCCCCAGTACTTCTTGTACTGGACCCCGTATTGTACCAGGGCAGCATTTTCCTAACGAAATCCCCTCCACTGCAAAAAAGGGCAGGACACAAAAAAGGTGCAAAGTTTGCTATAAAAAGGGAATAAGAAAGGATACTATTTTCCACTGTGAAACTTGCCCCGACAAACCCGGCCTATGTATAAAGGAGTGTTTTAAAATATACCACACATCTATGGATTATTAGGTTCATCATTTCACCGTGCTTCGGGGGTCTTGCTAATGCCACATAGCACCCACCATTCATTCCACCAGAATCTGAGCTGCAAAATCCAAAAATCACTCCTTCCCTTCTGAGTCCTGCCATGCACCCAACTGGTATTTTTTGGTCACATATGAGGCATTGCCATACTCGGGAGAAATTGGGGCACAGATTTTGGGGTGCTTTTTCTCCTTCATACCTTATGAAAATGAAAAATTTTGAGCCAGAACTGCATTTTTGTGTAAAAAATGTAATTTTTCATTTTCACTGCCCAGTTGTACCACAATTGGTGAAACCCCTGGGGGTTTGAAATGTACACTATACCCCTAGATGAATTCCCTGAGGGGTGAAGTTTGCAAAATGGGGTCACTTGTGGGGGGGTTCCACTGTATTGGTGCTTCGGGGGTCTTGCTAAAGCGACATAGCACCCACCAACATTCCACCAGAATCTGTGCTGCAAAATCCAAATATCACTCCTTCCCTTCTGAGTCCTGCCATGCACCCAAATGGTATTTTTTGGTCACATGTGAGGCATTGCCGTACTCGGGAGAAATTGGGGCACAGATTTTGGGGTGCTTTGTCTCCTTCATTCCTTGTGAAAATGAAAAATTTTGAGCCAGAACTGCATTTTTGTGTAAAAAATGTAATTTTTCATTTTCACTGCCCAGTTGTACCACAATTGGTGAAACCCCTGGGGGTTTGAAATGTACACTATACCCCTAGATGAATTCCCTGAGGGGTGTAGTTTGCAAAATGGGGTCACTTGTGGGGGGGTTCCACTGTATTGGTGCTTCGGGGGTCTTGCTAAAGCGACATAGCACCCACCAACATTCCACCAGAATCTGTGCTGCAAAATCCAAATATCACTCCTTCCCTTCTGAGTCCTGCCATGCACCCAAATGGTATTTTTTGGTCACATGTGAGGCATTGCCGTACTCGGGAGAAATTGGGGCACAGATTTTGGGGTGCTTTGTCTCCTTCATTCCTTGTGAAAATGAAAAATTTTGAGCCAGAACTGCATTTTTGTGTAAAAAATGTAATTTTTCATTTTCACTGCCCAGTTGTACCACAATTGGTGAAACCACTGGGGGCTTGAAATGTACACTATACCCCTAGTTGAATTCCCTGAGGGGTGTTGTTTGCAAAATGGGGTCACTTGTGGGGGGGTTCCACTGTATTGGTGCTTTGGGGGTCTTGCTAATGCGACATAGCACCCACCAACATTCCACCAGAATCTGTGCTGCAAAATCCAAATATCACTCCTTCCCTTCTGAGTCCTGCCATGCACCCAAATGGTATTTTTTAGTCACATGTGAGGCATTGCCGTACTCGGGAGAAATTGGGGCACAGATTTTGGGGTGCTTTGTCTCCTTCATTCCTTGTGAAAATGAAAAATTTTGAGCCAGAACTGCATTTTTGTGTAAAAAATGTAATTTTTCATTTTCACTGCCCAGTTGTACCACAATTGGTGAAACCCCTGGGGGTTTGAAATGTACACTATACCCCTAGTTGAATTCCCTGAGGGGTGTAGTTTGCAAAATGGGGTCACTTGTTGGGGGGTTCCTAATTTTTAGCATCTTATGGTGCCTAGAAACCTTCATGGTGCCTAAAAAATAATCTCCAAAAAAGGAGGCTCCAAAATCAAGTAGGTGCTCCTTCTATTATGAAGCCTGTGGTTTGGTCAACATGCACACTAGGGCCACATATAGGATATTTATGAAAACAAAAGAATTGGGGGAATCAATTTTTAGTCACATTTCTCTAGTAAAATCTACTGTGTTCCTTAGAAAAATGTATTAAAATTGAAAATCTGCAAAAAAAAATGAAATTTTGAAATTTCACCTACACTTTGTTTTAATTCCTGTGAAACACCTAAAGGGTTAACAAACTTCCAAAATGCTGTTTTGAATACTGTGAGGGGTGCAGTTTTTGAAATGGCATCATTTATGGGGGTGTCTCACATACAAGTCCCTCAAAGTCACATCAGAACTAAACTGGTCCCTAAAAAAATCAGAGTTTGAAATTTTCTTGAAAATTTGAGAATTTGCTATTTATATTTTAAGCCTCCTAGTGTCCAAAAAAATAAAAAGGAGGTTGAAATAATGATGGAAACATAAAGTATACATATGGTCTATGTTAGTTATTAACTATTTTGAGTGGTATGATTATTTGTCTCACAAGCAGAAAATTTAACATTTTGCAAATTGCAAAATTTTCAATTTTTTTACGATATTTTGGTATTTTTCACAAAAAAACACAGACTGTATCGACCAAAATTTACCACTAACTTGAAGTACAATGTGTCAGGAGAAAACAATCTCAAAATCACTGGGATAAGTAAAAGCAAAAAAAAGTTATCCCCACTTAAGTGATACATGTCAGATTTGAAAAAAAGGGCTCTGTCAGGAAGGCAAAAACAGGCTGCGGCGGTAAGGGGTTAAAGAATGGATAGATGAAAATGAGGTGGAACATTAGGAATGGGATCATGCAGCAAAACCTAATGCTCTACTGATGGTCGTGGAGAGGCAGAAATCTGGTTTAACCCAGAATTTAAAAATATTAGAGACTTAACTGAAGGATAGATGAAAATAAGGTGGAACATTAGGAATGGAACCATACAGCATAATGCAATGTCGCACGGCACCATACTGCACAACATAATGCTCTACTGATGGTTGTGGGGAGGCGGAAACCTGGTTTAACCCAGAATTTCAAAATAGTAGGGTTTTAAATAAAATATAGATGAAAAGGAGGTGGAACATTAGGAATGGGATCATATAGCAAAACATAATGCTCTACTGATGGACATGGGGAGGCAGAAATCTGGTTTAATCCAGAATTTCAAATGATTAGGGATTTTAATTAAAGGATAGATGAAAATGAGGTGTAACATTAAGAATGGAACCATACAGCATAATGAAATGTCGCACGGCATCATACGGCACAACAGAATGCTCTACTGATGGTTGTGGGGAGGCAGAAATCTGGTTTAACCCAGAATTTCAAAATATTAGGAATTTAAATAAAGGATAGATGAAAATGAGGTGTAACATTAGGAATGGAACCATACAGCATATTGCAATGTCGCACGGCACCATACGGCACAACAAAATGCTCTACTGATGGTTGTGGGGAGGCGGAAACCTGGTTTAACCCAGAATTTCAAATGATTAGGGTTTTAAATAAAGGATAGATGAAAATGAGGTGGAACATTAGGAATGGAACCATACAGCATAATGCAATGTCGCAAGGCACCATACTGCACAACATAATGCTCTACTGATGGTTGTGGGGAGGCGGAAACCTGGTTTAACCCAGAATTTTAAATGATTAGGGATTTAGTTAAAGATATATGAAAAGGAGAAGTAATGTTAAGAATGGGATCATACAGCAAAACAATGCTTTACTGATGGTTGTGGGGAGGGAGAAATCTGGTTTAACCCAGAATTTCAAAATATTAGGGTTTTAAATAAAGGATAGATGAAAATGAGGTGGAACGTTAGGAATGGGATCATGCAGCAAAACATAATGCTCTACTGATGGTTGTGGGGAGGCGGAAATCTGGTTTAACCCAGAATTTCAAATGATTAGGGTTTTAAATAAAGGATAGATGAAAATGAGGTGGAACGTTAGGAATGTGATCATACAGCAAAACAATGCTCTACTGATGGTTGTGGGGAGGGAGAAATCTGGTTTAACCCAGAATTTCAAAATATTAGGGTTTTAAATAAAGGATAGATGAAAATGAGGTGGAACATTACGAATGGAACCATACAGCAAAACAAAGCTCTACTGATGGTTGTGGGGAGGGAGAAATCTGGTTTAACCCAGAATTTCATAATATAAGGGATTTAAATAAAGGATAGATGAAAATGAGGTGGAATGTTAGGAATGGGATCATGCAGCAAAACATAATGCTCTACTGATAGTCATGGGGAGGCGGAAACCTGGTTTAACCCAGAATTTCAAAATAGTAGGGATTTAAATAAAGGATAGATGAAAATGAGGTGGAACGTTAGGAATGAGATCATGCAGTAAAACATGATGCTCTACTGATGGTCGTAGGGAGGCAGAAATCTGGTTTAACCCGGAATTTCTAAATATTCGGGATTTAAATAAAGGATAGATGAAAATAAGGTGGAACATTAGGAATGGAACCATACAGCATAATGCAATGTCGCACGGCACCATACGGCACAACATAATGCTCTACTGATGGTTGTGGGAAGGGAGAAATCTGGTTTAACCCAGAATTTAAAAATAATAGGGATTTAAATAAAGGATAGATGAAAATTAGATGGATCATTAGGAATGGAACCATACAGCACAATGAAATGTCGCACGGCACCATACGGCACAACATAATGCTCTACTGATGGTCGTGGGGAGGCAGAAATTTGGTTTAACCCAGAATTTCAAATGATTAGGGTTTTAAATAAAGGATAGATGAAAATGAGGTGGAACGTTAGGAATGTGATCATACAGCAAAACAATGCTCTACTGATGGTTGTGGGGAGGTGGAAACCTGGTTTAACCCAGAATTTCAAATGATTAGGAATTTAGTTAAAGATATATGAAAAGGAGGAGTAACGTTAAGAATGGGATCATACAGCAAAACAATGCTTTACTGATGGTTGTGGGGAGGGAGAAATCTGGTTTAACCCAGAATTTCAAAATATTAGGGTTTTAAATAAAGGATAGATGAAAATGAGGTGGAACGTTAGAAATGGGATCATGCAGCAAAACATAATGCTCTACTGATGGTTGTGGGGAGGCGGAAATCTGGTTTAACCCAGAATTTCAAAATATTAGAGAATTAAATAAAGGGTAGATGATAATGAGGTGGAACATTAGGAATGGGATCATACAGCAAAACAATGCTCTACTGAGGGATATGGGGAGGGGGAAATCTGGTTTAACCCAGAATTTCAAAATATTAGGGATTTAAATAAAGGATAGATGAAAATGAGGTGGAACATTAGGAATGGAACCATACAGCATAATGCAATGTCGCACGGCACCATACGACACAACAGAATGCTCTACTAATGGTTGTGTGTAGGCGGAAACCTGGTTTAACCCAGAATTTCAAAATAGTAGGGTTTTAAATAAAATATAGATGAAAAGGAGGTGGAACGTTAGGAATGGGATCATACAGCAAAACATAATGCTCTACTGATGGTCGTGGGGAGGCAGAAATCTGGTTTAACCAAGAATTTCTAATTATTAGGGATTTAAATAAAGGATAGATGAAAATGACGTGGAACATTAGGAATGGAACCATACAGCATAATGCACGGTCGCACGGCACCATACGGCAGCACAGAATGCTCTACTGATGGTTGTGGGGAGGCGGAATCCTGGTTTAACCCAGAATTTCAAATGATTAGGGATTTAATAAAAGATATATGAAAAGGAGATGTAACGTTAAGAATGGGATCATACAGCAAAACAATGCTCTACTGATGGTTGTGGGGAGAGAGAAATCTGGTTTAACCCAGAATTTTATAATATTAGGGACTTAAATAAAGGATAGATGAAAATGAGGAGGAACATTAGGAATGGAACCATACAGCATAATGCAATGTCGCACGGCACCATACGGCACAACATAATGCTCTACTGATGGTTGTGGGGAGACGGAAACCTGGTTTAATCCAGAATTTCAAATGGTTAGGGATTTAAATAAAGGATAGATGAAAATGAGGTGGAAAGTAAGGAATGGGATCATACAGCAAAACAATGCTCTACTGATGGTTGTGGGAGGGAGAAATCTGGTTTAACCCAGAATTTCAAAATATTAGGGATTTAAATAAAGGATAGATGAAAATGAGGTGGAATGTTAGGAATGGGATCATGCAGCAAAACCTAATGCTCTACTGATGGTCTTGGGGAGGCAGAAATCTGGTTTAATCCAGAATTTCAAATGATTAGGGATTTTAATTAAAGGATCGATGAAAATGAGGTGGAACGTTAGGACTGGGAACAATACAGCATAATGCAATGTCGCACAGCACCATACGACACAACATAATGCTCTACTGATGGTTGTGGGGAGGCAGAAATCTGGTTTAACCCAAAATTTCAAAATATTAGGGATTTAAATAAAGGATAGATGAAAATGAGGTGGAACATTACGAATGGAACCATACAGCAAAACAATGCTCTACTGATGGTTGTGGGGAGGGAGAAATCTGGTTTAACCCAGAATTTCATAATATAAGGGATTTAAATAAAGGATAGATGAAAATGAGGTGGAATGTTAGGAATGGGATCATGCAGCAAAACATAATGCTCTACTGATAGTCATGGGGAGGCGGAAACCTGGTTTAACCCAGAATTTCAAAATAGTAGGGATTTAAATAAAGGATAGATGAAAATGAGGTGGAACGTTAGGAATGAGATCATGCAGCAAAACATGATGCTCTACTGATGGTCGTAGGGAGGCAGAAATCTGGTTTAACCCGGAATTTCAAAATATTCGGGATTTAAATAAAGGATAGATGAAAATGAGGTGGAACATTAGGAATGGAACCATACAGCATAATGCAATGTCGCACGGCACCATACGGCACAACATAATGCTCTACTGATGGTTGTGGGAAGGGAGAAATCTGGTTTAACCCAGAATTTAAAAATAATAGGGATTTAAATAAAGGATAGATGAAAATGAGATGGATCATTAGGAATGGAACCATACAGCACAATGAAATGTCGCACGGCACCATACGGCACAACATAATGCTCTACTGATGGTCGTGGGGAGGCAGAAATTTGGTTTAACCCAGAATTTCAAATTATTAGGGATTTTAATTAAAGGATAGATGAAAATGAGGTGGAACATTAGGACTGGGAACCATACAGCATAATGCAATGTCGCACTGCACCATACGGCACAACAGAATGCTCTACTGATGGTTGTGGGGAGGCGGAAACCTGGTTTAACCCAGAATTTCAAATGATTAGGGTTTTAAATAAAGGATAGATGAAAATGAGGTGGAACGTTAGGAATGGGATCATACAGCAAAACAATGCTCTACTGATGATTGTGGGGAGGGAGAAATCTGGTTTAACCCAGAATTTCATAATATAAGGGATTTAAATAAAGGATAGATGAAAATGAGGTGGAACGTTAGGAATGGGATCATGCAGCAAAACATAATGCTCTACTGATAGTCATGGGGAGGCGGAAACCTGTTTTAACCCAGAATTTCAATGTAGTAGGGATTTAAATAAAGGATAGATGAAAATGAGGTGGAACGTTAGGAATGGGATCATGCAGCAAAACATGATGCTCTACTGATGGTCGTAGGGAGGCAGAAATTTGGTTTAACCCGGAATTTCAAAATATTCGGGATTTAAATAAAGGATAGATGAAAATGAGGTGGAACATTAGGAATGGAACCATACAGCATAATGCAATGTCGCACGGCACCATACGGCACAACATAATGCTCTACTGATGGTTGTGGGGAGGCGGAAATCTGGTTTAACCCAGAAATTCAAATGATTAGGGACAGGGCCGGCCCTAGGCATAGGCAGGCTAGGCAATTGCCTAGGGCTGCAGCCTATGCCTATGGGCAGCATTGCGTTAAGCTGGGGCTGGGAGACATACCGCAGATCACACTCGTACTGTACGGTAGTGGCTCAGCAGCAGCCGCCCCCCCCCCCCTGCCCGCCCGCTGCCCGCTGCCCGCCGCCCGCTGCCTCGCAATGATGTCAGGCGCAGGCGCAGCTTAATGTTTTCACATCCGCCCGGCCAGCAGCGGCGCACCCCCACGTGACACACGCGGTGACGCAGGCGGCAGGCGGCTCAGTGCTCGCCCTTACATCCCACACTCTGTCTTACCTCCTCCAGCCGCCGCGGCGCGTGCTGGGAGTAGTGGATGAGGGACAGCGACAGTAAGCCATGCAGCAGCAAATGGAGTGTATGGTGGCAGGTGAAATGCCACCATCATCAGCGCCTGTGCCTTGCCCCTGTGATTCTTCCAGCCAGCCAGTGTAACTGTGAGTCTTGAGTCTGGGGACTTGATCTTGATACCTACACTAATATATATATATATAGACTTTCAAAATCACAGCACTCCACTTTCAATGCAAAAAATTCTTTAATACGCGACGTTTCAAAGCCTCCGCTTTGTCCTCAGGCGATACAATGAATACAACAAACAAAACAATTTAAATACCTCACCCGTGCCGGCGTCCCGCCCGGAGTCCCGCTCACTTCCGGGTTGGCGCAAAAACGATGACGTCACCACGCTGCTCAGACGACTTCGTCGGCAGTGGGGCGTCATCAGTGACCCATCGTCTGAGCAGCGTGGTGACGTCATCGTTTTTGCGCCAACCCGGAAGTGAGCGGGACTCCGGGCGGGACGCCGGCACGGGTGAGGTATTTAAATTGTTTTGTTTGTTGTATTCATTGTATCGCCTGAGGACAAAGCGACATCGCAATGATGTCGGGCGCAGGCGCAGCTTAATGTTTTCACATCCGCCCGGCCAGTCGCGGCGCACCCCCACGTGACACACGCGGTGACGCAGGCGGCAGGCGGCTCAGTGCTCGCCCTCACATCCCACACTCTGTCCCACCTCCTCCAGCCGCCGCGGCGCGTGCTGGGAGTAGTGGATGAGGGACAGCGACAGTGAGCCACGCAGCAGCAAATGGAGTGTATGGTGGCAGGTGAAATGCCACCATCATCAGCGCCTGTGCCTTGCCCCTGTGATTCTTCCAGCCAGCCAGTGTAACTGTGAGTCTTGAGTCTGGGGACTTGATCTTGATACCTACACTAATATATATATATATATATATAGACTTTCAAAATCACAGCACTCCACTTTCAATGCAAAAAATTCTTTAATACGCGACGTTTCAAAGCCTCCGCTTTGTCCTCAGGCGATACAATGAATACAACAAACAAAACAATTTAAATACCTCACCCGTGCCGGCGTCCCGCCCGGAGTCCCGCTCACTTCCGGGTTGGCGCAAAACCGATGACGTCACCACGCTGCTCAGACGACTTCGTCGGCAGTGGGGCGTCATCAGTGACCCATCGTCTGAGCAGCGTGATGACGTCATCGTTTTTGCACCAACCCGGAAGTGAGCGGGACTCCGGGCGGGACGCCGGCACGGGTGAGGTATTTAAATTGTTTTGTTTGTTGTATTCATTGTATCGCCTGAGGACAAAGCGGAGGCTTTGAAACGTCGCGTATTAAAGAATTTTTTGCATTGAAAGTGGAGTGCTGTGATTTTGAAAGTCTGCATCTACCCATTGACACGGGCACCCACGCAAGTATTTCTGCAAGTGGCTGTGCTGGACATTACGGATTTTGTTTATATATATATATATATATATATATGTCCCTTTGGAACGGCACTTCCTTAGCTTGCGATAACTGTTAAAGGGTGCCCACCAGATCCCTTGCTCGGTCTCACAATATCACTTCCACGTGGTGGCACTCCAGATAAAAAACGTCTCACACCGCAGGGTTACAACAACGTTTCGAGGTCTTTACTGTTCACCTCTTCATCAGGTCACACAAATACATATAAAAACATAACGACATTTATACTCACAGATCACCAGTGCACGCCTCCCGGTCCCAGAGTTCCCGCCGGCGTTGTCCGTCTCCGTCATCAAAGTGCGTCACACTGCGTCATTCCGCACGGACGTAGACCCGGCGCACCCGCCGCGTGGCATCCGTTTCCATGGAAACCTAAGATAACAAAAACATACTAGCTTTAATACATATAATATGAAAAAAAACACCATGTTAAAATCCAAGAAAAATATAAAAAGTCAAAAGCAGACATCTTAGCCATAATACAGAATAAATGATTGTAGGCATAATTTTGTAATTTCTATAGCACATGTCTGGTTATATTATGACCAGTCAGCACCTCTTAATTAAGTGTATAAAGAATATATATACATAATCACCCTAAAACTACAATATATAGGTTATAAATAGCAGCGTAAACCTAATTGCTCATTGAGACCGCGAGGGGCCATCGTCCCTAGACGATGTATCCAACTGGTCTCCCGTTGCAATAGTTTCAGTGACCTATCACCCCTTCTAATCGAGGGGGGTATATGGTCAATCAGGATGTAGCGAAGTGAAGATACATTGTGGCCAGCCTGTAGGAAATGCCTCGCTACAGGCTGGTCACTAGACCCACTCTCCAATGCAATTATAATGCTGTGACGGTGGGTGGCCATCCTTTCCCGCAGGGTACGATCAGATTTTCCAACATAACTCCGTCCACAAGGACAAGTTAAAAGATAAATAATATATTTGGTCGTACAAGTTAATCTGTAGCGGATATAATACTTTTTTCCCGATGAGGGATGATTAAAGGATGAGGAAGCCACCATGGATCTGCAAGTAATGCAGTTTAAGCATTTAAAGCAGCCCATTTTTTTGGAAAGAAAATTTTCTGTGTGGGTCTGACTAGTTGATAAACCTGTAATGTCCCTCCGGACTACCCAGTCGAAAATATTCCGACCTCTCTGATAACAGGGCATCAATTTACTGTCACTTAAGCCTATTTTAGGGTCTGCAGACACCAATGGCCACCATCGTTTAGACACCTTGTTAATTTTGGCACTTTGGTCATTAAAATGATTGACCCACGGGAAGCGATTGGTTGTAGATTTTTTAGGCTGTACCTTTAACAAGTCGGCCCTAGATAAATTCATGGCCTTAGCCTTGGCCACTTCCAACGATTTAGAGTCATATCCCCGGACCACAAATTTTGCTGCCATCTTGTCAATTTGTATTTCTGCATCCACGTCAGAACTACATACTCGCTTGGCCCTCAGAAACTGGGAGTATGGTAGTCCATACTTGGATTACTGTGGATGAAAACTATTGGCATGCAAAATTGTGTTCCGATCTGTTGGCTTGGTGAACAAATTAGATGAGATTATGCCTTCACATAAGGTTACTTCAACATCCAAAAAATGAACACAATTTGGGTGTATTTGATACGTGAACTTTATGGGACTGCCAGATCCATTGTGACCTCGAATGTACTCTTCTAGTACCTCCACCGGGCCCCTCCAGATCATAAAGAGGTCGTCAATGAATCTGGCATATGCCACAATATGTTCACGGATGCCTGGAACTTCAAGAAAGATTTGGCGCTCCACCTGCAGCATGTAGGCATTGGCGTACGATGGGGCCACATTGGACCCCATCGCACAGCCCGACAGCTGCAGGTAGAATACCCCATCGAATATGAAGTAGTTGTGGGTCAAAATCAGCTCTAACAGCTGCACAATCAATTCACAAGGTGGTCCCACATAGTGTGGGTTATCCTTCAATAAATTCTTGATAGCATGAAGTCCCTCACCATTAGGGATCACTGTGTACAGACTGGTGATGTCCAGAGTGACCAGGACACCCCCAGCCGGCACCATCCCCACGTCATGCAATTGATTCAAAAAGGCAGTGGTGTCTCTAATATGTCCTGTGCTGTTCACAATGCACGGTTGAATCAGTGCATCCAGGTACACAGCAAGGGCTTGGAACAAGGATTTCCTGGCGGAAATTATAGGCCGCCCTGGGGGCCGCTCCAAGCTCTTGTGCACCTTCGGTAAAGTGTACAAAATGGCCACCACTGGTTCCTTAGGGACAAGAGCATCATACAGTTTTTGATCAATGAATCCCGAATGCAGAGCTGGTGTCAAAATGTTCACAAGCTCCTTCAAGTAGCCAACAGTTGGATCACCGGATAATTTACAGTAAACATTAGTGTCTGCCAATTGGCACTGGATCTCTTCCTTATAGGGTTGAATATCCTGAATGACGATTGCCCCGCCTTTGTCGGCGGGGCGGATGACAATATCATTATAATTTGATAGGTCTTTCAAGGCCTGAAACTCGTCACGGCTGAAATTGCTGTGTTGGTCATGTTGTTGCTCAGATACAATCTGAGTATCCACCATGTTTCCATATGCTTTAATGGAGGTATTGTAGGATATCGGGTCAAATGTGGAGCGTGGAATAATCTTCCTGAGCTGGGGGGGGACCATATCAGTCACAGATGTTTGGGGGTTGTTATGAAAGTGCTCCTTGAGCCGCAGTTGTCTCTGTAAGCGGTACTTCTCCACCTCCCATCTCAGACCATCAAGTCTTGTTGTGGGGACATAAGACAGACCCTTATTTAAAATTTTTGTTTCGGAATCTGTCAACATGTGTGTCGACAGATTAATTATCGTGGTCTCCTGTTTCGGTTCAGTGGAGGACGACCCACCTTGCCTCGTCCTCTTCCCCTGCCCGCCGCGGCGGGTAAACCTGCGTTGGCGGTGTGGCTTTGGGAATTGTTTGGTACACCTAAAGGGGACTGACCGCTACATACTGATTGACCATATACCCCCCTCGATTAGAAGGGGTGATAGGTCACTGAAACTATTGCAACGGGAGACCAGTTGGATACATCGTCTAGGGACGATGGCCCCTCGCGGTCTCAATGAGCAATTAGGTTTACGCTGCTATATATAACCTGTATATTGTAGTTTTAGGGTGATTATGTATATATATTCTTTATACACTTAATTAAGAGGTGCTGACTGGTCATAATATAACCAGACATGTGCTATAGAAATTACAAAATTATGCCTACAATCATTTATTCTGTATTATGGCTAAGATGTCTGCTTTTGACTTTTTATATTTTTCTTGGATTTTAACATGGTGTTTTTTTTCATATTATATGTATTAAAGCTAGTATGTTTTTGTTATCTTAGGTTTCCATGGAAACGGATGCCGCGCGGCGGGTGCGCCGGGTCTACGTCCATGCGGAATGACGCAGTGTGACGCACGTTGATGACGGAGACGGACAACGCCGGCGGGAACTCCGGGACCGGGAGGCGTGCACTGGTGATCTGTGAGTATAAATGTCGTTATGTTTTTATATGTATTTGTGTGACCTGATGTAGAGGTGAACAGTAAAGACCTCTAAACGTTGTTGTAACCCTGCGGTGTGAGACGTTTTTTATCTGGAGTGCCACCACGTGGAAGTGATATATATATATATATACATACATACATATATATATACATACATACATACATACGGAGCCAGCCTTACCTTTGCTGGCGAATCGCCAGCAGCATGCTGCTGGCGATCCGCCAGCAACACGGCGCTCCATCTGACTGAGATGCGCGTGCGTCCCCCACGCACGTGCGTCTCAGTATCCGGGCGGCGAGGCAGACGCAATACTGTCCGCCTCGCCGCTCGAGGGGGGCTGGGGGGACCCGGGGAGGCTGCGGGGGGTGCGTTCGCCCGGGGCAACAGAGGGTAGCACCGTCGGAAGGGGACGCGCTCACCTCGTGCGCGTCCCCTTCCGACACACAGATGGCACGGGAGCAGGGGATGGCGATGGCGATGGCGACGCCATCGCCATCACCTGCAAAGATGAATCCCACTACATCTGTGTATATATACACATATACACATATATACATATACACATACACACCTATGTATGTGACATTGTGGCTTATTCGGATGTTCTTAGCCTCTTTGGACTATTATATATGATTGTCCGGTACTTATGTATTATCTGGGCTGCCGATTTAGAAATCGGATCCATCGCATGACATCGCATCGCATTACATACGACCATATAGCATGCGATGCGATGGACCTGATTTTTCCATAGGATTTAATGTTAAAATGGACTAAGTCCATTTTAACATGGAATTCAATGGGAAAAAGGGGTCCTTTTTCATACCCCTACTATCCAAGTGGGCATGGAGTTGGATATAACCCTGTGGCGAGCCACCGAGCCCGAAGCGTGGCGAGCGGACGCAGATTTCTTAAACAGTATTCTGTGTCCCCTCGCGGGGCTCGCTACGCTACGCTCGCCACGCTTTGGGCTCGGTTTATATCCAACTCCACACCCACTTGGATAGTAGTGGTATGAAAAGGGCCCCTTTTTCCCATTAAATTCCATGTTAAAATGGACTTAGTCCATTTTAACATTGAATCCTATGGAAAAATCGGGTCCATCGCATCGCATTGCATGCGATTTAGTTGTATGCGATGCGATGCGATGGCATACAATCAGAAAATCGGCAGCCCAGATAACACATAAGTACCGATTGTCCTGATGAAGATGTTATAATATACATCGAAAATGTTGGACACATTACTGTGTTATTGGCTGATTATTTATTGTAAGTGCCGCTGCCTCCCTGCTTGTATTGTGTGACCTCATTGGTCAAAGGGCCAGACTAGTTGGGCCAAGTTGTTGTTATCTGCCGTCAAATTCAATGTTTCTATGTCTCTCGGAGGGCACTAGATTCCGAATCTATACTAAAGGTGTGCTGCCCTTTGTACCATAATATATATATATATATATATATATATATAAATATATATATATATGTATATATATATAGATTGCGTTTAGCACCTGTTTCTTTAACATTAAAAATGTCATAAACCAGCATGTTATTTTTTGTGTGTAAACACTAAATTTTGTGGTGGTATCATCTGCTAGGGGGCATCAAAAAAAATCTTGCCTAGGGCACCAAATTGGATAAGGCCGGCTCTGATTAGGGATTTAATTAAAGATATATGAAAAGGAGGTGTAACGTTAAGAATGGGATCATACAGTAAAACAATGCTCTACTGATGGTCGTGGGGAGGCAGAAATCTGGTTTAACCCCTTCCCGACATTTGACGTACATTTACGTCATGGTCGGGAAGTACTTCCCGACACATGGCATAAATGTACGTCATGCCATTTAACTGCCACCGCGTCTATAGACGCGGTGACAGTTTAAACATGTCTGCTGTCCCTGACAGCAGACATGTCCCTGCATGCCCAGGGGGGGCTGCGATGCCGCCCCCCCGTCGGCGATCGCTGTGATTGGCTGTTCAGTGTGAACAGCCATTCACAGCGTTTTCTGTGTCACCGGCGAATAACGTTCGCCGGTGACACAGGGATCGGAGGTGATTGGTGCTGTAAAGTACAGCACCAATCACCGCGGGGTGTAAGGGTGACACTGGTGTCACCCCACCTCACCCCGCCCGCCCCCAAAGGCCGTGATTGGTTCGTCGGACCGACGAACCAATCACAGCCATGGAGGGGGGTTTAAACTAACGGTGACTGCACTGCAGACGCCATTCCGGTCTGGAATTGCGTGCAGTGCGGTCACCGTGCCTAGCTGCCGCAGTATACTGACCTGAACCTTGCAAAATACTTACCTGATCACTGCCTGGATCTTGCTACTTCTTGTGACTTCCTGTGCTGTGTTGTGCTGTGTTGTGCTGCTGCAGTGTCATTGAGTTATAGATAGAGAGATAGAGAGAGAGAGATAGAGAGAGATAGAGAGGGCTAGTGACAGAGAGTGCTATATTTTGTGCTGCTGCAGTGTGATAGAGTTATAGATAGAGAGATAGAGAGAGATAGAGAGAGATAGAGAGATAGTGACAGATTGTGCTATATATTTTTTATATAACTGACTGCTGCCCCCCCTTTTGTGCTGATCAGTATAAATTAACTGATCAGCAACTTTTTGGGGGCGCAGGTTTTTTTTTTTATATATATACCTGTCAGTGCTGCTGCTGCAGTGTCATAGAGTGATAGATAGTGAGAGATAGAGAGATAGAGAGAGATAGTGACAGAGAGTGATAGAGACTGCTATATTTTGTGTCTGCTGCCCCCCTTTTGTGCACCCCCAGCAACTTTTTGGGGGTGCAGGGGTTATTTTTCATATATATAACTGTCAGTGCTGCTGCTGCAGTGTCATAGAGTGATAGATAGTGAGAGATAGAGAGATAGTGACAGAGAGTGATATAGAGTGCTATATTTTGTGTCTGCTGCCCCCGCCTTTTGTGCTGATCACTATATCTGAGGTGATCAGCAACTTTTTGGGGGTGCAGAGGTTTTTTTTTTTTTATATATATACCTGTCAGTTGCTGCCAGTTGCACTGTCAGTTGCACCAAAGGTTGTGCACCTGCTGCCCCTCACTGGTAATCAGTGTCGCATCAGTGATCACCTTTTTTTTTTTGAGGGTGCTGTGGGGTCTTTTTTTAATTTTTTTTTTACACACACTGTGATTTTGTGGGTGTCCTGTGGCCACTGTGCGCTGATCAGTGACGTACATCACTGATCAGCTTTTTCGGCACAGGGTTGATCTATTTTTTTTTTTTTTTGATCAAATTCCTGTTGCCTTTGAGCGCTGTTCAGTGACGGACGTTACTGACCAACATCTGTGCTCAATTTTTGGCGCAGGACCTTTTTTTTTTTTTTTTTTTTAACCCCTTCAATTTTTTTTTTTTTATTGGAATCAAATTCCTGTATAAAGTATTTTTTTTTTCTGCACTACATACACACTACACACTACATACCCCCCTGGTTGAAATAAAGTTTGTACCCCCCCTACACTATACACGTGTTGAAACATTTCACTACCAGAAACACAAAAATAAAAATGGCATCCCAAATGTCATCCCAAATGTCATCCCAGTCATCCAGAAGAATGTATTCAGCGGAGGAGGCATATGCCATGCTTGCCTCTGACTCTGACACAGCCAGTGATGCAAGCGGGGAATTTGAAGGATTCGTCTTAAGCTCCTCTTCCTCCTCTGGTGATGAGGGACCCCCTCAAAGACGCCCCCGTAGAGCAGCTGAGACCCACCCCCCAATAATTGATCTCGTATGGACCCCACCACCAGACAATTTTGAGCCCCAGGTTCCTGAGTTTTTGGCCATCCCAGGAATCCAATTTGATTCAACAGGTCTCAGAGAAATTGACTTTTTCAAATTATTTTTCTCTGATGATTTTATAAATTTAATGGTGGACCAAAGTAATTTATATGCCCAGCAGTTTATTGCTCAAAACCCCACGTCATCATTTGCTAGGTGGACCCCTGTAGATGCAGTAGAGATGATGACGTTTTGGGGTCTGGTGTTACATATGGGCATAGTAAAAAAGCCAGAAATTAGGCAATATTGGAGTACAGATGTTCTGTACAGCACCCCACTTTACCGTATGGCCATGACTCGGACTCGTTTTGCGACAATCCTTAAATTTTTACATTACACCGATAATGCACAGTGCCCACCCAGAGATGATCCCACCTTTGACCGGCTATTCAAAGTCAGGCCGGTCATTGATCATTTCAGTGCCAAATTTGCAGAGATGTACATCCCTGAAAAATGTATTTGTATCGACGAGTCCCTTATACATTTTAAAGGAAGGGTTAAATTCCGCCAGTACCTTCCCAGTAAGAGGGCAAGGTATGGCATAAAAATGTATAAACTGTGTGAAAGCACCTCAGGGTACACCCACAGGTTTAGGGTATATGAAGGGAAGGATTCAAGAATTGAACCGCCAGAATGCCCCCCCTCCCTCGTAGGTGTTAGTGGAAAAATTGTCTGGGATTTAGTGCACCCCTTCCTGGATAAAGGTTATCACCTCTATGTGGATAACTTTTACACTAGCATCCCCCTGTTTAAGGCCCTTGGTTCAAGAGGTACAGCAGCTTGCGGTACTGTGCGCAAGAACCAAAGAGGCCTCCCAAAAACGCACATTGCCCAAGTACTGAGAAGGGGTGAAAGCAGGGCACAATCCACCGAAAATATGTTGTTGGTCAAATATAAGGACAAGAGGGATGTCCTTATACTGACAACAATTCATGGAGACAGTACCACCTCCGTCCCTGTACGAGGTACCAGTACCCACACCTCAAAAACTAATTGTATCCTAGATTACAATAAGTACATGGGCGGAGTGGATCTTTCAGATCAGGTACTGAAGCCGTACAGTGCCCTGCGGAAAACAAAAATCTGGTACAAGAAGCTGGCCGTGTATATCATCCAGATGGCACTGTATAACGCTTACGTGCTATTCCGTTCTACCAGCCAGACGGGGACATTTATGCACTTTCAAGAGGAAGTCATAAAGGGCCTAATATTTGGGAACCAGCAGGCAGAGGGCCCCAGTACTTCTTGTACTGGCCCCCGTATTGTACCAGGGCAGCATTTTCCTAACGAAATCCCCTCCACTGCAAAAAAGGGCAGGACACAAAAAAGGTGCAAAGTTTGCTATACAAAGGGAATAAGAAAGGATACTATTTTCCACTGTGAAACTTGCCCCGACAAACCCGGCCTATTTATAAAGGAGTGTTTTAAAATATACCACACATCTATGGATTATTAGGTTCATCATTTCACCGTGCTTCGGGGGTCTTGCTAATGCCACATAGCACCCACCATTCATTCCACCAGAATCTGAGCTGCAAAATCCAAAAATCACTCCTTCCCTTCTGAGTCCTGCCATGCACCCAACTGGTATTTTTTGGTCACATATGAGGCATTGCCATACTCGGGAGAAATTGGGGCACAGATTTTGGGGTGCTTTTTCTCCTTCATACCTTATGAAAATGAAAAATTTTGAGCCAGAACTGCATTTTTGTGTAAAAAATGTAATTTTTCATTTTCACTGCCCAATTGTACCACAATTGGTGAAACCCCTTGGGGTTTGAAATGTACACTATACCCCTAGTTGAATTCCCTGAGGGGTGTAGTTTGCAAAATGGGGTCACTTGTGGGGGGGTTCCACTGTATTGGTGCTTCGGGGGTCTTGCTAATGCGACATAGCACCCACCAACATTCCACCAGAATCTGTGCTGCAAAATCCAAATATCACTCCTTCCCTTCTGAGTCCTGCCATTTTTTGGTCACACATGAGGCATTGCCATACTCGGGAGAAATTGGGGCACAGATTTTGGGGTGCTTTGTCTCCTTCATTCCTTGTGAAAATGAAAAATTTTGAGCCAGAACTGCATTTTTGTGTAAAAAATTTAATTTTTCATTTTTTTTTTTTTTTTTCTTTTTTTTTTATATAATCTTTATTAAATTTTTCCCTCTTTTACATTTCATAAAGACAAATAAAAAGCAAGCATTTCAATATCAAAAGAGAATTTACAATACCATCAATACATTCTTTATCATCAACTTACTTGCCTCTTACATAATACTAACAGACATTTAAGAATTATAATAAATTCAACCGAGGAGATACAAAAATATCTAGCACAGATAACTCCCCCTAATCTGTCGGAAAGAATAAAAAACAGTCTTGACGCACCATTTACTCTTCAAGAGATTAATAATGCAATAAAAACAATCCCTAGCGGAAAAGCCCCAGGGACAGATGGTATCCCTCAAGAACTATATAAGCTTTACTCCCAGTTTTTTTCCCCAAAACTGTTAGAACTTTTTAATAAAGTGTATGTAGATGGGATAATCCCTCCTTCCATGTCCGAAGCATTAATAATAAATCTGTTAAAGAAAGATAAAGATCCAAGGATGAGAGAATCATATAGGCCCATATCCTTATTGACTAATGACGTAAAAATACTGGCCAAGCTTCTGTCTACTCGTTTGAATAACGCCTTGGGGGGAATAATTCACAGTGACCAGACCGGGTTTATACCTGGTAGGTCATCTGCTACAAATTTAAGAAGGCTGTTTTGCCACTTACAAAATAAACATGGGGACTATGAGGCGCCAGCGGTGGTCTCATTAGACGCCGCCAAAGCATTCGACACCGTGGAATGGGAGTACCTCTGGAGGGCGTTGGAGTGGATAGGAGTTGGGCCAGTATTCATAAACTGGGTCAAACTGCTTTATTCGAACCCTAAAGCACGAGTAATGATAAACAATTACATATCCCCCAGTTTTCCTATAAAAAGAGGCACCCGCCAGGGCTGCCCGCTGTCGCCAGCACTTTTTGCGATAGCAATGGAGCCGCTGGCTTGTGTAATTAGGTCGACTGAAAAGCTTCGAGGGCTTCGGGTAGGAGGGAAGGAAGATCGTATAGCGCTATACGCAGATGATGTTTTACTTTTTCTTGAAAATTATGTATCAGATTTGCCGGAGTTATTAGAGATAGTAAACCAGTTTGGAGCTTTTTCAGGGCTAAAGATAAATTGGAGCAAATCCTGTATACTACCTTTGAGGGACATGGCAGGGACAATGAGGGCAGCGAACAACCCATTGAAAATAGTGGAGAAATTCCAATATTTGGGAATTATGATAACCAATAAAGCGGAGGAGTTTGAGGCCCTGAATATTACTCCATTGATAAATTACATCAAAACTAAAATTGTGTCGTGGGAAAGGCTGCCAATGACGGTGACTGGGAGGGTTAACCTCGTAAAAATGGTAGTACAACCAAAAATACTTTATGTTTTACAACACGCTCCAATATATCTCCCCCGGAAAATATTCCGAATACTGGAAGGGCTTATATCATCCTTAATATGGAATAAGAAAAGGGTCCGAATAAAGCAGAGCAACCTGACAAGGCCTAAGGCAGAAGGGGGGTTAGCTTTACCGGACTTCTGGCTGTATTACCTAGCGACCCAGATGGCTTTTTTGAACTCATGGATAAAAACAGGACAGGACTCGGAATTAATACAAGCCTTGGTAGAGACAGTGTCCCCGGGGCACACCCCGCTGCACCTGTTATTATCCGGTAACAAAAAACGTAAATGGCCCCCTATAATTAAGCAGGCGATAGAGGTATGGAAACAGGCCGAAAGAATTTTGGGCAGTAGTGGAATGGACCCCGAGACACCTCTCCACAACACTCGACATTTAGGTGAATTAGGAGCACTGCAGATAGATAAGGTATGGGGGGAGGTAGGCCTTGTGGAAATTGGGCAGTTATACGACGGGGAGGGATTTAGAACCTTTCAGTCATTAAAGGAGGAGTTCAACCTGGTAAATAGCTTCAAATATCGTTATTTTCAGCTGAGGCATGCGTTGGGAACGCAATTCAGAATAGGACACCCTATACTGGAGGAGTCATTGACTAAGGGATTCCTTAAAAAAACCCAGCCCCGCCATATGATTGCTCAGTGTTACAAATATCTTATACAAGAACTAAAAGGGGATAACTTGGGGACATTGTGCAATAAATGGGAGTTAGACCTGGGGGAAATGAAGGTGGATGAATGGAAGGAAGCGCTGTCCAATGTACAGAGAGCAACAGGGCAGGCTAAATTTCAGCAGGTCCAATTGTATATAATACATAGATCATACTTGACACCAGAACGAATATTTAAGTTCGGGGGTAGGGGTGACAAGACTTGTCCAAAGTGTAAAAGTAGGGACGGAACTTTTTATCATTTATTATGGGAATGCCCTATGGTGGAGAGATTTTGGGCCCAGGTTATCAGGACCCTCGAGAGGCTGGGTGTCCCACAGAGTGTATGCACCTCTAAAATGTGTTTACTGGCGATCAAGGGTGAATATGTTATGCAAAGGAACCTATGGATCTTGGTGATAAATCTTTGTACATTAGCTAAAATATGTATAGCGAGAAAATGGATGGCAGAAGGGGGACCGGAGTTCGCAGAGTGGGTTCCTATTGTAGACAGCACAATGGAACATGAAAAATATAGACATATAGCTAGGAGGACAGAAGGAAAGTTCCACGAAATATGGGATAGATGGAGTAACTTAAGTTAAATAGATTACCGCAAGGTGGAAGCAATTTTCATCAGATAAAATTGGAGGATCCTGTAGGAGGGGACCTGGACTTGGGGGGGAAGAGTAAACTTGCAGGGTTTTAGAAGTATGTGGGAGCTAGGGGAGGGAATGGGAGATGGGGGGAGTGGAGTACGGACAGTAGGAAGAAGGGCGGTGCATGGTGGGCATGGGCAACCGGTTCAGGAAAAAGTACACAAAACACAATTTTTCCTTTTTTTTTTGTATTGATGGTTAGGTGTATTAGAGTAAGCACTGTATTAGATAGGAAGGTCGTATGGATCCGAAGGAGAGTACGGTGCCACAATATGGAGGGGGGATAAGGTATAAGGGAATACATTGAAATAGGTAAAAAGTCTGGGGTAGTGAAGGGAATTAGTAAACACCATACACATAAGGGGGGAGGGAGGGAAGGGAGGAAGAATGGGGGAAACCCCTCTGAAATGAGAATTTAGAGTAAAACTAGGGGAAATGGGCCTAAGGGATTAATATTATTTAGGGGTTAAAAGAACACCTAAACACAGGGGATACACGGAGAACCGGAAACTTCATGCCCGACTCCATGTTGAGACGCCCGACTCCATATAATCTTGACGGTGCAAATGTAATGTTAATTGAAGAACAAGTGCTCCATGTAATACGGAACTGTATGGGGGGGAGGGTGAATGAATGTATATTGTATGTAATGGAAAAAAATGTGAAATAAAAATTTATGGAAATTAAAAAAAAAAAAAAAAAAAAAAAAACAGACATTTAAGAATACCAACATATATACATACACATAACCTGCCTTCCTCCGATATTGGGTTATTTAGATACATACTTTGCAACAGAATATTACAAAAAAAAGAGATCCTCCGCATCGGGGAGACTTGCCGCTACTTTTTTAGATGGTAACTCTTGTTCCTATCTTCGCTGACAGACCTCCCTTTATATTATTTTAATACTTTTCATTGAATAATTGTTTGTGCATTATGATGCAGCTTTGATAAATGAGTACTTTACTTTCTACTTTAACAACAATCTACTATCCTATACCAACACTTCTACTACTTGCGTTCCAATCCATCAATAAGATACCCAAGACATCATGACCTAATTTTATGCCATGTCAATAAGAGCCATATTTTTTCAAAAAGTGAATCCCCCCCCCCAATTCCCCACTCAATCTACCCATCCCCCCCCCCACCTCTATTGATGTGAGATCCTTATGTGCCTTTTATTTTGTGCATTTTATTGAATGTACCCCCTTTTTTTTTTTTTTTGCATTTAATGATAATAATAATAAATATTTCTACTATTTTATTTCTTTCCATACGTTGTGTGTTTCCATGTGTATGAGCCCAATTGGGCATATTACTGTCTTTTATAATATTTAGTCCTAAACCAACTCTCCCATGTTTCAAAAAACTTTTTTGTGGTTTTACGAGTGAAACTAATATATCTCTCATGTTCACTAGTTTGATTCACCAAATTAATCCATGCTCTAATTTCAGGGCCAGTCCTAGCCATCCAGGATCGTGCAATAATTACTTTGGCAATTGTACACAAGTTTATGGCCAGTTGTTTTTTTCCCGACGTTAGTTTGTCGTTTTGCCAAACCCCCAGTAAATATGCCAGGGGGGAGGCATTTTGCAGCGGAATGCCACTTTGTGCCATTATTTGTTCTATCTCCTGCCAGTATTTCCGTACTATTCTACATTCCCAAATTAAATGAAAAAAACCACATTGCATTTCATCACATTTGGGACATTTATTAATATAATTGGATGCAAATTTACTAATTTTTTCCGGGGTCATATATGTTCTGTGCAAAATATTGAACTGTATTTGCTGGGCTCTAGTGGAATTAGTTGCAGTTGAAATAGAATTGAGTGCAATTCTCCATATTTCTTCATTAATCCCTATAATCTCCGTTTCCCATTTAACCCTAAGTGCAGCTAGGTCGTCATTTTGTGTGTTTTCCAACAGGTATTGGTAACAACTTGATGTTATTTTGTCCTTTCCTACCTTATTCATAAACAATTTGACTGGGGATTCCTTTAGACTAATACCATCCCGCCCATTCTGCAGTAGGAGCGCACTCCGCATCTGTAAGAACCTAAAAAACATTTGTTTTGGGAGTCCAAACTCATCCTGCATCTGCATGAAGGACTTCATGTGATTATTGCTGTAGACTTGGCCAATGGACATTATTCCATATTGATTCCATATTCGTGCTACTTGCTGATCTCTAATTGTTTCAGTGCCGTTTAAAGAAAACAGGAACGCCTCAGGGTCGATATCACTTACCCTCTGCTTCTTACTGACCCACTGCCATACTTTCCTAGCCTGTGCGATTAAGGGGACCTGAGTTTTAATTTTTGCTTTTGTAAGTAACACCTGCAATGGCGTGTGCCTCGGGGCCACTAATGTCAACAATTTGAGTAACTCAGCGGGATGTTCCTGCCCCGTCATCCATCCTTTTTTTTTGTGCTTATTGCGAGGCATAATAGTATAATTTGAAATTGGGCATCGAAAGTCCCCCCTTTTTCCGTGATCTAGTCAATATGGCCATCCTAACCCTAGGTTTTTTATTTGCCCAGACAAAAGAAGATATAACCCCGTGCATTTTATTAAATACAGCATCATTAACAAATATCGGGGCATGCTGAAGTACATACAGTACCTTAGGCAGGATGACCATCTTGACCAGATTTATACGACCACTTATAGTAAGAGGGAGTTTTGACCAGCTTTTAAATTTATTTTTCATATCACTAATTATTGGGTCAAAGTTATTCCGCACATATGCTCCCATTTCAACTGCAACATATATTCCCAGGTACTTAAACTGATTCACCCTTGGTGGGTGGTGAGGCAGGGGAATTAACGCGTTTCCTTGTCCTCCAGTAATTAGTAACTGCGATTTACTCAGATTAGTTGTTAGTCCAGAATAGCTCCCATATTCTTGTATGACCTCAAGCACTTTATCTAGATCTGTTTGATACTCTGTAAGCCCCACCAATAGGTCATCAGCATATAATGAAATGATATTATAAGCATCTGGACCTCCTCGGGTCTCCAGTGTGCTTCTTATTTTACAGGCCAGGGGTTCAATTGCCAGTGCAAATAATTGCGGGGACAACGGACACCCCTGCCTGGTTCCCCTCTGTAGGTTAAAGGTTTCAGACACGTATCCGTTAACCAGTACTCTTGCCTTCGGTGATTGATATAACAGAAATATTCTCTTAATAAAACAGGGGCCAAAACCAAAACTATTCAGCACTTGCCATAGGAAGGGCCACTCTACTGAATCAAACGCCTTATTAGCGTCAAATGACGCTACTCCAACACTTTTATCCATAACTCCTGCCCACTGCAAGTACGAGAAAACCCTGCGGAGATTAATGGCAGTCGATTTACCACAAATAAAACCGGTTTGATCCGGATGCACCACATGATGGATTACCTTACCCAGTCTCACTGCCATAATCTTCGCATAGATCTTCGCGTCGGCAGAGATCAAGGAAATCGGCCTATATGAATCTACCTTTAATGGGTCTTTGCCTATTTTTGGGATGACATTAATCACTGCTTCCGTCATTGATTGAGATAGTTTGCCATCTAGTTCCATCCCCCTAAATGAGTTCCACATATATTTGGCCATATTCTTCCCCAGATATTTATATACCTCACTCGGTAACCCGTCCACCCCTGAGGCCTTACCCTGTGGCATAAGTCTAATGGCTTCTTCCACTTCTTCAACAGAGAAGGGTTCCTCCAGCATCTGTCTACTCTCCTCTGGAAGAGAAGGCAACCTGGGACAGCTTAAAAAATTTTCCAGTTCTTCCCTCTCTATATCCAATCTAGATCTGTATACATCCTTAAAGTGTTTAACAAATACTTCTACAATCTCTGGAGTTTAGGTTATTATCTGGCCATTATCTGAGTAAATCCCAGTTATAGTAGTGGGGGGCGCACTTGTTTTAGCCATGTATGACAGATATTTACCTGCCTTATCACTATTTAAGTAGAGTTGATGTGAACTTTTTAATACTCGGAAGGTAGCCATTACCTGGAGGTGTGCCAGCCATTTCTGCTGTTCTTTTAACCATATTACCTTAGAATTCTCGCTCTTATCATTCAAGTATTGGTTTTCCGACTTAATCATCTCCACCTCCAGTGCATTGGCCACCTCCCTGTCCTTTTTCTTTCCCACAGCGATTTCCTTCATAAGTATTCCTCTTAGGAAGGCCTTAAATGTCTCCCATACAATTGTGTTACTGGCAGTAGCATTGTTTTGTGCAAAATACCCCTCCACTTCCCCTAACATTAATTCACCACAGTTGAATCTAGTCAGCCAGCTAGGATGAAAACGCCAGTACGAAAATCCCCTATCTAAATTCAGATCTAATTGCATAATTACAGGCGAGTGGTCTGATATGCCTCGTGCTTTGTATTCTATTTGCGCCACATAGTTAGTCAAAGCAGGTGAAACTAGGATCATATCAATCCTTGAAAAGGAATCATGTGGCACAGAATAACAGGAATATTGCCGAACACTAGGATGTCTCTCTCTCCAGACATCCCTCCATCCTAACTGATGAATAAATTCGGCCAATCCCTTATTTTTCACGGCCTTTGTCGTTTTCATCTGCAGTCTATCTATATCTGGATCAATAACCGCATTGTAATCCCCAAGACATATAATTTGTGCTGTGGGTCTCTCAGCTGCAAAATCTACTGCCTTCCTAAGTATATCATAGGAAAATGGCGGAGGTATGTACAACGCTAGTATACAAATTCTACACATTTCAATATTTGCATCTATAAACACATATCTCCCCTGTGGGTCAATTTTACTAGTTATACATTCAAATCCAATATTTTTCTTTACTATCACAGAAACCCCCCTAGATGCGGGAGAAAACTGGGAATGGTACGATTTATCAATCCATGGTCTTCTTAACGCCAGGGTTTTATCCCCAAATAAATGGGTCTCTTGAAGACATATTATATCTGCTGCCATTGTCTTACATTGTTTCAGTACAAGTGACCTCTTGATTTTTTCATTTAACCCCCTGACGTTCCATGTCAACACCCTAACCATTGCCAGTTCTCTCCACCATCTCCACTCTATCACTACAGCACATCCTCCCCGTCATATGATCTCTTTTCAACCCAGAGTTGCAGGCTATACACATAACAAATTTTACCTCATACACAACACCAACACTTACCCCCCCTTCCACCCCCCTCCCTGTATAACCTATCCTCTTAGGCATACCTATTATGACCCCCATATTCACTATTCTACACTTAATGACACCTTGACTCCCTTTGAGGGCACTTACTCTCTGCCACTAAGGTTTTCCCCTTTTTTAGGCGTGATCAGCTCCCCTGACTTTCAATTCTTGAGGACATTATATTTTTAACAGATATTTATATTTACAATTTTATACCCCAAACATACGCTGTATTTAACCTCCCCCCACCCCCCCCCCTGCTCCCCCCCCCCCCCCACTGAACCTTTACTCATGACGATTTTTTTTTTTTTTTTTTATAAATATATGAACCACAGAATTCTTATTTAGTACGATATCCACTGTCCAGTTTACAATGCAGGGTCTCCACCAGCCATCAGCTGAGTACGGCCCGGATGGGTTTTATTCAGCCAGTCTGCTGCATCCTCAGGTGACAGAAAAAATTTAGACTCGTCATTATACAACACTCGGAGCTTAGCTGGATAGAGCATGAAATATTTTAGGTTTAAGTCCCTGAGCCTGCTCTTCACCTCCTTATATTGCGATCTCTCCTTTTGGATCGCATATGGGAGGTCTGGAAAAAATGATATTCTCTGTCCATTATAGCACATTTTTTCACTGTATCTGGCCAATTTTAATAGATTGTCCCGATCTTGGAAATGCAAAAGCTTTAACAGCATGGTGCGAGGCGGGCCTCCTGGAATGGGGGGTTTGGAGGGTACACGATGGGCACGCTCCACTGTGAAGTATGGAGTGAGGGACTCCTTCCCAAACACCTGCAATATCCATTCTTCCATGAATTTTTCAGGAGATTTTCCCTCTACTCGCTCCTCTAGGCCTATCACACGCAGGTTACACCTACGTAGTCTGCCTTCCATATCAGTGACTTTATTCTGCAGTTCATGCACTTTACTGGACATACTTTTTAGCTGTTTTTGCATTGGTACCATACTATCTTCTAGACAAGAGATTCGATTCTCCACCTCCAGTACTCGATCCCTTGTTTTTTGGGCATCGTCCCTCAGCAGAGTGATGTCAGATTGTAATTTATCAATTTGGCCTGATAGACGGCTTTCACATGCACTAACTGCTTCTAGTACCTGTTGTAAAGTTACTTCGTTCTGTGGCTGAGACCCACCTGCTTTTACAGGGGTTGACTGGGGGGTACTGGGAATGGAGTTACTTGTGTTCTGGGTTCGCGCATATTTCTCTAGCCGCGCTGCAGCAGTTGATGTTTTCCCCATTTTGGGTAATACAATGTGTTATACCAGGATTATTCACCCCTTTCCACGTATATTTAGATTAAACTTAATTTACTGTCTTTAGCACAGTGTCCCTGTCCCTGAATCGTCCAGCACTGCACACTAAGCCACTACTCAATGCACTCTGCTGTTTACACAGCGTTCTGTAATGTCATATGAAACAAGAGCAAAAAAGGGCAATCTTACCCCCAGCGGGCTTCAATTCAAACGACCGGTATTATATGTCACGATATTTCCTCTACTACCTTATTCCTAAGGGAGAGGTTCCATGCCTTTTAAACTCGGTCCTCAGCGCTCTTCAGTCAGCTCATGTGTACGCTAACTCTGTCGCTTGTATTCTCAATGCGACCCCCACGTGCTGGAGTGTACCGTCAGCTGGGTTGTTGGATGAGGTATCGCAGCGCCACTCTCTGCCCGCTTCTCACGGGGCCGGCCGTCACCTTCACGATTCCTGCCGCACTCTCAAGCCGGGAAGTCTCCGGCGTCTCGCACGCGGCAGCACCTCTGCCAGACAGGAGCTCCCTCCAGCCGCACCCAGCGCCTCCAGCAAACGTCAGCGAGTTCAGCGAGCTCAGCCGGATCTGAAGTCCAACCCTCAGGCATGCGTCACCCGGCCACTGTATTGACTCCCGCAGGCACACCACCAATAGGGACACTCTGGGGATCACTCAATCTCGGAACATCTAGGTTCTCCCAGCGCGGTCTCGTCACTCTCTTCTACCGGTCAGTGTTCTCCATAGGAGGGGGTTTGTGGGCCAGGGGACAGGGGATATGGGAGAGACGCTGGGGAGCTGTAGTCTCTCCTCACCTCACGTGCACGCCGCCGTGGCTCCGCCCTCCTCTTAATTTTTCATTTTCACTGCCCAGTTGTACCAAAATTGGTGAAACCCCTGGGGGTTTGAAATGTACACTATACCCCTAGATGAATTCCCTGAGGGGTGTAGTTTGCAAAATGGGGTCACTTGTGGGGGGTTTCCACTGTATTGGTGCTTCGGGGGTCTTGCTAATGCGACATAGCACCCACTAACATTCCACCAGAATCTGTGCTGCAAAATCCAAATATCACTCCTTCCCTCCTGAGTCCTGCCATGCACCCAAATGGTATTTTTTGGTCACATGTGAGGCATTGCTGTACTCGGGAGAAATTGGGGCACAGATTTTGGGGTGCTTTGTCTCCTTCATTCCTTGTGAAAATGAAAAATTTTGAGCCAGAACTGCATTTTTGTGTAAAAAATTTAATTTTTCATTTTCACTGCCCAGTTGTACCATAATTGGTGAAACCCCTGGGGGTTTGAAATGTACACTATACCCCTAGTTTAATTCCCTGAGGGGTGTAGTTTGCAAAATGGGGTCACTTGTGGGGGGTTCCACTGTATTGGTGCTTCGGGGGTCTTGCTAATGCGACATAGCACCCACCAACATTCCACCAGAATCTGTGCTGCAAAATCCAAATATCACTCCTTCCCTTCTGAGTCCTGCCATGCACCCAAATGGTATTTTTTGGTCACATGTGAGGCATTGCCGTACTCGGGAGAAATTGTGGCACAGATTTTGGGGTGCTTTGTCTCCTTCATTCCTTGTGAAAATGAAAAATTTTGAGCCAGAACTGCATTTTTGTGTAAAAAATGTAATTTTTCATTTTCACTGCCCAGTTGTACCACAATTGGTGAAACCCCTGGGGGTTTGAAATGTACACTATACCCCTAGTTGAATTCCCTGAGGGGTGTAGTTTGCAAAATGGGGTCACTTGTTGGGGGGTTCCTAACTTTTAGCATCTTATGGTGCCTAGAAACCTTCATGGTGCCTAAAAAATAATCTTTAAAAAAGGAGGCTCCAAAATCAAGTAGGTGCTCCTTCTATTATGAAGCCTGTGGTTTGGTCAACATGCACACTAGGGCCACATATAGGATATTTATGAAAACAAAAGAATTGGGGGAATCAATTTTTAGTCACATTTCTCTAGTAAAATCTACTGTGTTCCTTAGAAAAATGTATTAAAATTGAAAATCTGCAAAAAAAATGAAATTTTGAAATTTCACCTACACATTGTTTTAATTCCTGTGAAACACCTAAAGGGTTAACAAACTTCCAAAATGCTGTTTTGAATACTGTGAGGGGTGCAGTTTTTGAAATGGCATCATTTATGGGGGTGTCTCACATACAAGTCCCTCAAAGTCACATCAGAACTAAACTGGTCCCTAAAAAAATCAGAGTTTGACATTTTCTTGAAAATTTGAGAATTTGCTATTTATATTTTAAGCCTCCTAGTGTCCAAAAAAATAAAAAGGAGGTTGAAATAATGATGGAAACATAAAGTATACATATGGTCTATGTTAGTTATTAACTATTTTGAGTGGTATGATTATTTGTCTCACAAGCAGAAAATTTAACATTTTGCAAATAACATAATGTTACTAGTAAAAAACACACAGAGAGACATAAGGGGGTGAAGATTTAATAATGGTATCGTGTCCGTTGTACAAGTGGCAATGAATGACACTAAAAATGTGTCAAGAGGGGAGGTATGGGATTGTGATCGTGACCTAGGTGTATAAGGTGAATTGTTTTTAGTCATATCTGATTAGTGGAAGGCCATGTGTACGTTAAAAAGATGAGTGAAGAGTATCTCTATATATACATATAGTGCGTTGTGTCCCTGAGTACAGGGAACACATAGGCAAACTGCAGAAGAATAATTCATCTGTTATAAGTGATCTCGTGAGATCAATAAAAATGATCCACTGGGGATGTAGGGTCAAAGGAAATGACAGTAAAGTGAATGTGAAAAAAACTCAAATAAAGTGAGAAAGCCAAAACGTGTTAAAAATTGACCTGATATAAAAAGGTGATATTGAGGATAATGATAATAATAATAGCACTCTTATGTCCACTTTCTGTTGGTGTAGGGGATGGAGATGGACAAAACATGACAATACTGGCAGTAAGTTGAAGTATAAGGGTAAGGGTGGGATTGATGAAATAAAATAAAGTAAATCAGAATGGGTGAAATTAAAGGTACGCTGTGTACTTGTTCTCCTTGTTTAAACCATGAGGGAACATGGCATCTAACAAGAATATGAGTCTGGTTTCTTGTCTAAGAAGTTCACTGTCCAGGTCACCTCTTCTGATGCCAAGATTGACTTTTAGCATACCAAATGCCTTGAGTCCTGAGGGGTCTTGATGGTGATATCGATGGAAATGGCGGGCCACTGGTGTTAGAGTTTTCATGGCTGCCTTGTCTCTCGGGGCATTTTTGATACTGTTCACATGTTCCATTATTCGCTTTTTTAGGGGTCTGATGGTCTTACCTATGTAAATTTTGTCGCAAGGACACTGTAAATGATAGACGACCCCTGCTGTATTGCAGGTGATCTGGTCTCTGATTTTCCAGGTGGAATTGAATTTATCACAATAGGAATCTTTGGTGATCATGTATGTACAGGCCTTACAGGTCCCACATTTGTGTGACCCAATTTTTATTTTATCTGATCCCTTGATTTTATCCAGGTGACTATGGACTAGAATGTCACGCAGATTTTTACTTCTGCGGCAGCTGATGTCGATTCTGTTGCCTAGAATGGAAGACAGATCTGGATCTGTTTTCAGTATATCTAAATGTTGATTTAGAATTTTCTGTATGTCTTGCCATTCTTGGCAATAGGTCCCAATAAAACTAACTTTTTGGTCTTGTTGAGTGTTTTTCTTAGAGGATATCAATAATGATTCTCTTGTCACTCTTTTAGTAGTGTTGTATGCAGATTTAATGGCCCTTTTACTGTAGCCTCTCTCTTTGAGATGGCCACTCAGCTCATCAGCTCGTTTGGTAAAAGTGTGGGCCTGTGAACAGTTTCGTTTGGTTCGTAAGAACTCCCCTTTAGGTAGCCCTTTGATTACGGGAGGAAAGTGCGCACTTCCAAAGTGTAATAAAGAATTTGTGGCTGTCTTTTTCCTGTACATATCAGAGGAGATGGTCCCATCTTCCTCTATGTTCAGGCGTAGATCCAGGTAGTTCACCCCTTCTTGGCTCATTTCGTAAGTGAGGCGGAGATTAAAATTATTGGTGTTGAGAATACCAATACGAGAATACGAACATATCCGCATCCCCTTCCCAGATAATAAGTAGGTCGTCTATATATCTCAACCACAATGATATGTGGTTGGTATATAGTTCATGGGACTCCTGGAACACCACCTCCCGTTCCCACCACCCCAGGTACAAGTTCGCGTATGTGGGAGCACATGTACTCCCCATAGCGGTCCCCCGTACCTGGAGGTAGAAGGCCTCATTGCAAACGAAATAATTTCGTTCCAGCACGAATCGTAACAAAGAGATGATAATATCATGTAGGTCGTTTTCTCTATCCATGCTGAGAAAGTATCGTGCTGCATGGATGCCTTGTTGGTGAGGGATACTAGTGTAAAGGCTTTCAACGTCGCACGTTATAAGCCAAGCGTTGGAATCCAAAACCACATCTTGTATCTTTTTAAGAACATCCATGGTGTCTCTGACATAGGAGGGCAATGTGACTACATATTGTCGTAGATGAAAATCGACAAATTCACTCGCCTTTTCAGTCAGACCTCCTATGCCAGAGACAATGGGTCTTCCAGGTGGGGTGTGTTCATTTTTATGTACCTTTGGGAGGAGGTACAAGGTGGGGATGCGTACTGTTTTAACCAGAAGAAATTGATATTGGTTTTTAGTAATAACACCGTTTTTGTACGCTGTATCTAGCATTTTAGAGTATGAGCTAAGGAAGTCCTCTGTAGGGTTAAAAGTCAGTCTTTTGTAGCAGGTAACATCTTGGAGTTGTTTATCCAGTTCTCTGACATAAAGGTCCCTAGACCAGAGTACCACGTTCCCCCCTTTGTCGGAGGGTTTGACAATGGTGTCCTTCCAGTTTTTAATTTCCTGTATAGCCTTCAGCTCCTCTCGGCTGAGGTTACTTTTGAATTGGTACTGGCCCTTGTCCCTCTGTAGTTGGTCCAGATCTTTACTCACAACATCTACAAAGGTTTTAACTACAGGACATATAGAGAAATCCGGATAAAAAGTTGACTTTTTCTTGGGTTGGGAAATAGAAGTTCTAATCTCCCCAGATGTTTCTTCCTCCCTGTTATCACTCTCATTCTCATGATAGAGTTCTTCTAATGCTAGTACAGCTTGTCTCTCTTCCTCAGTATACCACAAATTAAAAATTGGTCCCAGGTTGGTGGGATCATGTGCCCCAGGGGAGGCTGTTGTGTTTCCAAATTCTCCATCCCTATCCTTTTTGCAATAAAACTTTTTAAGTAAGAGTTTGCATGCAAACAGATGTACATCTTTTTCATACGTGAATCTGTCAAAGGATTCTGATGGAGAAAAGGATAGGCCTTTTTGTAAAACGATTAATTGTGGTTGTGTGAGAATATGGGTAGTTAGATTTATGATTTTAAGTGACTCTTCTACTTGCGGTATCTCCGCCGTTCCCTGTGATCTTCCCTCCAGTCCCTCACTTCTCGCTTTTTTCTTCTGCCCCCTCCTTGTCCTGCCATGTCTCTTCCAAGGGTTTCTCTGATGAAACCCGGACTGGCCCCTAAAAAATTCCTCTGTGAGGTACCGGGAATAGGTCCATCCTGTCCTGATTCGTTGCCTGAAGACTCAAGTTCTGAGCTACTGTATTGGGCTGAGTTAGTGGATGTGGGTCTGTTCCTATTATAATTCCATTTGTAAACCTGATCATGTTGAAAGTCATGGACATCTCTCTGCATTTTCCCTTTTTTTCGGCTGATGACCTCTTTTTCTAGATTATCAATCTCACTTTTAAATTTTAAAAAGGTCTTTTGGAATTTGTCTAGGCCTTCAAAGGGTTTTAATTTGTTGCTGAGAGTTGCTACGTCGGTGGTATATTGATTCAAGACTGTCTCATCATGTTTGACCAGGATATTGATAAGTTCAAAGGAACAGTTTGTCAGGGCTCTTTCCAATTCAATTTTGAGGGCTGGCGTTGCCAACTCAAATGAAGGAAAAACCCTGGGTCTCAGGCCTCTGGGTGTAACTTTCTGTTTTATGTAGCTTTCAAAGGTCATTTTATTCCAAAATGTCTTAGTTTGTTTCATTAAGATCATTTTGAGCTGTTGGAGATCATTCATCCAGTCCTCTTGTCGCGTGTTAAAGTGGGACAGATCTCTTTCTAGCATAGTTTCTCGATTTTGTCTGAAGGTAGCTTGTCTGAGATCCAGCTCATTGCTCAGGCTAAATTGGGGAACAGCATTCATAGGTGTCTCTGGATTAAGCATAATTGGGATATGGGTCCACGATAGGAGAGACCTCAGCTAGGGAGACGGGTTGATAGGGTGAAACAAAATCAAGACGTTTATAGTATTAAAGTCATATGAACATAATATCCGTGCTGAATAGTGAGGAAAGTGAAGTAACTTCACCAACAAATTGGAACACACAAAGCTTGGGCTATTCGCACAGGATCCTCATCTATGAGAGGCAGAAGGGTGGACCCCCAGTAGGTACAGTGACTGAAGAGATGTCAATTGTTGTCGGAGGTGTGCTACCACTGGACATAAAGATTTAGAACATGTATAATAAAGAAAAAGTATGTCCGTGTGTGATGCACCTGCTAGAACTCACACGAATAAAAAATAACTTTTATTAGTCATGTTTAAGAAAGCGAAATATAAAAAAAACACATACAACAAATACACACTGTGTTAAAAAACGGTGGCTCTCTGATCTCATAAACGGTAGAACTATACCAAAGTTCAAATACAGGAATGGGGGGCAGTGTTGTCCTTATAGTGTGGTAAAGTGCCACTGTGTTATGTCATAGGGTGGTTGGCCACAGTCCCTAGATAGAAGCGCACTGATAAGTAATCCTAAACAAAATAGAATCCTAAAAAATTTTTAGGACATGTTTTAGGACAAATTGTGTTTCAGGTATTCAATAGTGGTGTGTTGGAGTCTGCCTGGACTGCTGTTAACCACAATAAGTATGTCGACACGGATGTCATAAGTTAAAGGGATGTCTCCTCCCGAACAAAAATACAGGCTAGTAATAATCACAGTGTACTAGGTCTATAGGCGCCTGTCACTGTTAAGCCTAGTAGGAGGTGACTCTTATATACCTCAATATCAGCATGTGCCGACACAGATGTCGTCATACGGCACAACAGAATGCTCTACTGATGGTTGTGGGGAGTCAGAAACCTGGTTAAACCCAGAATTTCAAATGAATATGGTTTTAAATAAAGGATAGATGATAATGAGGGGGAACGTTAGGAATGTGATCATGCAGCAAAACAATGCTCTACTGATGGTTGTGGGTAGCAAGAAATCTGGTTTAACCCAGATTTTCAAAATATTAGGGATTTAAATAAAGGATAGATGAAAATGAGGTGGAACATTAGGAATGGAACCATACAGCATAATGCAATGTCGCACGGCACCATACGACACAACAGAATGCTCTACTGATGGTTGTGGGGAGGCGGAAACCTGGTTTAACCCAGAATTTCAAATGAATAGGGTTTTAAATAAAGGATAGATGATAATGAGGGGGAACGTTAGGAATGTGATCATGCAGCAAAACAATGCTCTACTGATGGTTGTGGGTAGCGAGAAATCTGGTTTAACCCAGATTTTCAAAATATTAGGGATTTAAATAAAGGATAGATGAAAATGAGGTGGAACATTAGGAATGGAACCATACAGCATAATGCAAAGTCGCAGGGCACCATATGGCACAACAGAATGCTCTACTGATGGTTGTGGGGAGGCGGAACCTGGTTTAACCCAGAATTCCAAATGATTAGGGATTTAATTAAAGATATATGAAAAGGAGGTTTAATGTTAAGAATGGGATCATACAGCAAAACAATGCTCTACTTATGGTTGTGGGGAGGGAGAAATCTGGTTTAACCCAGAATTTCAAAATATTAGGGTTTTAAATAAAGGATAGATGAAAATGAGGTGGAACGTTAGGAATGGAACCATACAGCATAATGCAATGTCGCACGGCACCATACTGCACAACATAATGCTCTACTGATGGTTGTGGGGAGGCGGAAACCTGGTTTAACCCAGAATTTCAACTGATTAGGGATTTAGTTAAAGATATATGAAAAGGAGGAGTAACGTTAAGAATGGGATCATACAGCAAAACAATACTTTACTGATGGTTGTGGGGAGAGAGAAATCTGGTTTAACCCAGAATTTCAAAATATTAGGGATTTAAATAAAGGATAGATGAAAATGAGGTGGAACGTTAGGAATGGGATCATGCAGCAAAACATAATGCTCTACTGATATTCATGGGGAGGTGGAAACCTGGTTTAACCCAGAATTTCAAAATAGTAGGGTTTTAAATAAAATATAGATGAAAAGGATGTGGAACGTTAGGAATGGGATCATACAGCAAAACATAATGCTCTACTGATGGTCGTGGGGAGGCAGAAATCTGGTTTAATCCAGAATTTCAAATGATTAGGGATTTTAATTAAAGGATAGATGAAAATGAGGTGGAACGTTAGGACTGGGAACCATACAGCCTAATGCAATGTCGCACGGCACCATACGACACAACATAATGCTCTACAGATGGTTGTGGGGAGGCAGAAATCTGGTTTAACCCAGAATTTCAAAATATTAGGGACTTAAATTTAGGATAGATGAAAATGAGGTAGAACATTAGGAATGGAACCATACAGCATAATGCAATGTCGCACGGCACCACACGGCACAACAGAATGCTCTACTGATGCTTGTGGGGAGGCGGAAACCTGGTTTAACCCAGAATTTCAATTGATTAGGGTTTTAAATAAAGGATAGATGAAAATGAGGTGGAACGTTAGGAATGTGATCATACAGCAAAACAATGCTCTACTGATGGTTGTGGGGAGGGAGAAATCTGATTTAACCCAGAATTTCAAAATATTAGGGACTTAAATAAAGGATAGATGAAAATGAGGTGGAACATTAGGAATGGAACCATACAGCATAATGCAATGTCGCACGGCACCATGCGGCACAACATAATGCTCTACTGATGGTTGTGGGGAGGTGGAAACCTGGTTTAACCAAGAATTTCAAAATATTAGGGAATTAAATAAAGGGTAGATGCAAATGAGGTGGAATTTAGGAACAGGATTATACAGCAAAACATAATGCTCTACTGATGGTTGTGGGGAGGCAGAAATCTGGTTTAACCCAGAATTTCAAAATATAAGGGTTTTAAATAAAGGATAGATGAAAATGAGGTGGAACATTAGGAATGGAACGATACAGCATAATGCAATGTCGCACGGCACCATACGACACAACAGAATGCTCTACTGATGGTTGTGGGGAGTCAGAAACCTGGTTTAACCCAGAATTTCAAATGAATAGGGTTTTAAATAAAGGATAGATGATAATGAGGGGGAACGTTAGGAATGTGATCATGCAGCAAAACAATGCTCTACTGATGGTTGTGGGTAGCGAGAAATCTGGTTTAACCCAGATTTTCAAAATATTAGGGATTTAAATAAAGGATAGATGAAAATGAGGTGGAACATTAGGAATGGAACCATACAGCATAATGCAAAGTCGCAGGGCACCATATGGCACAACAGAATGCTCTACTGATGGTTGTGGGGAGGCGGAACCTGGTTTAACCCAGAATTCCAAATGATTAGGGATTTAATTAAAGATATATGAAAAGGAGGTTTAATGTTAAGAATGGGATCATACAGCAAAACAATGCTCTACTTATGGTTGTGGGGAGGGAGAAATCTGGTTTAACCCAGAATTTCAAAATATTAGGGTTTTAAATAAAGGATAGATGAAAATGAGGTGGAATGTTAGGAATGGGAACCATAAAGCATAATGTAATGTCGCACGGCACCATACGACACAACAGAATGCTCTACTGATGGTTGTGGGGAGGCGGAAACCTGGTTTAACCCAGAATTTCAAATGATTAGGGTTTTAAATAAAGGATAGATGAAAATGAGGTGGAACGTTAGGAATGGAACCATACAGCATAATGCAATGTCGCACGGCACCATACTGCACAACATAATGCTCTACTGATGGTTGTGGGGAGGCGGAAACCTGGTTTAACCCAGAATTTCAACTGATTAGGGATTTAGTTAAAGATATATGAAAAGGAGGAGTAACGTTAAGAATGGGATCATACAGCAAAACAATACTTTACTGATGGTTGTGGGGAGGGAGATATCTGGTTTAACCCAGAATTTCAAAATATTAGGGTTTTAAATAAAGGATAGATGAAAATGAGGTGGAACGTTAGGAATGGGATCATGCAGCAAAACATAATGCTCAAATGATGGTTGTGGGGAGGCGGAAATCTGGTTTAACCCAGAATTTCAAATGATTAGGGATTTTAAAAAAGTATAGATGAAAATGAGGTGGAACATTAGAAATGGGATCATACAGCAAAACATAATGCTCTACTGATGGTCGTGGGGAGGCAGAAATTTGGTTTAACCCAGAATTTCAAAATATTAGGGATTTAAATAAAGGATAGATGAAAATGAGGTGGAACATTAGGAATGGGATAGTGCAGCAAAACATAATGCTCTACTGATAGTCATGGGGAGGTGGAAACCTGGTTTAACCCAGAATTGCAAATTATTAGGGTTTTAAATAAAATATAGATGAAATTAAGGTGGAACGTTAAGAATGGGATCATACAGCAAAACAATTCTCTACTGACGGTTGTGGGGAGGGAGAAATCTGGTTTAACCCAGAATTTCAAAATATTAGGGATTTAAAGAATGAATAGATGAAAATGAGGTGGAACATTAGGAATGGGATCATGCAGCAAAACCTAATGCTCTACTGATGGTCGTGGGGAGGCAGATATCTGGTTTTACCCAGAATATAAAAATATTAGGGATTTAAATAAAGGATAGATGAAAATGAGGTGGATCACTAGGAATGGAACCATACAGCATAATGAAATGTCGCACGGCACCATACGGCACAACATAATGCTCTACTGATGGTTGTGGGGAGGTGGAAACCTGGTTTAACCCAGAATGTCAAATGATTAGGGATTTAATTAAAGATATATGAAAAGGAGGTGTAATGTTAAGAATGGGATCATACAGCAAAACAATGCTCTACTGATGGTTGTGGGGAGAGAGAAATCTGGTTTAACCCAGAATTTCAAAATATTAGGGATTTAAATAAAGGATAGATGAAAATGAGGTGGAACGTTAGGAATGGGATCATGCAGCAAAACATAATGCTCTACTGATATTCATGGGGAGGTGGAAACCTGGTTTAACCCAGAATTTCAAAATAGTAGGGTTTTAAATAAAATATAGATGAAAAGGATGTGGAACGTTAGGAATGGGATCATACAGCAAAACATAATGCTCTACTGATGGTCGTGGGGAGGCAGAAATCTGGTTTAATCCAGAATTTCAAATGATTAGGGATTTTAATTAAAGGATAGATGAAAATGAGGTGGAACGTTAGGACTGGGAACCATACAGCCTAATGCAATGTCGCACGGCACCATACGACACAACATAATGCTCTACAGATGGTTGTGGGGAGGCAGAAATCTGGTTTAACCCAGAATTTCAAAATATTAGGGACTTAAATTTAGGATAGATGAAAATGAGGTGTAACATTAGGAATGGAACCATACAGCATAATGCAATGTCGCACGGCACCACACGGCACAACAGAATGCTCTACTGATGCTTGTGGGGAGGCGGAAACCTGGTTTAACCCAGAATTTCAATTGATTAGGGTTTTAAATAAAGGATAGATGAAAATGAGGTGGAACGTTAGGAATGTGATCATACAGCAAAACAATGCTCTACTGATGGTTGTGGGGAGGGAGAAATCTGATTTAACCCAGAATTTCAAAATATTAGGGACTTAAATAAAGGATAGATGAAAATGAGGTGGAACATTAGGAATGGAACCATACAGCATAATGCAATGTCGCACGGCACCATGCGGCACAACATAATGCTCTACTGATGGTTGTGGGGAGGTGGAAACCTGGTTTAACCCAGAATTTCAAAATATTAGGGAATTAAATAAAGGGTAGATGCAAATGAGGTGGAATTTAGGAACAGGATTATACAGCAAAACATAATGCTCTACTGATGGTTGTGGGGAGGCAGAAATCTGGTTTAACCTAGAATTTAAAAATATTAGGGATTTAAATAAAGGATAGATGAAAATGAGGTTGAACATTAGGAATGGAACCATACAGCATAATGCAATGTCGCAGGGCACCATACGGCTTAACAGAATGCTCTACTGATGGTTGTGGGGAGGCAGAAATCAGGTTTAACCCAGAATTTCAAATCAATAGGGTTTTAAATAAAGGATAGATGATAATGAGGGGGAACGTTAGGAATGTGATCATGCAGCAAAAAAATGCTCTACTGATGGTTGTGGGGAGGGAGAAATCTGGTTTAACCCAGATTTTCAAAATATTAGGGATTTAAATAAAGGATAGATGAAAATGAGGTGGAACATTAGGAATGGAACCATACAGCATAATGCAAAGTCGCAGGGCACCATATGGCACAACAGAATGCTCTACTGATGGTTGTGGGGAGGCGGAAACCTGGTTTAACCCACAATTCCAAATGATTAGGGATTTACTTCAAGATATATGAAAAGGAGGTGTAACGTTAAGAATGGGATAATACAGCAAAACAATGCTCTACTTATGGTTGTGGGGAGGGAGAAATCTGGATTAACCCAGAATTTCAAAATATTAGGGATTTAAAGAATGGATAGATGAAAATGAGGTGGAACATTAGGAATGGGATCATGCAGCAAAACCTAATGCTCTACTGATGGTCGTGGGGAGGCAGATATCTGGTTTAACCCAGAATTTAAAAATATTAGGGATTTAAATAAAGGATAGATGAAAATGAGGTGGATCAATAGGAATGGAACCATACAGCATAATGAAATGTCGCACGGCACCATACGGCACAACATAAAGCTCTACTGATGGTTGTGGGGAGGCGGAAACCTGGTTTAACCCAGAATTTCAAATGATTAGGGATTTAATTAAAGATATATGAAAAGGAGGTATAATGTTAAGAATGGGATCATACAGCAAAACAATGCTCTACTGATGGTTGTGGTGAGGGAGAAATCTGGTTTAACCCAGAATGTCAAAATATTAGGGATTTAAAAAAAAGGATAGATGAAAATGAGGTGGAACGTTAGAAATGGGATCATGCAGCAAAACATAATGCTCTACTGATATTCATGGGGAGGTGGAAACCTGGTTTAACCCAGAATTTAAAAATAGTAGGGTTTTAAATAAAATATAGATGAAAAGGATGTGGAACGTTAGGAATGGGATCATACAGCAAAACATAATGCTCTACTGATGGTCGTGGGGAGGCAGAAATCTGGTTTAATCCAGAATTTCAAATGATTAGGGATTTTAATTAAAGGATAGATGAAAATGAGGTGGAACATTAGGACTGGGAACCATACAGCCTAATGCAATGTCGCACGGCACCATACGACACAACATAATGCTCTACTGATGGTTGTGGGGAGGCAGAAATCTGGTTTAACCCAGAATTTCAAAATATTAGGGATTTAAATAAAGGATAGATGAAAATGAGGTGGAACATTAGGAATGGAACCATACAGCATAATGCAATGTCGCACGGCACCATACGGCACAACAGAATGCTCTACTGATGGTTGTGGGGAGGCGGAAACCTGGTTAGACCCAGAATTTCAAATGATTAGGGTTATAAATAAAGGATAGATGAAAATGAGGTGGAACGTTAGGAATGTGATCATACAGCAAAACAATGCTCTACTGATGGTTGTGGGGAGGGAGAAATCTGGTTTACCCCAGAATTTCAAAATATTAGGGATTTAATTAAAGATATATGAAAATGAGGTGGAAGGTTAGGAATGGGATCATGCAGCAAAACCTAATGCTCTACTGATGGTCGTGGGGAGGCAGATATCTGGTTTAACCCAGAATTTTAAAAATATAAGGTATTTAAATAAAGGATAGATCAAAATGAGGTGGAACGTTAGGAATGTGATCATACAGCAAAACAATGCTCTACTGATGGTTGTGGGGAGGGAGAAATCTGGTTTAACCCAGAATTTCAAAATATTATCGATTTAAATAAAGGATAGATGAAAATGAGGTGGAACATTAGGAATGGGATAATGCAGCAAAACATAATGCTCTACTGATAGTCATGGGGAGGTGGAGACCTGGTTTAACCCAGAATTTCAAAAAAGTAGGGTTTTAAATAAAATATAGATGTAAAGGAGGTGGAACGTTAGGAATGGGATCATACAGCACAACATAATGCTCTATGATTGGTCGTGGGGAGGCAGAAATCTGGTTTAACCCAGAATTTCAAATGATTAGGGATTTTAATTAAAGGATAGAAATCTGGTTTAACCCAGAATTTAAAAATATTAGAGTTTTAAATAAAGGATAGATGAAAATGAGGTGGAATGTTAGGAATGGGAACCATACAGCATAATGCAATGTCGCACGGCACCATACGACACAACAGAATGCTCTACTGATGGTTGTGTGGAGGCAGAAATCAGATTTAACCCAGAATTTCAAAATATTCGGGATTTAAAGAAAGGATAGATGAAAATGAGGTAGAACATTAGGAATGGAACCATACAGCATAATGCGATGTCGCACAGCACCATACGGCACAACAGAATGCTCTACTGATGGTTGTGGGGAGGCGGAACCTGGTTTAACCCAGAATTCCAAATGATTAGGGATTTAATTAAAGATATATGAAAAGGAGGTTTAATGTTAAGAATGGGATCATACAGCAAAACAATGCTCTACTTATGGTTGTGGGGAGGGAGAAATCTGGTTTAACCCAGAATTTCAAAATATTAGGGTTTTAAATAAAGGATAGATGAAAATGAGGTGGAATGTTAGGAATGGGAACCATAAAGCATAATGTAATGTCGCACGGCACCATACGACACAACAGAATGCTCTACTGATGGTTGTGGGGAGGCGGAAACCTGGTTTAACCCAGAATTTCAAATGATTAGGGTTTTAAATAAAGGATAGATGAAAATGAGGTGGAACGTTAGGAATGTGATCATACAGCAAAACATAATGCTCTACCGATGGTTGTGGGGAGGGAGAAATCTGGTTTAACCCAGAATTTAAAAATATTAGAGTTTTAAATAAAGGATAGATGAAAATGAGGTGGAATGTTAGGAATGGGAACCATACAGCATAATGCAATGTCGCACGGCACCATACGACACAACAGAATGCTCTACTGATGGTTGTGGGGAGGCAGAAATCAGATTTAACCCAGAATTTTAAAATATTTGGGATTTAAATAAAGGATAGATGAAAATGAGGTGGAACATTAGGAATGGAACCATACAGCATAATGCAATGTCGCACGGCACCATACGGCACAACATAATGTTTTACTGATGGTTGTGGGGAGGCGGAAACCTGGTTTAACCTAGAATTTCAAATAATTAGGGATTCAATTAAAGATATATAAAAAGGAGGTGTAACGTTAAGAATGGGATCATACAGCAAAACAATGCTCTACTGATGGTTGTGGGGAGGGAGAAATCTGGTTTAACCCAGAATTTCAAAATATTAGGGTTTTAAATAAAGGATAGATGAAAATGAGGTGGAACATTAGGAATGGAACCATACAGCATAATACAATGTCGCACGGCACCATACGGCACAACATAATGCTCTACTGATGGTTGTGGGGAGGCGGAAACCTGGTTTAACCCAGAATTTCAAATGATTAGGGATTTAATTAAAGATATATGAAAAGGAGGTGTAACGTTAAGAATGGAATCATACAGCAAAACAATGCTCTACTGATGGTTGTGGGGAGGTAGAAATCTGGTTTAACCCAGAATTTCAAAATATTAAGGATTTAATTAAAGGATAGATGAAAATGAGGTGGAACGTTAGGAATGGGATAATGCAGCAAAACATAATGCTCTACTGATGGTCGTGGAGAGGCAGAAATCTGGTTTAACCCAGAATTTCAAAATATTAGGGATTTAAATAAAGGATAGATGAAAATGAGGTGGAACATTAGGAATGGAACCATACAGCATAATGCAATGTCGCACGGCACCATACGACACAACAGAATGCTCTACTGATGGTTGTGGGGAGGCGGAAACCTGGTTCAACCCAGAATTTCAAAATATTAGGGATTTAAATAAAGGATAGATGAAATTGAGGTGGAACATTAGGAATGTGATCATACAGCAAAACATAATGCTCTACTGGTGGTCGTGGGGAGGCAGAAATCTGGTTTAACCCAGAATTTCAAAATATTAGGGTTTTAAATAAAGGATAGATGAAAATGAGGTGGAACGTTAGGAATAAGAACCATACAGCATAATGCAATTTCGCACGGTACCATACGACACAACAGAATGCTCTACTGATGGTTGTGGGGAGTCGGAAACCTGGTTTAACCCAGAATTTCAAATGATTAGGGTTTTAAATAAAGGATAGATGAAAATGAGGTGGAACGTTAGGAATGGAACCATACAGCATAATGCAATGTTGCAGGGCACCATACGGCACAACAGAATGCTCTACTGATGGTTGTGGGGAGGCAGAAACCTGGTTTAACCCAGAATTTCAAATGAATATGGTTTTAAATAAAGGATAGATGATAATGAGGGGGAACGTTAGGAATGTGATCATGCAGCAAAAAAATGCTCTACTGATGGTTGTGGGGAGGGAGAAATCTGGTTTAACCCAGAATTTAAAAATATTAGGGATTTAAATAAAGGATAGATGAAAATGAGGTGGAACATTAGGAATGGAACCATACAGCATAATGCAATGTCGCACGGCACCATACGGCACCATACGGCACAACATAATGCTCTACTGATGGTTGTGGGGAGGCGGAAACCTGGTTTAACCCAGAAATTCAAATGATTAGGGATTTAATTAAAGATATATGAAAAGGAGGTGTAACGTTAGGAATGGGATCATACAGCAAAACAATGATCTACTGATGGTCGTGGGGAGGCAGAAATTTGGTTTAACCCAGAATTTCAAATGATTAGGAATTTTAATTCATGGACAGATGAAAATGAGGTGGAACGTTAGGAATGGGATCATACAGCAAAACATAATGCTCTACTGATGGTCGTGGGGAGGCAGAAATCTGGTTTAACCCAGAATTTCAAAATATTCGGGATTTAAATAAAGGATAGATGAAAATGAGGTGGAACATTAGTAATGGAACCATACAGCATAATGCAATGTCGCACGGCACCATACGGCAAAACAGAATGCTCTACTGATGGTTGTGGGAAGGCGGAAACCTGGTTTAACCCATAATTTCAAATGATTAGGGTTTTAAATAAAGGATAGATGAAAATGAGGTGGAACGTTAGGAATGTGATCATACAGCAAAACAATGCTCTACTGATGATTGTGGGGAGGGAGAAATCTGGTTTAACCCAGAATTTCAAAGGCTTATATATAATTATTATGGGCGTTACGAGACTAATTAGTTGTCATTAATTATACATTTTGTGAACGTAAAGACCCAAAATGGTGTGGTCCTTTTGGTTTTCTATTGGACTTATCCATTTGAGGTATATGTTATTACATAATTTCGAGTATTGAAAGTACCCTCGATCATCCCTCTTTCAGGTATTATATCCTCACTTCTTCAGAAGTGCCCTGCCTCTTTTATAAGGGCCTTCAATAAAGGTTCCATGTCATCGGGTATGTCCCTTTACATTGTTACCATTCCTCCCATTCTCCTGTCCTTTCTTCATTTATTCGATTTTTCTCACTTCCTCATCTAAACCATTCTGAGACACATGCTCTGGTTTACATTTTTCACAGATATCTCTATTATATTTTTAAAAAGAAAGTCTGTTATTGGTCTTAGACCTAGCATACCGCCCATTCTTGGTATGTATCAAATTATTTATTTTACATGAAATTATTTATTTTACATGAAATTGTCTTTTAACTTTTATGGTATTGTATATATAATATTCATTTGGCATTCTGTACCACCCACAGTGTACCCCTGAAGAAGTCTCTTCGGAGACGAAACGTGTAGGGTCTATCCATGCGGTTCCAAAGATCATAATTTGTCAATATTTTATTCATATATTTTTAATAAATTGTCATTAAGAATGTTGAATTGTCTATCTGCCTAATTTGAGCACTTGACAAGGTGGTGGAAATCTTAGCAGCGCCCTCCACATTTCACTTTTTGTATACAGGACAGTTTAACAAACCAATCATTTCAGCGACAGGGACTTCATCGGCAGGGACTGTCAACTGTGGTTGAAATGATTGGTTTGTTTGGGCCCCCACGAAAAATAAATGGCAATGGGCATTGCACAAACTGGCTTTACAAGATGTCATCCTCAGCATCAGATTCCTCAGCCTCATCCTCTTCTTCACACACAATTAATTTGTTGTCGCTGAAATCAACCAATACAGGAGGATTGTGTGTATTAGGAGGACATAAGTGCTGGTGAAGGAGGTCAAGTTCGTGGAATTTGAAATTCATTTTTATGAACATCATCTTCTCCACGTTTTGTGGAAGTAACCTCGGACCTACACCGATCGCTAACAAGCTTCCCAGCTGCGCTGAAGACTCTCTCAGAATATACACTGGAGGGTGGACAACTTAAGTAAAGCAAAGCCAGTTTGTGCAAAGGACGTTACATTTCCTTTTTTTCTTGCCAATAATGGAATGGACAATCTGACATACCTATATAGATGCTATCGGCAAAGTAGTCATCCACCATTCTTTCAATTGTGATAGCATCATAGTCAGTAGCAGTCGACATATCCATTATGCTAGGAAGCTCCTTCAGTCCGGACCAGATGTCAAATATATTTCCGGACTGAATAGCAGTGGGTTCAGGAATAACCTAAGGTTCGTGGGCCTACCTGAAAAGGCGGAGGGCCTAAATCCTGTGGCCTTTGTGCAGAATTGGCTATGTGCAACTTACGGTCAAGAAGCCTTTTCTAAATTCTTTTCTATAGAAAGGGCCCACAGAATACCTATGAGAGCACCCCACCCCCCGGGCTCACCTCCCCGCACCTTTATTATTAAGCTCCTGCACTATGCAGATCGTGATCTAATCTTGAAATTGCCTAGAGATAAAGGCCCCTTGGTTTGGGACAATGTGAGAGTCTCGGCCTTTCCTGACTACGCGGCCGATGTCCAGAGAGAGAGAGCCCAATTCTACCATGTCAAGAAACGGCTAAGAGAGCTGAATCTGCAGTACTCAATGTTATTCCCAGCTAAACTTCGGATTATACACGAGGGCTCAACAAAGTTTTTCAGCTCTCCAAGGGCCTTATTCAGATCGGATCGGTACGGCCCGCGTGCGGCCGTACCGCCGATGTTTTTGTTCTGCACATGCGCAGAGGTCATTCTGCGCATGTGCAGCCCCCTTCGCCGCAGACGGATTTCGTCCGCCGCAAAGGGGGCGTATAGGGGCGTGAGGGGCTTCAGCCCCTCATTTCCCTATGTGTACGCCCCGCGTTTCATGGGCGTTCCCATGCAAACGCGGGGCGTGTGCATGGTAATGAGGGCATGACGCCCTCATTACCATGACATGGGGGCGGAAAGCTGACGTCGCCGGATGTCAGCTTTCAGCCCCCTTTCAAGCTCCCACACGGACGATTGTCCGTGTGGTCTGAGCTTGCGGGAGCTGCCGCGGCGTGCGGGCCTGCCTTCGATGGTCGTCGACCATCGAAGGCAGGGGGCAGCTCCCACCATGGTGGAGGCGTAGCCTCCACCATTTTTGTGCGGATCGCCAGCCGTCCGTGTATGGACGGCCGTGGCGATCCGTCGGGTGGGCGGCCCTTGGTTTGTGCGGTCGGAGCCCCGTGTGCGGCTCTGACCGCACCAACCAGAATAAGGGCCCAAAAGAGGCTGTCAACTGGTTGGACGTAACTTCCCTGCAAACTCCCTGTAAATGTACATTTTCTAACCACCGGTTTTGATTGGATTTGCTTTTTTTTTTTTTTACATTTAGTACCATGCCTTCTGCTATAAATGTAAATAGTACTTATACGTCTTTGCTGGGAGGGTCTTTCCACGCCTTATGCATTCCTGCATAGTTATGTGGGCTATACTATAATGTTATTCTATGGTGTTGCTCTCCTACTTTTCTTCTCTTGTGGGGGCTCCACCAGGGGCCTACATGTGGTGATTGGGGCGGGGGAGGTACCCCCGTTCATGGCCATTAAATAGATTGCCCTAAAAAAAGAACACGATAGCGGGGGGGAGGGGGGTGGCCGAGGGAGGGAAGGAAGGGGGTAGGAAGGCTTTGGGATTGGGGAAAGCATGTCAGGCAGGGTACAGGGCATGCAGGGCGGGGGGAGGATCAAGGGATATGGCATTGGGGTTTCGTATCATGGGTTTTAAGAATTGTATTCGGGTATATATGTCTTGTTTTGGCTATAATGGTCCTGGCTAAGTATTCCTTTTTGTCCTGGAATGTACGGGGTATGAATAATAAAATAAAGAGAGCCCTGGTAATGCGCCAGTTGAGGCAATATGCAACTGATATCATCTGCCTTCAGGAGACCCACTTAGTTGGTAATACATTGTTGTCACTAAAGAAGGCGTGGATAGGATGGGCATACCACTCCACCTTTACCTCCTCTTCCCGGGGGGTTTCTATCTTGATTCGTAAAGGTATCCCCTTTTCTAAAATTGATATGCAGTCCGACCACGCCGGCAGATATGTGTTCATGAGGTGCAAGTTAGGCTCCTTGGTTTTTCTATTATTAGCAGTATATATTCCCCCGCCTTTTAAATACGAAATACTGAAGAAAGCGGCGGAATATATAGCGAGTCACCCTAATACCCCCGTCTTGATTATGGGGGACTTCAACAATGTAATGGACCCGCATTTGGATAAGAAAAGTCGGGCCAACTCTCCCCCAGCCCCCACGAGACTATGCTTTCCCTCTTTAATTGAGGATATGGGATTAAGGGATGTGTGGCGCGAGAGGCATCCTGGGGTACAAGAATTCTCTTGCTTCTCCAGCTCGCGCAATGCCTTTTCCAGGATTGACCTAGCGCTGGCATCCCAAGACTGGCTCCCTCGCGTCCGAGCGGTAGAATATCGGACCCGGGGAATATCCGATCATTCCCCCTTAGAACTAACAGTGGATAGCGGGGAAACAAGAGGATATACCTACTGGAAACTGAACCCTTTTTGGATTACACTTTTAGAGGCCGGGGATAGACTGGAGCCTTTGTGGCGGGAGTTCCTTGCAATAAACTGCTCCGGCCACGTTGGGAACAGATGGGGGGCATTTAAAGCCTTTTTGCGGGGTACTCTGATTAAGGAAATTTCAGGGTTAAAGACCATACATAAGAAGGAGGAACTAAGGTTGGAGCTGAGGTGCAACACTCTAGAATCAAGATATTTGCAGGACGGGTCAGTCGATAGTAAGCTGGCGTGGAGGGAGGCCCAGGAGGAGTGGCGTAACTGCCTTTCAGAAAAAGCGACGTATAAAGAACTTTTTGCCCGACACAATATTTACGCCATGGGGACAGGCCCGGGAGCTTTCTTGCCCATCTTTCACGTCCGGACCAGTCGGGAAACATTGTTTCCGAACTGTACGACTCAGAGGGCGTGTTGGTTCACCAGACCCAGGAGATTGTTGATTGTTTTAAGCAATACTACAACAGCCTATATGCCTCTCGACAAAGCCAGACTTTGGCGGAGACCTGTGGGTTCTTGAGTAAGATAAATTATAATACTAAACTATCACGCTCCTCCAGAGAGATGTTGGATGCCCCACTGTCCCTTGCGGAAGTAGAAAATGCGATATCTTCGACCCCCGGAGGTAAGGCCCCGGGGCTCGATGGTATACCCCATGAACTGTACAAGAGATATAGCACTTTCTTTTCACAATGCTTGTTGCATCTATTTAACGCCTCATATGCTAGTAAATCCCTACCAGAAAGCATGGCAGAGGCCCTGATAATAATTCTGCTTAAAAAAGATAAGGACCCCAGGCATATGGACTCTTACCGACCCATCTCATTGCTCACTAACGATATCAAAATCTTAGCCAAAATACTGGCGGCTAGACTAAATAAGGTTATAGGAGAGGTGAATAATGGGGACCAAACTGGCTTTATGCCTGGGAGGTCCACCACCACAAACCTCCGCAGATTGTACGGTCACCTCCAAACTCTGCGGAATAAGAAGGATAGGTCTGTGGTGGTATCTCTCGACGCCGCCAAGGCCTTTGATACCGTTGAATGGAACTTTGTCACGGTCTCAGGTACATCACGCTGGTCACCAGGCCGGGGATTGGCTAGACCTGACACAGGGGTGCGGAGTCTTACCACGCCATAGGTGTTCACCAGTGACCCCTCCAGTTGGGATTTGGGCTTTGCTGCTATGGACATGCCGGTCGCGGTCCCCTGAGCAGGTTCCCCATGTGGCACTGGTAACCCCTTGGAAACAGGTAGCGTGGATTCAGGATTATGCGTAGTCATCTTAGCCGGGTCGTACACTGGTATGTCACGGAGCACAGTACACAAGGGTCAGACAGGAGAATAGTCAGAAGGCAAGCCGAGGTCGTCCACTGGTAATCACTGGGTACGGTACACGAGGATCAGGCAGGAGAGTGGTCAGGAGGCAGGCCGAGGTCATACACAGGTAACCCACGATTCACGGTACACAGGGATTAAGCCGAAGGATAGTCAGGAAGCCAGCCGAAGTCAGTATCTGGTGATCAGGAATACAGTGAAGTACAAGGGACGCTGGAGCAGGATGTGAGCCTATACTCTGGCAGCTTCTGTCTGCCAGAGACTGCCTTTTTATAGGAAGCACAGGGAGCTAATTACTCACAGGTGCCCTAATCAATGAAGGCTGAGCATGGTCAGTTCACACTGAACTCTCCTGCAGGAGAGAGTTACCAGGTGTTGCAAGTAATCAGCAGAGCTCAGATCACACAGACTTTCCTGCAGCATGGAGTGGATCAGAAGCTGAAATCAGCATGCAGACTTTAACCACACAGAGCTGTCAGCAGCAATAGACAGAGCCAGCAGGATTTTGCACGCAGGTAACACTGAATACTACATATTGTGACATTACCCCCCCCTCTAGGGGTGGGCTCCGAACACCCCACAAGGAAATTTTCATGGTCGTCTGCGGTGCTTCTTCTTTTTGGAAGACTGTTTGGATTTTGTTGACTGATGTGTGACCTTTGGCTCTACAAAACGGGCAGTAGATAATATTGGACGTCCCAGAAAAGGAGTGACATCATGATCCGAGCCGCACTCTGAACTTGAATCCTGGTCCATGGTCCGTGTAGGGAGTTCATGAGGATCCACCATCAACCTGGAAGAACCTACACATATAACTCCACCTCTTAAATTCAAGGAATCGGGTCTCAAAAAATTTTTTGGAGATGCTCTGGGAATTTTAGAATGAAGTCTAGCTGACTCACCACTCTGACTGACCTCAGGTGCGGCAAGGATAGACCTCTCACCGGGAGTCTTGGGTCCAAATCTTTCAACCACAGCCCTGGAAAAAGAAATTAGGTCTTTTAGTCGGGGGTCATGAGTCTCAATGAGTGTACTAACCCACTCCATGGCTTCTCCCCTGAATGACAATACTAAGTACTTGACAATGTTTGCCAAATTAACCCCGGAGAATGGATCGGAGTTCATAGCATCTAAATAATAGTCTGCTAGGGCTTGGAAATGGGTGAGATCTCCATCAAATTGGACAAACTGAGGCTCTTTAAATGAATCCAATTGAACTGGATCCTTCTGGAAAATGGACTTGGAGGACAGTTTGGGTAGAGCAGGGACTCCCAGCAACACAGACAAATCTTCTTGAATGGCAGGCATTGGAACCTTAGAGACCATGATGGTACTGGAGACAGGTCCGGAGGCTGCGGAGGAAGACCCGGAGACCTTGGAGGCAGGCCCGTAGGCCATGGAGACTGGCCCGGAGGCCGTGGAGATTGGCCCGGAGGCTGTGGAGACTGGCCCGGAGGCAGTGGAGACTGGCCCGGAGGCCGCGGAGACAGGCCCGGAGGCCGCGGAGACAGGCCCGGAGGCCGCGGAGACAGGCCCGGAGGCCGTGGCACATAGGTCCTCATGCCCGGAGGCAAGGGCAGATGGGTCCTCATGCCCGAAGGCAAGGGCAGATGGGTCCTCATGCCCGAAGGCAAGGGCAGACGGGTCCTCATGCCCGAAGGCAAGGGCAGATGGGTCCTCATGCCCGAAGGCAAGGGCAGATGGATCTCTACTGGGAGTGACACACTCGGAACTCCCGTCTGGAGTGAAGGACTCGGAACCCCCATCTGGGGTGATTAACTCGGAATCCCCATCTGGGGTAATTAACTGGGGACACCCTTCTTGGGTGCTTAACTCGGAACCCCCTCCTGGGGTGACGGATTCGGAACCCCCACTTGGGGTGATAAACTCGGAACCCCCACTTGGGGTGATAAACTCGGAACCCCCACTTGGGGTGATAAACTCGGAACCCCCACTTGGGGTGATAGACTCGGAACCCCCACTTGGGGTGATAGACTCGGAACCCCCACTTGGGGTGACATACAGAGCCCCTTCTTGAGGCAAAGTGCTCGGTGGCCCTACTTGGGAAGCCACACTCAGAGACTCCTCTTTGGGTGTGACGTCCAGAGGGTCCTTTTGGGGTGCAACACTCGGAGATTCCTCTTTGGGTAATGCATTCAGAAGCCCTTTTCGGGGTACCACCTTCAGAGACACCTCTTGGGGTGCAGTGCTCAGGAAACCCACCTGGGGCGCAATGCTCAAAGACCCTGTTTGGGGTGTGGTACTCTGAGACCCTGCTTGGAGCCTGACAGTCTGAGACCCCTCCTGGTGCACGACACTCTGAACCCCCTTCTGTGGCTTGAAGCTTTGAGAACCCTCCTGGGAAATTACCCTCCGAGACCTCTTCTGAGGTGAAGTACTCTGAAACCCTTCTTGGGGCTTGTCACTCTGAGACCCCTCTCGGAACTCAACACTGGGGAATTCCTTTTGGAGTACAGCACTTTGATGCCCTTCCTGGGACTTAACACTAGGAAGCCCCTTCTTGGGCTGGACTGACAGAACCCCATCTTTGGGTTTGATACTCCCCTCCTGGGGCTTGTAACCATGAACCCCCTCCTGGGGCTGGATGGACAGGGCCCCCACCTGGGGTTGGACTGATGGGACTCTCTCATGGACTTGGACCAACAGGACCCCCTCTTGGGGCTTGCGATCATGAACACCTTCCCGAGGCTGGACCTGGGCTATACAGTTCTTCAAAGAAATTTTGGTCCTAGGACCCCAGTTGTAACCATAGGATTCCCTCTGGGTTAGAACAGAATCTACTGCTCTATTTCGGGTCCCACGTAGGGAACAATCCCCGATGAAATGATCCTGGGCTCCACAATAAAAGCATAGGCTGAGGGATCTACGCCGCTGGCGCTCCTCATCAGACAACTGGGGACGAGGATGACTCAGGTACCTGTCCTTGCAGGGCACAGATGTAGATGCCACTGGAGTGCCCGGAATGTCATCAGAGGGTTTCACAGGCACTGAACCTAGAGTGGAAGGAACCGTGCCACTAGAAGGACTGCCTAGTAAGACGGTAATCACTGAAAACACCTTAGTCAGTAGCTCCTGCAACTGCTGCATTAAAAGGTGAAGAATCTTTAATGCCTCTGACACTGGTTCCACGGATATTGGAGGAGATGAAGCGAAGTCCACCCGCTGTAACAGAGTCTGTATGCTTTGTAAGATCAGAGCTTGGTTCTGCTCTTGCTTACAGACCCTAGCAGACAGTTGCTCCCATAGCTCCTTTTTTGGGCCAGAGTATTCTGTCACGGTCTCAGGTACATCACGCTGGTCACCAGGCCGGGGATTGGCTAGACCTGACACAGGGGTGCGGAGTCTTACCACGCCATAGGTGTTCACCAGTGACCCCTCCAGTTGGGATTTGGGCTTTGCTGCTATGGACATGCCGGTCGTGGTCCCCTGAGCAGGTTCCCCATGTGGCACTGGTAACCCCTTGGAAACAGGTAGCGTGGATTCAGGATTATGCGTAGTCATCTTAGCCGGGTCGTACACTGGTATGTCACGGAGCACAGTACACAAGGGTCAGACAGGAGAATAGTCAGAAGGCAAGCCGAGGTCGTCCACTGGTAATCACTGGGTACGGTACACGAGGATCAGGCAGGAGAGTGGTCAGGAGGCAGGCCGAGGTCATACACAGGTAACCCACGATTCACGGTACACAGGGATTAAGCCGAAGGATAGTCAGGAAGCCAGCCGAAGTCAGTATCTGGTGATCAGGAATACAGTGAAGTACAAGGGACGCTGGAGCAGGATGTGAGCCTATACTCTGGCAGCTTCTGTCTGCCAGAGACTGCCTTTTTATAGGAAGCACAGGGAGCTAATTACTCACAGGTGCCCTAATCAATGAAGGCTGAGCATGGTCAGTTCACACTGAACTCTCCTGCAGGAGAGAGTTACCAGGTGTTGCAAGTAATCAGCAGAGCTCAGATCACACAGACTTTCCTGCAGCATGGAGTGGATCAGAAGCTGAAATCAGCATGCAGACTTTAACCACACAGAGCTGTCAGCAGCAATAGACAGAGCCAGCAGGATTTTGCACGCAGGTAACACTGAATACTACATATTGTGACAAACTTCTTATGGGCGGCGATGGAATGGGTCGGTGTGGGTCCGGTATTCATCAACTGGGTCAAGCTGCTCTATACCTTACCCACGGCCAGGGTCTCGGTAAACAACTTTATCTCCTCGGGGTTTAAAATAGAGAGAGGCACCCGTCAAGGGTGCCCAATGTCTCCGGCTCTCTTTTCCATAGTAATGGAGCCTTTGGCATGTATAATTAGGGCAGACCCCTTGGTCCAGGGGCTGAAAATCGTCAATAGAGAGGACCGCGTCGCTCTTTATGCCGATGATATTCTGTTATTCCTTCAGGATCATAACAGGGCCCTCCCTAGGGTCATGGAGCTGTTAGAAACATATGGCTCGCACTCCGGCCTAAAGATCAACTGGTCTAAATCTATATACTTCCCTTGGCTGGTAGCAGTCCCCTGACCCAGGGTGAGCAAGAGCGGGCAAAATGGGTTGATAAGTTTAAATTTCTCGGGATCTGGGTGTCCAGAGATGTTTCTGACTTCATACCCCATAATGTAAACCCCATACTGGAATATTTGAAATTTAGAATTAAACCTTGGGCCAGGCTGCCATTGTTAACCTTGTTAAGATGACTATCCACCCAAAAATATTATACATCCTACAGCATTCCCCCCTCTACCTCCCAAGACTCATATTCAAAAAGATCGAGAGCCTTATAACTTCCATTTTATGGAATAATAAGAGAGTCAGGCTCAGGCAGAGTGTTCTGACCAGAGAGAGGGGTAATGGGGGCCTGGCCCTACCTGAGTTTAGGCTATACTATCTGGCCTCACAAATGACGCATCTTGGGATGTGGGTCAAAGACGGGGTGGAAAGCGATTTGATAAGGGCAATGGTGCATAGTGTCTCTCCGGGCCACAGTCCACTCCAGCTGTTATTATCTGGCAATAGGAAGTTGAAATGGCCACCGCTAATTATGCAGGCCATTAAGATTTGGTGGATAGTTGAGTCCCTATTGGGGGGAGGTGGGTTCGACCCGGAGACCCCTCTGTATAACGCCAAGCGACTGTCAGAACTCCGTAAACTACAGACAAGAGAGACCTGGGCACAAAAGGGCATAGTATGTGTAGGCCAGTTATATGATGGAGGCGCTTTGCGCTCCTTCCAGTCTCTGAGTAGGGAATTTGATTTGCCCAATAGTTTCTTCTTCAGATACCTGCAGGTCCGACACGCTTTAGGGACCCAATTTAGTAAATGTACCCCCCCCTATATTGGACTCCCCCATTAAAAAACTCTTGTTAAGAGCTCCGCAAAGACACGGGCTCTCCTTTTTTTATAAAGTTTTGCTACAGGCACAAGATAAGGGTCTGGGGCCCCTGAAGGTCAAGTGGGAAAGAGATCTGGGAGATATCTCTACGGACGACTGGGAGGAGGCACTTAGAAATATAGGCAAAGCTACTAATCAGGTAAAGTTTCAACAAGTCCAGCTATATATTTTACTTATATCACCCCCGAGCGACTGTATAAATTTGGGGGGAGGAGTTCCATTCAGTGCCCAAAGTGCCATAGTGCCAAGGGTTCTTTCCTATATCTTTTATGGGATTGTCCCAGGGTGGCATCCTTTTGGGGTGGGGTAATAAGGGTTCTGATCGATATCGGGTTCCCGGGAACCATCGATACCCCCCGAGTCTGTATTCTGGCCGCAGTTGGCGCATTACCCCTGGCTAAGGAAGATAAATTACTTTTGGTACAACTATGTAGTTTGGCTAAGATCTGTATTGCGAGGAGTTGGATGGCCAGAGATGGGCCAAGTCTGGAAGCTTGGATCTCACTGATACAAGACACACTGGCCCATGAGAGATATATTTATAGAGCTAGAGGGAACAATCAGAAATTCTACAGTATATGGAATAAATGGATCCGTTATATTGCCCACAAGCATTAAAATACTACACACCGCGACCCAAAAAGCCAAGCCCTTGGCAGGGTTATGTCCCGTTTTCAGGATACAACAAATTAAGCCGCCAGGGTGAATAGCCCCAGGTTAACACTGTAGTTACGTTACCTAGATAAGAAATGGTAGGAAACGTCAGGCTACACCAGGATATTCGTCGTGGTGGTACTTTACGTATCACCGAAGCAGGCTTATGCCCCAATGCCAGGGGGGGTGGAGGAGGGAGTGGGGGGGGGAAGAAGGGAAGGGGGAACAGGTTGGAACAAGTGGTGGTTATACGCACATGTTGATATAAACAATTTAATGTGGTTACAGGCTCGAGGATCACACTATATGTTAAACGCCTTAAGTTAGCACCGTCTTAGGTGCCTCACAGATTGCTGGAATTTAATGTGTGCACTACTTACTCCACACTGGGTCTTAATATTTCTAGACACCACTTTATGTATGTATAACACTTATTTCACTAGCATGCCCTTTATGGGGCTAGACTTTTTGTTATTCATTACAGTCGCATATTGCACGCACCTTTTGCTAGAGGTACTATATGTCACAGGCAGCACGTAGGATTTGAGTATACGACTGGAGGTGTATCGTTAACAATATGCTTCACAACATGTACTCCTGTCTGCGCACAGGTTTTTATTAAATGTAAGTTATTGTTTGGTATATATTTGCTATGTATTATATGGTCCCCTGGGCTTGTATCTTTACTAATGCCTTGTAACCATCAGTGTTCCCTAACCTAACCCTAACCTGTGATAGTGGAGGTTTCAACTTTTAACCATTGATATAAAAAAGTGAATTAAATAAAGATGGAATTTAAAAAAAGAATAGCATTGGGTCTCTTAGGAAAATGTAGCTTTTTCCTCGCAACCCCAGTGGTAGAAATTGAGGGAGAAGTTGTGTGCCTGCCACTTTCCACTTCAGCTGACAAATTTTGGAGCAAGAGGTCTTTGCACCTCTGCAGATTTGTTCCCATTGGTAACAAAGACACAATGTAAGACTTAAACCTAGGATCCAGTATTGTCGCCAAAATATAATGATCTAATTGTAAGAGATCGACGACCCTTGGATCCTTGCTAAGTGAACTAATAGCATGATCCACTAGTCCTACATATTTAGCAGATTCACTCTGCTTAAACTCCTCCTTCAATTTCGCCAACTGCTTTTGCAAAAGGCCTATCAAGGGAATGACCTGGCTCAAGCTGGATGTAGATGCCACTGGAGTGCCCGGAATGTCATCAGAGGGTTTCACAGGCACTGAACCTAGAGTGGAAGGAACCGTGCCACTAGAAGGACTGCCTAGTAAGACGGTAATCACTGAAAACACCTTAGTCAGTAGCTCCTGCAACTGCTGCATTAAAAGGTGAAGAATCTTTAATGCCTCTGACACTGGTTCCACGGATATTGGAGGAGATGAAGCGAAGTCCATCCGCTGTAACAGAGTCTGTATGCTTTGTAAGATCAGAGCTTGGTTCTGCTCTTGCTTACAGACCCTAGCAGACAGTTGCTCCCATAGCTCCTTTTTTGGGCCAGAGTATTCTGTCACGGTCTCAGGTACATCACGCTGGTCACCAGGCCGGGGATTGGCTAGACCTGACACAGGGGTGCGGAGTCTTACCACGCCATAGGTGTTCACCAGTGACCCCTCCAGTTGGGATTTGGGCTTTGCTGCTATGGACATGCCGGTCGCGGTCCCCTGAGCAGGTTCCCCATGTGGCACTGGTAACCCCTTGGAAACAGGTAGCGTGGATTCAGGATTATGCGTAGTCATCTTAGCCGGGTCGTACACTGGTATGTCACGGAGCACAGTACACAAGGGTCAGACAGGAGAATAGTCAGAAGGCAAGCCGAGGTCGTCCACTGGTAATCACTGGGTACGGTACACGAGGATCAGGCAGGAGAGTGGTCAGGAGGCAGGCCGAGGTCATACACAGGTAACCCACGATTCACGGTACACAGGGATTAAGCCGAAGGATAGTCAGGAAGCCAGCCGAAGTCAGTATCTGGTGATCAGGAATACAGTGAAGTACAAGGGACGCTGGAGCAGGATGTGAGCCTATACTCTGGCAGCTTCTGTCTGCCAGAGACTGCCTTTTTATAGGAAGCACAGGGAGCTAATTACTCACAGGTGCCCTAATCAATGAAGGCTGAGCATGGTCAGTTCACACTGAACTCTCCTGCAGGAGAGAGTTACCAGGTGTTGCAAGTAATCAGCAGAGCTCAGATCACACAGACTTTCCTGCAGCATGGAGTGGATCAGAAGCTGAAATCAGCATGCAGACTTTAACCACACAGAGCTGTCAGCAGCAATAGACAGAGCCAGCAGGATTTTGCACGCAGGTAACACTGAATACTACATATTGTGACAAACTTCTTATGGGCGGCGATGGAATGGGTCGGTGTGGGTCAGGTATTCATCAACTGGGTCAAGCTGCTCTATACCTTACCCACGGCCAGGGTCTCGGTAAACAACTTTATCTCCTCGGGGTTTAAAATAGAGAGAGGCACCCGTCAAGGGTGCCCAATGTCTCCGGCTCTCTTTTCCATAGTAATGGAGCCTTTGGCATGTATAATTAGGGCAGACCCCTTGGTCCAGGGGCTGAAAATCGTCAATAGAGAGGACCGCGTCGCTCTTTATGCCGATGATATTCTGTTATTCCTTCAGGATCATAACAGGGCCCTCCCTAGGGTCATGGAGCTGTTAGAAACATATGGCTCGCACTCCGGCCTAAAGATCAACTGGTCTAAATCTATATACTTCCCTTGGCTGGTAGCAGTCCCCTGACCCAGGGTGAGCAAGAGCGGGCAAAATGGGTTGATAAGTTTAAATTTCTCGGGATCTGGGTGTCCAGAGATGTTTCTGACTTCATACCCCATAATGTAAACCCCATACTGGAATATTTGAAATTTAGAATTAAACCTTGGGCCAGGCTGCCATTGTTAACCTTGTTAAGATGACTATCCACCCAAAAATATTATACATCCTACAGCATTCCCCCCTCTACCTCCCAAGACTCATATTCAAAAAGATCGAGAGCCTTATAACTTCCATTTTATGGAATAATAAGAGAGTCAGGCTCAGGCAGAGTGTTCTGACCAGAGAGAGGGGTAATGGGGGCCTGGCCCTACCTGAGTTTAGGCTATACTATCTGGCCTCACAAATGACGCATCTTGGGATGTGGGTCAAAGACGGGGTGGAAAGCGATTTGATAAGGGCAATGGTGCATAGTGTCTCTCCGGGCCACAGTCCACTCCAGCTGTTATTATCTGGCAATAGGAAGTTGAAATGGCCACCGCTAATTATGCAGGCCATTAAGATTTGGTGGATAGTTGAGTCCCTATTGGGGGGAGGTGGGTTCGACCCGGAGACCCCTCTGTATAACGCCAAGCGACTGTCAGAACTCCGTAAACTACAGACAAGAGAGACCTGGGCACAAAAGGGCATAGTATGTGTAGGCCAGTTATATGATGGAGGCGCTTTGCGCTCCTTCCAGTCTCTGAGTAGGGAATTTGATTTGCCCAATAGTTTCTTCTTCAGATACCTGCAGGTCCGACACGCTTTAGGGACCCAATTTAGTAAATGTACCCCCCCCTATATTGGACTCCCCCATTAAAAAACTCTTGTTAAGAGCTCCGCAAAGACACGGGCTCTCCTTTTTTTATAAAGTTTTGCTACAGGCACAAGATAAGGGTCTGGGGCCCCTGAAGGTCAAGTGGGAAAGAGATCTGGGAGATATCTCTACGGACGACTGGGAGGAGGCACTTAGAAATATAGGCAAAGCTACTAATCAGGTAAAGTTTCAACAAGTCCAGCTATATATTTTACTTATATCACCCCCGAGCGACTGTATAAATTTGGGGGGAGGAGTTCCATTCAGTGCCCAAAGTGCCATAGTGCCAAGGGTTCTTTCCTATATCTTTTATGGGATTGTCCCAGGGTGGCATCCTTTTGGGGTGGGGTAATAAGGGTTCTGATCGATATCGGGTTCCCGGGAACCATCGATACCCCCCGAGTCTGTATTCTGGCCGCAGTTGGCGCATTACCCCTGGCTAAGGAAGATAAATTACTTTTGGTACAACTATGTAGTTTGGCTAAGATCTGTATTGCGAGGAGTTGGATGGCCAGAGATGGGCCAAGTCTGGAAGCTTGGATCTCACTGATACAAGACACACTGGCCCATGAGAGATATATTTATAGAGCTAGAGGGAACAATCAGAAATTCTACAGTATATGGAATAAATGGATCCGTTATATTGCCCACAAGCATTAAAATACTACACACCGCGACCCAAAAAGCCAAGCCCTTGGCAGGGTTATGTCCCGTTTTCAGGATACAACAAATTAAGCCGCCAGGGTGAATAGCCCCAGGTTAACACTGTAGTTACGTTACCTAGATAAGAAATGGTAGGAAACGTCAGGCTACACCAGGATATTCGTCGTGGTGGTACTTTACGTATCACCGAAGCAGGCTTATGCCCCAATGCCAGGGGGGGTGGAGGAGGGAGTGGGGGGGGGAAGAAGGGAAGGGGGAACAGGTTGGAACAAGTGGTGGTTATACGCACATGTTGATATAAACAATTTAATGTGGTTACAGGCTCGAGGATCACACTATATGTTAAACGCCTTAAGTTAGCACCGTCTTAGGTGCCTCACAGATTGCTGGAATTTAATGTGTGCACTACTTACTCCACACTGGGTCTTAATATTTCTAGACACCACTTTATGTATGTATAACACTTATTTCACTAGCATGCCCTTTATGGGGCTAGACTTTTTGTTATTCATTACAGTCGCATATTGCACGCACCTTTTGCTAGAGGTACTATATGTCACAGGCAGCACGTAGGATTTGAGTATACGACTGGAGGTGTATCGTTAACAATATGCTTCACAACATGTACTCCTGTCTGCGCACAGGTTTTTATTAAATGTAAGTTATTGTTTGGTATATATTTGCTATGTATTATATGGTCCCCTGGGCTTGTATCTTTACTAATGCCTTGTAACCATCAGTGTTCCCTAACCTAACCCTAACCTGTGATAGTGGAGGTTTCAACTTTTAACCATTGATATAAAAAAGTGAATTAAATAAAGATGGAATTTAAAAAAAGAATAGCATTGGGTCTCTTAGGAAAATGTAGCTTTTTCCTCGCAACCCCAGTGGTAGAAATTGAGGGAGAAGTTGTGTGCCTGCCACTTTCCACTTCAGCTGACAAATTTTGGAGCAAGAGGTCTTTGCACCTCTGCAGATTTGTTCCCATTGGTAACAAAGACACAATGTAAGACTTAAACCTAGGATCCAGTATTGTCGCCAAAATATAATGATCTAATTGTAAGAGATCGACGACCCTTGGATCCTTGCTAAGTGAACTAATAGCATGATCCACTAGTCCTACATATTTAGCAGATTCACTCTGCTTAAACTCCTCCTTCAATTTCGCCAACTGCTTTTGCAAAAGGCCTATCAAGGGAATGACCTGGCTCAAGCTGGCAGTGTCAGAACTAACTTTGTGTGTAGCAGCCTCAAAGGGCTGCAGGATCTTGCAAACTACTGAAATTATTCTCCACTGAGCTTGACTCAGGTGCATTCCCGTTCCTCTCCCTATGTCATAGGTCGAGGTGTAGGTTTGGATGACCTTTTGCTGCTCCTCCATCCGCTGAAGCATATAGAGGGTGGAATTCCACCTCGTGACCACCTCTTGCTTCAGCTGATGGCAGGGCAAATTTAGCTTTTCTTGCAAGTCTTGCAATCTCCTGCACGCACTTGCAGAATGGCGAAAATGTCCACAAATTTTCCGAACAACTGACAACATCTCTTGAACACCCCTGTCCTTTTTCAAGAAATGGTGCACCACCAAATTTACTGTGTGAGCAAAACATGGGACATGTTGGAATTCGCCCACATGTAATGCACTCACAATATTGGTGGCATTGTCGGATACCACAAATCCCGAGGAGAGTGTAAGTGGGGTAAGCCATTGCGCAATGACTTCCCGTAGTTTTTCTGGGAGGTTTTCCGCTGTGTGCCTTTTACTGAAACCGATGATACACAGTGTAGCCTGCCTCTGAATAGCAATGGTAGATGATGTTGCTGCTGCTGCTGTTGGTGCTGCTGCTGAAGGCAATACATCCACCCAGTGAGCAGTCACAGACATGTAGTCTTTTGTTTGCCCTGTTCCGCTTGTCCACATATCCATGGTTAAGTGGACAGTGGGTACAGAGGCATTTTTAAGGACAGTAACAACGCTTTTTTTTAATGTCCGTGTACAGTCTGGGTATTGCCTTCCTGGAGAAGTGGAACCTAGAAGGAATTTGGTAACGGGGACACAGGATCTCTAGCAACTGGATAAAACCCACAGAATTAATTGCGGATACTGGACGCACGTCTATTACCAACATAGTTGTTATGGCGTCAGTAATACGCTGTGCAACGGGGTGACTGCTGGCATACTTCATCCCCCTTTCAAAGGATTGACTTACAGTCAGTGGGCGGTATTCAATGTGAATACCTGCGAGGTGCAGCGAATCCTTTTTTGGATTCGCTGCACATTCGCCACGTTCCGGAGCCGGCGGGCTCCGGGATTCAACGAGTCAGGGGCAGCGAGCCCCTGACTGGCGAATATGAGCTCCTGCGGCGATTGCCGCAGGGAGCCTGAGGACGGTGCCAGGCAGAGAGATGGTAGTCTCTCTGCCTAGCCCAGACCTTTGTGGGGGGTTAGGTGGGCTCCCCGGGTGCCAGGCAGCACAGGCTGCCCCCCGGGGATGCCAGCAGGGGAGCGTATATTCACTACACACGATCGTAATGATCGTGCAGTGAATATATGAATATGTAATGAGCGGCTCGGCTCCGGCGCCCCCTGCTGGCTGCTGTGTAAAAAAAAAAAAAAAAATATTATTTTTAAAATTAAATATATATTCATGTGCTGTAAGCATGCCCCTCCTCAGAATAAAATTCCTGATTTTTTTACACCAAATGTAAAAAACAAAACACTTTATTTTAAAAGTTCACATTCCACTTCGCCATAAAAAGATAGCGATTGCTACTCGGTGAATCATGGCGAAAAAAACCTTGAAATGTATTCGCCATGTGGTCATTGAATAGGGTGATTCACCGTTTTTGTCAGAAATTCGCCAAACAGCACAAATTCGCCATAAAAACCTGGCGAATCAGGCTCATTGAATACCGCCCAGTTTCTTGGCTAAGTGATCAGGACTAGCATTCCTGGTCCCCTTCCTGGAAGCAGCAGCACCAGCAGCAGCAGCAGAAGCAACAGGTGTAGCTGTTAAGGATGCTTCTGAGGAATCCAGGATAGGAGAGGATTCAGTCAGGATCATGACATTGGGTGCAGGACTACTTCCCAATCCCCTAGTCTCTGAGGATGGGGATGATGCAGGTGTTTGAGGAGATTGCAGGACCTTGGATTTAACAGAGAAAGGGGAGCAGGACGGTGACACTGGGCGGGCTGCTACATGTTTTTTCACAGTTTCTTTTGACAAAAACTTCTGATGGATGCGCTGCAAATGACGTAACAGTGAGGAGGTCCCAAGGTGCTGCACGTCCTTACCTCTACTTACAATAGCTTTGCAAACGCTACACACGGCTTGACAGTTGTTGTCCGGATTTGGGTAGAAATAATTCCATACATACGAGGTGGATTTTTGGGTCTTTTGCCCTGGCATGACAATGGGCTTTTCCACACCCCGGACAACTGTCTCCGTCGGTGCCTTAAAACAAACAACATCATCCTCAACATCATCATCATCCGCATCCCTCTGTGTGCCAGCTTCACCAACAGAATCCACATCCTCATCCAATTCCTCAGAAGCATCCTCAATAACCAAGTCAAAATCTTGACTGGGGATGCTCTTGCACACACTTGCAGAGGGCAAGCAAATGGTGGAATGAACCTCCTCTTCACAAACAGTATTTGAAAGGTCCGGCTCACATATGGCATCCGCGGACACACTTAGACTCTCCTCTGAGATTTGTGACATTTGTGAACTCGCCTTTGTCTTAAAAACTTTGATTCTTTTTTTTTGTAGTAGCAGAAGGGCTACCATCAATCTTCTAAGACGCTGTACAATCAGTCAGAAACAAAGGCCAAGGCCGTAGCCTTTCCTTCCCACTGCGTGTGGTGATATGTCATCACACTGGACACACGATATATGTTGTCACACTGGACACAGGATATATGTCGTCCCACTGGACACAGGATATATGTCGTCACACTGGACACAGGATATATGTCGTCACACTGGACACTGGATATATGTCGTCACACTGGACACTGGATATATGTCGTCACACTGGACACAGGATATATGTCGTCACACTGGACACTGGATATATGTCGTCACAGTGGACACTGGATATATGTCGTCACACTGCACACAGGATATATGTCGTCACGCTGGACACTGGATATATGTCGTCATACTGGACACTGGATATATGTCGTCACACTGGACAATGGATATATGTCGTCACACTGGACACTGGATATATGTCATCACACTGGACAATGAATATATATCTCACGCTGGACACATGATATTTGCCGGCACACATTACATGTCACACTGGACACAGGATATATGTTGTGACTTGTGACACTGGACACAGGATATTTTGTCCTCACACTAGCCACTAGATATATGTCATCACACTGGACACAGGATATATGTCGTCACACTGGACACAGGATATATGTCGTCACACTGGACACAGGATATATGTCGTCACACTGGACACTGGATATATGTCGTCACACTGGACACAGGATATATGTCGTCACACTGGACACAGGATATATGTCGTCACACTGGACACTGGATATATGTCGTCACAGTGGACACAGGATATATGTCGTCACACTGGACACAGGATATATGTCATCACGCTGGACACTGGATATATGTCGTCACACTGGACACTGGATATATGTTGTCATACTGGACACTGGATATATGTTGTCATACTGGACACTGGATATATGTCGTCACACTGGACAATGGATATATGTCACGCTGGACACAGGATATATGCCGGCACACATTACATGTCACACTGGACACAGGATATATTGTCGTCACACTGGCCACTGGATATATGTCGTCACACTGGACACAGGATATATGTCGTCACACTGGACACTGGATATATGTCGTCACACTGGACACTGGATATATGTCGTCACAGTGGACACAGGATATATGTCGTCACACTGGACACAGGATATATGTCGTCACACTGGACAATGGAAATATGTTGTCACAATGGACACTGGATATATGTCGTCACACTGGACACTGGATATATGTCATCACACTGGACACTGGATATATGTCGTCACACTGGACACTGGATATATGTCGTCACGCTGGACACTGGATATATGTCGTCCCACTGGACACTGGATATATGTCGTCACACTGGACACTGGATATATGTCGTCACACTGGACAATGGATATATGTCACGCTGGACACAGGATATATGCCGGCACACATTACATGTCACACTGGACACAGGATATATGTTGTGACTTGTGACACTGGACACAGGATATATGTCGTCACAGTGGACACTGGATATATGTTGTCACACTGGACACAGGATATATGTCGTCACACTGGACACTGGATATATGTCGTCACACTGGACACAGGATATATGTCGTCACACTTGACACTGGATATATGTCGTCACAGTGGACACAGGATATATGTCGTCACACTGGACACAGGATATATGTCGTCACACTGGACACAGGATATATGTTGTCACACTGGACACTGGATATATGTCGTCACACTGGACACTGGATATATGTCGTCACACTGGACACAGGATATATGTTGTCACACTGGACACTGGATATATGTTGTCACACTGGACACAGGATATATTTCGTCACACTGGACACTGGATATATGTCGTCACAGTGGACACAGGATATATGTCGTCACACTGGACACAGGATATATGTCGTCACACTGGACACAGGATATATGTTGTCACACTGGACACTGGATATATGTCGTCACACTGGACACTGGATATATGTAGTCCCACTGGACACAGAATATATGTCGTCACACTGGACACAGGATATATGTCGTCACACTGGACACAGGATATATGTCGTCACACTGGACACTGGATATATGTCGTCACAGTGGACACAGGATATATGTCATCACAGTGGACACAGGATATATGTCGTCACACTGGACACTGGATATATGTCGTCACAGTGGACACTGGATATATGTCATCACACTGGACACAGGATATATGTCGTCACACTGGACACTGTATATATGTCGTCACAATGGACACTGGATATATGTCGTCACACTGGACACTGGATATATGTCGTCACACTGGACACAGGATATATTTCGTCACACTGGACACTGGATATATGTCGTCACAGTGGACACAGGATATATGTCGTCACACTGGACACAGGATATATGTCGTCACACTGGACACAGGATATATGTTGTCACACTGGACACTGGATATATGTCGTCACACTGGACACTGGATATATGTAGTCCCACTGGACACAGAATATATGTCGTCACACTGGACACAGGATATATGTCGTCACACTGGACACTGGATATATGTCGTCACACTGGACACAGGATATATGTCGTCACACTGGACACAGGATATATGTCGTCACACTGGACACTGGATATATGTCGTCACACTGGACACAGGATATATGTCGTCACACTGGACACAGGATATATGTCGTCACACTGGACACTGGATATATGTCGTCACAGTGGACACAGGATATATGTCATCACAGTGGACACAGGATATATGTCGTCACACTGGACACTGGATATATGTCGTCACAGTGGACACTGGATATATGTCATCACACTGGACACAGGATATATGTCGTCACACTGGACACTGTATATATGTCGTCACAATGGACACTGGATATATGTCGTCACACTGGACACTGGATATATGTCATCACACTGGACAATGGATATATGTCACGCTGGATACAGGATATATGTCGGCACACATTACATGTCACACTGGACACAGGATTTATGTTGTGACTTGTGACACTGGACACAGGATATATTGTCCTCACACTGGCCACTGGATATATGTCGTCACACTGGAGACAGGATATATGTCGTCACACTGGACACAGGATATATGTCGTCACAGTGGACAAAGGATATATGTCGTCACACTGGACACAGGATATATGTCGTCACACTGGACACAGGAAATATGTCGTCACACTGGACACAGGATATATGTCGTCACACTGGACACTGGATATATGTCGTCCCACTGGACACAGAATATATGTCGTCACACTGGACACAGGATATACTGTAAGTCGTCACACTGGACACTGGATATATGTCGTCACACTGGACACTGGATATATGTCGTCACACTGGACAATGGATATATGTCACGCTGGACACAGGATATATGCCGGCACACATTACATGTCACACTGGACACAGGATATATGTTGTGACTTGTGACACTGGACACAGGATATATTGTCGTCACACTGGACACTGGATAGATGTCGTCACACTGGACACAGGATATATGTCATCACACTGGACACAGGATATGTCGTCACACAGGACACAGGATATATGTCGTGAGGGACTTGTGACACTGGACAATGGATAAGATATAGGCCGTGTGAGCACTGCAGCACTAAGTTAGTTAGTTAAATCACAAAAAACACAGGGTTCAGGGCTAAATAAATCACAACACAGGGCTTAGGGCTAAATAAATCACAACAGGGCATGGGCCACAGGACAGCCCCTGGACAGTGGACACTGCAGCCCCTGCGTGTGAGCACTGCAGCACCTAGTTAGTTAAATCACACTACAGGGCTCAGGCCTATAAACAGTCACTGACTCTCAATACAAGCCTACAACACAGGGCAGTGAGGGCACAGGGCAGGTCATGGAGCACAGCACAGGGCAGTGAGGGCACAGGGCAGGTCACGGAGCAAAGCACAGCACGGAGCACATGGCACGGAGCACAGCACAGGGCAGTGAGGGCACAGGGCAGGTCACGGAGCACAGCACGGAGCACATGACACAGGGCACAGAGCACAGCACAGGGCACACAAAGCTTCCCAACCACCCTCTTCCCTCTCCAAGATTGGAGTGAAGATGGCGGGGCGCGCGTGCGTCTTTTATAAGATCCTGCTCCCACTAGAATCCGACAGCGCGATGATGACGTTCGGCCTCGTTATTGGTCCGGAATTCAGGCGGGAACTCCCGAGCCGACTCGGATCTGACCCGGATCCCCGATATTCCGATCTGTCGGATCTCGGGGATCCGGACCCGCTCATCTCTATTTACTTGGATAACCATTGATTGTTGTAGCTATCGATGGTCATCCATTATATCTGACTGAATAGGCCGTAGGTCAATCAGAACTTGGTGGCTATGCTCCGTGTCCCGGCACCTTAAAAAATTTTGAAACTTGATCGGTTCTCCTTTGCCATCGATGTAGGGAAACCATCTGGTCCTCCCACACCGATCGCAAAAGTATTCAACATCGGCCATAAACCATCGATTATTTGAAATCATTGATGGTCGATGGGCATCCCTAGAACTGGAGGAGGGTGGGGGACAGTATGCAGCTCCCGGCAGTGGGTGAGCGTCTCCTCCCACTGGGAGGGAGTGAGCTTGCATGAGAGCAGGACTCTGTTTAATAGTGGTATGTGGGCAAGACATTGATAAAAGTTGTGGTGCTGGTGCAGAGGACCGTGGGGACACTTCTGGCAGTGGGGGAACCTGCAGCGCGGCAGCCAGGACCAGATTTCCCACCGAGGGAAGGGGAGGGGGGTCGTGGGGGGCTGCGAATTGCAGGAGGGGGGTGCCGTGAATTGCGTGAGAGGGGGCGTGAATCTCGGGAGGGGGGTCCGCGAATCGCAGGAGGGGGTCTGCAAATTGCAGGAGGGGGAGCGGGAGGGGGTGTGTGAATCGCGGGGGGTTCTGCTAATCACAGGAGGGGGGCATGGGAGGTGCAGAGGGGGTCCGCAAATAGCGGGAGGGGGGCGCTACGGGGGGTCCCGCGAATCGTGGGAGGTGGGTCGAGGGGGTCCCCGGTGGGGGGGGTTTGCTAGCCGAGGGGGGGGGGGGGTGCGGGAGTAATGGTGGCTGTGGAGTAATGGTGGATGGTGGGCATGTACTGTAGCCCTGGCTGGGCGGGGGGAGGTGATGTCAATTGGTGGAACGTTATACACATGAAAACGTTATACACATAAAACATTGGTCTTTTCCCTAGGGGGGGGGGGGCAGGTTTGTGTATGCCACTGGGTGGGAACATTAGCTACACAGGGGATGAGTGACCTCATCCCCTAGCTAAATATATGAGATGTTATCATGTATGTACTAAAGTGCATGTTATCTAGGGTTACCACCTCATCCCTTTAATTCCGGACACATTAATTACACAGGTTCTGTGACTGATTAAAACTAACTAAAATGGATTCTTGACATCAGCCAGCCACAGAACCTGTGTAATTAATATGTGTCCGGAATTAAAGGGATGAGTTGGTAAACCTAATGTTATCATATATGTAATATATGTGCTGGCTGGTTCGCCCGGGAATTGGCAGCGCTGTATGCATCAGGTGCCACGTGGCACCCGGGACTCAGCATAAATCATTACACACTTCTAAGCCCACCCCCATGTGAGACTAGCCTATGGCACTTTGGGGGCAGGCCCAGAAAGGAGTGCATGATGCTTTATGCTGATTCTTGGGTGCCGCACATCTCCTGATACATTCCGCGCAACAGATACCTAGGTGAACCAGTCAGGATACATATTAATCACATAAGTGATAACATGTATGTCTATATGTGCCAAGCGACTCGCCCCCAAGCACCCCCCTCCCCTCTTGCTTTACAGGGTTAGCGCAGCAGGCTGACTTCATGATTTGGGCTTAGTTTCACTTTAAATGCTGCAGCGAGGAATAGCAAGGAGCCGGTTTCCTACAAAATATTTAATACAGATGTTTAGGAAGTAAATGTTTGAAGTAAATCCAGTTATGGGGTGCGTCCTGTAGCAAAGCTTGTGATGCCTTGCAAACATGCTCTGTATCTGGCGGTTGGAGCACAGAAGATCTCAGGGTTACTAGACGAAAAATACTCAAAATTACAAAGTGGATTCTCTGCAAGGAAATAATGTAAGTGTACTGGGTTGTGGAATGCATTGGTCAGTATTTAAATAGTGGTCATTGATGCCTGGGTGGTACAGCTTTCTTCTCCGCTTCTTTCCATGGAAAAGAGCATTCGCAGTAGCGGCTACAGCGCCGGGCCTGCAGCACAGTTCAAAATTAATATAGGGGAGCCACACCCACTGCCAGGAAGTCATTTTGGAATGGCAGTTGGTGACAGTGGGGGTGGCTGCAATCCCAACCCTCTGGAGCCTCCCCTCTTATTCAGCCATTCTTGTGTCTACAGATGTGATATTTTTAGGCCTTTTTAATCGCAAAATGTTATTTATAGTCACCAATAATTAAAAATCATAGTTGCCTACCCTCCTGCATTCTGCAGGAGACTCCCTGAAATAGCAGCAATCTCCCTCTCTCCCTCATTAGTCTTGCAATCTCCCTCATTTCACCTAGCCCACATTACATTGTTACATTTTTTTGGGGGAAAAGGAATGAGAGACAGATACATTTACATTGAATCATCAGCACCAGTTCCCAGCACTTTACCAAGTATAGTAGCTCCTACTAACTGCTTTGGGGCTCATCTACATTTGGATATACCATATATACTCGAGTATAAGCCTACTTTTTCAGAAAAAAATTTATGCTGAAAAAGCCCCCCTCGGCTTATACTCGAGTGATGGTCCCACTTGGTTTACAAAGAATGATACTCAGCGCTGGAGTGTCTCTCAATTGTTTCTCCAGCCTTTAAATAGCCTTCAGACTCTGATGCTGTATCCGTCTTGAAAAAGTTTCCAGCACACGAGTGGTTACGAAACGCGTTGACGTCAGCAAAAGCTCAGTGTGAGGTCTCCTGTTTGTTTGCCCAAGTTGGACCACGCTAGACGCTATCAACTGTTACCCGCCGTGGAAGTGCTGCCGGCTCACCAGACCCCTCAGCACGGACACCACGTACCGCTTACCTACATTGTCTTCTGCACTGGAAGCGCCGTCGGCATACAAGACCTTTCAGCGCGGACACCGTGCATAACCAATCTACACCCATCTCCTGCATTGGAAGTGCTGCCGGCGTACTACTCCTGCCAGCATGGACACCGTGCAAAACTTGTGTTACCATCACGGGCTAACTTCCATAACCGGCGCAGCTATAATCAAGTACCGGCTTTTCAACATCATAAGCCGCTCTGGCTGCCTATTAACCGGCGCTCCGTGAGGATTGGACAATACACCCATTAGGTGAGCATATTACCAACAAACAAACTGTTTTTTGCTCCCTAAGAAACGTCCTCCAGATAACCTATGCGTGCTTGGTCCCCTATTGCCCATATAAATCACTTGCGTGTCCATTACACGCTAAAAGGATTGGCTTGTATTCAATTATAGTGGCTACTATTTACCTACCTTTAAAAAACGTGCATTAACACAAACTGTCCACTTTATACATCAGCAGAACCCATAATATTCTGCATATCACTGGAGACCTCTCATTCAGGATTGCTACTACATTTTTAATTGTATCTTAATGTGTTGATAACAATTGTTACTTATATGTGTATGTGACTGTCTAATTGTTTTCCCCTTTTTATATCTTTATAAAAATTGATACAAATTTAAGCAGTGTGTCCGCAAACTTATTCACTCAGCAGACATTATTTATTTGTGCCAATCAGCAGCGCCGAGTATCATTCTTTGTAATTTTTGTCTTTTCTAATGAGCTCGGGTGATCTCATTTGATACTGGCAGCAGCTGATTGTGAATTTTATTATTATTATTTGTATACATACTGTATATATTCTTTCAATTAAACTAACCATCACTATTGATTGAGCGCCAGGATTTTTGTTTTCTGGGGAGGAGTTATTAACTCCATCCTAGTAACAAGAATAATTTCATGGTCCCACTTGGGTCAAGTTTACCCAGTTTTTTTGTTGTAAAATTAGGTGCCTCGGCTTATATTCAGGTCAACTTATACTTGAGTATATACGGTAAGTAATTTTAAAAGATTCCTCTCAGATGTAGCAGGACAGAACCACGCTTCTAGGTGCCTCGTTCACAATCTGTTTTCAAAATCTCTCCATATATGGAACTAGACACGCCCTTTGGGTGGAGCATGACACACCCCCTCAATGGGGCGCTGTGTAAAATTCTACTACCAGCTATAATCTCCCTGAATCTAGTTTTCAGAAGTAGGCAAGTATGATTAAAAATGTATTTTCTCATTTATCAGTCACAAATATACATATCCCACATCTCAGAAAAGAGATAATAAATATAGCAAGGGTGCGTGCTGAACTAGAAATGACGGATTCAAAGGGGGGGCGCAGGAGAGCCGATGCACGCAGATTTATGACTATCTGAGGCTGTGCACAGAACAGGCCTTGCAATGTCACCCATAATCCCCCTGGGGGTGGGGAGTGGGAGGCCTGTTTTCCCCAAAATGGGGGTGTATTGCCCCTGTTTCCTGGTAGGAGAGAGTCAAGGGTCTGCATGTCACAATGCAGACTTCCTGGCCTTGCAGACTCCTCCTCCAGCTGGCCGACTGCAGGAACGATGGTCGTGATGTTGAATCCCAGCTTGTGACATCCATGGCAGTGCTGGGAACATAGCTACATGCAGTAGACGTCTCTAAAAGTTTCCTCCTTCGCAGCGGCTGGTAATTCACTTATTCTGCATAAAATGTGTGGGATTGTGTTCTGTGCAAGTTTGAATAAAGTAATTCACATTTAGATTTAAAAGGCATTGTAAAAGAACCATAATCATTTTCGTGCCTGAGCACCCTGAGATTGCAAGCTCTACTGGGCAAGGCCATCTTCCCTACCTATCTTCCAAAGAATTGTCATTTTAGCACTATATTTATATATATACTGTATATATATATATATATATATATATATATATATATATATATATGTATATATATATATATATATCTCAACAACAATATCTTTAAAATTGCGCTACGTGATAGTGGTGGTCGCTTCCAACACTGAGTCCCCCAACTAGTAAGGACTATACAAAAAGCTCCACAACCAATAGTGTTTTCTAAGTGCCCAATAGATTAATATGTACTTTTACAGAAAAAAGGAACAATTATTCATATATAAAATACATTTATTTTAAAAGTTCCATAAAAACAATTCCTTTAATACAGCTCCTTGTAGCTGGATTAGTTCATACAACAATATTTTTCCTTCACAATTTGTAGTAGTTTACCCAACGCATTTCGTTTCAACAAGAAACTTCATCAGGGGGGGAAAATCAATAGAACTTATAATTGGTACATCTAATGTACATATGGAAAACAGAAAAATAGTGATCCTCCTCAGGATCTAGATTAAAGGCTTAAGCTTGGCTCATTCCTCCCAGTAGGGTCTTCAATACTATGGTTCGTAATTTGATAATGGACCCTTGTTCGCTCCTTTAATATGTGGGTCTTCAATTAGGACAAACCTTTATAAGGATAAATGAAGAGATTATTGGGACTTCATAATTATATAATGACCAATTTTTTGTTGTGAGGAGAAAAATCTCGCCTTAAAACATCATTCAGCACAATTGTATTTGCCTATTCATGAAAAGGATTTTATACCCTCCAACTCCTATGTTAGGAAAATAGTGTGTGTGCTTGGTGTCCAGCAAACAACTCCAAGCCCAGAACATTTGTTGGTACTAGAATGAATCTGTTTCAAACCTTTTAGCTCTCTCTCAGTAGTTTAAACTATAGTAGTTTTAGTCAACCAAAAAAAAAAACAGAACAAGTTCCATTTTTACATTTGAATGCAAAGAGTTTAAAAATCAAGCACAGCGTGTCAGTTATTCCCTTTAAATCTTCATATAATGCTGCCATTGATGATAACCAGCCCAGTTCATTTCTTTCCTTTGAAAACTATCAGTCAGTTAGATCAATGCTTTAGGCTCCTGTGATTAAATAGCAAAACAGTAAGCTTTCACCAAGGATGTAGAATAGCTTGCATTCTGTTATGCATTAAATAACTGGAGTGTTTTTATGCTTATTACATGTAATTCAATATACTGTATAGTCACCAGTGGTGTGCTTATTGATAGTGATTGTATTTACAATTTTTCATAATTCTTGCCTTTGGGTATGTTTACGAGGATTTAATTATTCCAATCTTTTCACTACTATGTCCATTAAAGTGTTTATTCGGCTATATCTCCCAACAGACATGTTATTTCTTAAATTAAATATGCTAAAGCAATAAACTAAAACCTCGATCTCTAAATTTGATTACTAGGAAAGTGACACATTTTAAATTCATTTTGCAGCCATTGTTTCACAACACAATGAACAGTATATTCTCTTTCATGTAATATTCCCTATGTGAGTATATCTGAAGGAATTTGAGCAATTATTTATTTATTTATTTATTGCAGGAACTCCGTTGACTTATCAAAATGAAAAATCCAGAATCTTAACGGTCTTTTTTTTTTTATAGTCCATTATTAATTTTTTGCACTAATATATTTGAAAGCTTACTTGTTTACAAAATATTTAGAGATCTGTTTTGTTTTTTATTTGCAAATGAACGCCGAAATTATCCAGCGGGGGGTGCAAATATTGGCGCTACGCCCCTGTTTACACTGTACTCTGTGCCACATCTACAGTAAATAATGGAACCTGACAAATACTTTCCACATGTATGTAGACTTGATTCAGACTGGGCTGATCCCAGACTCTTGTTTTGGTTTCAAGGCTGTTTTCTTAAATTAATATCAGCCTGGAAAACATAACCCTGAGCCCATGTGGTTGAATTAAATATTGTGATTACACTTTGGGGTTTTAAATGAATGCACCAACTTTTCCAGGAAAATGTATTATATCTTTTATGAAAATAGAAGGTGTATCTGACAGGTAAACACATTAAGAACAAAAAAAAATAAGAACAGTAATAGCTCACAAAATAGAACATTAAAAAATAACCCATATTTTTTTGTTTGTTTACCGTGATGTCAATTATTTGCCTTAGTTTTGGGCAAAAGTTTTTAAACAAGAAACAAAAATGTGTGCGGTAGGTGAAATAAATAAAATCTCGCAAAAAAGTAATATAAAATGAACCAATTTACACTACTAATGTAAATTATTTTAATTATTTTTAGACCAAAAATGTTGAAATTGGAAAACAAAAAAACATTTCACAAAGCCTAATATGAAATTAACAGATTGTCTACCACTAATGACAATTATTCCACTTATATTTGTGGCAAAATTTTTTAAATGATTCCAACTTAAAAAATCATATGACCAAGCCACAATAATTTTGATAAAAAGCCATTTAAATTTTCTTGAAGATAGCATATACAAAAGTTAGCTTTGCTTAATGAAAAAGAAAATCAGCAACATACAATACATAGAAATTGAATCTTTCACACCTTGAACAGAAAAATAGAATTTGCAGAAAAACAAGATATTTTGTTTAAATGAATGAACAGTAAAATCTGATCCATAGCACATTTTTTTCGAAAATAGTAAGAAACTTAGAAACAAAAAATAATTTCTAATTTTTTTTTTTAATTTACAAAATGTTTGCAATATCTTTAAAAAAAGGCATGAGTTATCATAAAATAAAAATTATATGCTCAGCATACAATGATAGGGAACAATGGAACAGATGACAACGAAAAAATCTATGTATTTTTTGACTCAACACCTAAGTTAAAATATAAAATATGGAAGAGGTTTTTAGTGTCTTATCTTGGTAGGAAGAGTCTGGTCCCTGGAAAATTACATTAAACAGCATTGTTATGAATCATTATAACAATTTTATTGGTATTAACAAATAATTACTGATTCAATATATACATTTATAAAAATGTATAACCAACCGGTTAATATTTTATATGTTTGCTGGTCTGATGTAATTAAATAGCTTTCAGTCACCCTTTGCATTTTGTGTATTCGGCCTGCCTTTTTTTTTATTAGCCTGTTCCAACCTATTCCCTTCATTTTCTCTTCTTAGTTGAATTGTTTGTCTCCCCATTATTGTACTTTACCAATGAGTACAGTCCTTAGTCACTTATAATATATGGCACATAAATATATTTTATATATATATTTATATATTTAACAGATCTCAGAACTATACGAACATTAAAAAAAAGTTAATTACAGCCAAACATTGCTTAAAAATCTACTGAAATAGACATTATGTAGTCCAAGCCTGAGACACGATTAAGTGATAATGGTTAAACTGGGTTTTTCTTCAATCACGATGAACAGACAAATACTGCAAAATCAATTGCTACAGTAAGTTTCATGAGGAACGGTTTTCCAAAATGTGTAATTCTGCTGGTGCATAAAATATTCAGAATTTAATAATGCTGCTGTATCAGTTGTAGAGATGAAGTAGCACATGAAGACTTTGATGGGTCAATCCAAAACTGGTACTCTACCCCATCGATTAGCCTTTACAATAAAACGGATTTTGTTAGAATTGGTCAGAGTACGTTCATAAGGTTTGGTCTGTATTTCAGATTGCAGTAAACTACAAAACCTAATACACCTCCTAATTGCTCCCAGGGAATCTCTGTCCTTATTGGGTAGCTGGAGGTCCATCCTTCACTTTAAGTCACGTCACAGTTCAAAAAGAAAAATAACTTTTTTTCAGCAAATTTTTGTTTCACAATTAGCTTTCTGGAAAAGTTTAAATGGAAATGATCTTTTTAACGTAAGAGAAATATTCTCAGCTTATCAGCAGGCACTTGAAAAAGAAGCTGGCACTTGCACCTTCCACCAGTACATTCAGTCTCTAGTGCACGTGTCTTGGAAGACTTAACAACAGCCAGCCATAACTGTAGAAGGAAAGTCCTCAGTTCCAAAAATGAAAATGCATTTAAGGCCTTGTCAGGGTTGTGTAGACCGGCTGGTCCCAGTTGGAGGTGGGACTATGGGAAGGTGGAATGGACAAGCTATTGAGGATAGGTGTGGCATAGGGTTGGCAGGAGGAATGGAAATAAGGATATTGGTAGAGACTGGATGGATAACTGGAATAGGGATTGTGGTAATTGGAGCTGGGTAGGTCTGTGTAGTCACACTGAGAACTAGGAAAAGAGGTGGGTACTGTAGAACTAGGCACAGTTGTGGCACAAGCCTGGGTGCTGTAGGAGTTGAAATCAGAATGTGGAGGTGATCCAAGGGATTGGTCTCTATAATGACTGGAACTCAGCTGCTCTGTCTGAATATGAGGCCTCTGCTGGGCAGACTCAGAAGATGAGGATGAAGTTGGAGGACTCTTATGAGTCCAAACAGGAGCTTGTGTATTCCCTGCCGGGTGCGTATAGGGCGTTGCATAAGGTGGTGCTGTGTAATTCTGGCCATGGTCATCTGCAATGGCTATATGCCCACTAAGTGGCAAGTACTGGTTAAATTCATGAACATCAAAAGCCTCTATGTCGTTGATGACTTCGCTGCTCAGTTCATTAATGTCCACATTGCTGAAGTCGATGTTCTGCCTACCACTGTCCATCATCCTCCGTCCTTCATCCTTCAGTTCTTGTTTCCCACCATGGAGTAGGTCAGTCTTGGGTGTAGTTGGAGGAGTTGAAGGTCCATGGTTTTGACCTAACAGCAGAAATAAAGGACAAAGAAACATTTTAAATACATTTATTGTAACTTTATACAGAAAAGTTAGTAATAAGTGTGAATAACTATATTTCTACACATATTAAATAAGACTAACTTGCTATGTGCTATCAGTGGTTCTCAGATCCAGTCCTCAAATATCCCCAGCAGGTCATACTTTGAGGATTTATTTAATCATGTACAGGCGAATGTTTATTTTACTGGGTCAGTAATTATCCCAACTGTCTCATTAAAACAGAAATCCTAAAAACATGACCTTTTGGTAAATGTTGAGGGCAGTGGTTAATAACCACTGTTTCAAGCAAACACTGGTAGACAGATCTGTCTCAATCCTTGGACAGAGATAATGTACTGTACCACCCAATCAGTTTGTAACTGTTATTTTACAGGCTGTGTTTGAAAAATGAAAGGAGCTGATTGGCTGGCACTTCATCTCTCTATTAGCTTTAAAAATCTTCCCCCAAGCCTGATGCCTACTGAGCATTTGGACCTTTAAGGTTTATGTGACGCTTACACCAGTCTGACATGGGTCGAAGGGTCCCTACGTTGTGGACAGTTGCAAGAACATACAGACAAAACACATGGCTGCGAACAGGAGTGGAAGTGTGTGTGATGTTTGCCTGGTGCAAACTACACGCATTTGCACCTGTAATTGCACACAGCTTTCCCCAGGGGCATTTAGGAGAGGCCTGCGCAGATCTCCAGAATAAATGGCAGCCACTTTCACAGTGATTTTACTACTGCGTCTGCGCAAGACATCCGGAAAATGTCAGCTGTTTGTCTGTGATTTCTACAGTGCTGCTGCCATTGGCGCAGGCCCCCAGAGGGTAAAGTGTCCAAGAAATGGGGGCAGCCTGTAGACTTAAGGGCCTGCATATGTCTCAAGCACGTCTAGTGTCCGTTTGGCTCCGAAACCCTGCCATCTGTTGGCAGCAAGTGAAACTACATCTACTTGATTTTGAAGCATTAGCTTCGAGCAGGCTTACTTATATATATATATATATATATATATATATATATATATATATATATATATATATATATATATATATATATATAAATAACACAATACTTTCCCTCACTGAGACCAATGTTGGCTTCTGTATTGGAAAAGAAATAGGCGGCACTCCACAGGCTTGTCAAATAATTCAAAATGTATTTAGATCATGAGTAAAGCTGGGACAACGTTTCAAAACCCGAAGGTTTTTTCCTCAGGTACACTTTTAAATCATAAACATAATCAGGTTTTGTCAACCTTCTGATTATGTTTATGATTTAAAAGTGGACCTGAGGAAAAAACCTTCGGGTTTTGAAACATTGTCCCAGCTTTTCTCATGATCTAAATACATTTTGAATTCTTTGACAAGCCTGTGGAGTGCCGCCTATTTCATTTCCAATACAATACAGTTCTGTCTGGTGGAAATCACACAGGAGGTCTGTTTAACGCCAGGAATTGGCCTTTTATTGTTGGGGAATTCTGAAACCCCCCCACTTTTGTGTTTCGAGTTTGAGGGTGGAACGTCGTGAAGTGGTCTTTGCTCCGCACACGGTTTTTCCATCTATTTTTATCCGTTTGAGTCGGAATTTAAGTGAGACCCATACCCTAAACCATGGGAATAGGATGTCTACTAATCCTAGATTGTGGGATCTTTGATTGAGACAGCCATTGTGCACAAGTATCTGCCCGGCATTTGTTCGATGCATATCAAAAGTAACCCCTGAGGAAGCCTTTGCAAAAAGGCGAAACGCGTTGGGTTGGCTACTTGAAAGAAATTCTTGAACACAAGAAAAAGAAACTTTTAAGAAAAATCTTTTAATAAAAAGTATTTGTTTTAATAGACTATTGCATTGTGTATGATCACACCTTGATACACTGCACTTCCAAAAGGTGGAGGTTCATTAGCGCTCTCTATATTCTGGTACCTACTTTTCTCTTTCATCTCCCGCTAACAGGGGAGATCTATAGAGTAGCTGCTTTTTGGTGGCGCACTGGGGGTCATTTTCTCTATTTGTATTTACTTATATATATATACAGTGTGAGCAGCATATGCCTTGGTTTTAAAACTTATGCCTTGTGGTACCCAGTCCACACAGCCCTTTTACTTGGTACGAGTCCATGTTAACCCTTACCGTGGCTTATCTTTTTTAAAATAAATTGTGTCTACTAAAAATACTACACCATGAAGCGCCTTCTTTCTGCCCTATTCTAGATTTGTTTTGCTCTGTGGATTCCAGAGATCTCCTCATAGAGAAAGAAGCAGCTGCAGGTCCTTATGTTACTGGACTTTTGGTACAATTAACCCTTTGTGTGCGATACAAGGGTTTCACTAACTGGTATTTCTAATACTGATGGACAGTTGGGCGCAGACTTTTCAATTTCTTTCCAGTTTGTTGTGCATTTGAATCCTATTGATTTGTCTTGCTGAACCTTTGTCTTGTCAATTGTTTGGAATTTTTTTCCTGGTATTAACCTGTTACATACAATATGTTCAGAAACAGTGAGCTTAATACCAAACGTTCTTTGGAATGTAACAGAATCTTTGACGATAGAAATCCCATCCTGGGGACTAATCATGTTGGGTGTGAGATTGACGGCAGTCTCCTTGATTTGGAACGCCTCCTAATCAAGGAGGCAAAAACTTGGTGGGATATTAAAAGCCTGGATAGCTATATCAACTGTAGTAGAATCCCTAGAGGGTTGAGGCTTGTAAAAAATCCCACTGTAAATTTAGATAATGAGCAGTTCATTAAGGACTGGAACAATATCCTTGATGAATGCTCTATGTCTTTGATGCGGCTAATTATTAGCGAAAAAAAGAAATCTTTTAAAGACATTGAGCATCAGATTGCATCCTTGGTTCCTAAATTAGAGGCATCACACTCAAAAGAAGCTCTATCTGAGGCTAAGTCAGAAATTGACACTAAAGTCTCTAACATTGAGGCTAAAATTATTGACACTAAACAGAGGAAATTTGCCCGTGATCGTGGTGACTATGAAAACAATAGAGTAAGAACCTGGCAGGTGGCTAAAGTTAGGGATTTGGTTAATATAGATACCCCTAACACCCAATATCCCAACAAACAAAAATGGCAGGGACCTAAACATAGAAGGGTCTCACATAGAGCACCTGTAAATGATGGTTATGGACAGGATAATCATTATGAGAGGCGCTATGAAAGGTCTAGAGATAGACGCCAGGATAGGTGGCAAACAGTCCCCTTTAAACCCCGCGGCAAAAATTACCAACGTAATAGAAACCCACAGAATCACTGGAATGAGCCCGTGTTTTCACGTAATGCTCATGATAGAGGCCTTAACAACAGAAATAGATTTGAGGTCCTTCGCCCAGACTATGATAATGGCCGTTTTTTAGAGGTTGGTCGGAACGACGACTTACGAATGTCGACACCAAACCGTACCCCTTTAAGGTTAAAAAGAAGACTAGGGGAAGCCGAGGAAAAAGAAATACCAAAAAGGGAAGCAAAACAGAGATTGGTACAGTAACCAGTAGTAGCAATGCCCCCATGGACCTTGGCCTTGATCAATCTAATCCCTCCCATAATCTTAAAGGTGTATTCAATCTCTCTAAGAGGGTACTTAATGACACTGAATTATCTGTTTTGCAGAAGGGATTATCCTTCGCACCAACTAAGGGTGCTAATAAGGAAGATATACAAATAGATCTTAACTTGTTTGCTAGACGGCTAACTCTTAAGCGCCATTTCTTAAGGAAACCCAGTTTTACGGCCCTAGTTGATGTACCATTAGATTCACAAAATTCGAATCTTAAATTAAAGTCCACTTATTACCCGCTGGAATCTCGCGGACCATATATTGACCTGTTCACTGAGTTGGTGAAAAAAGATCTATCTAAATTAGACATAAAAAATCAGATCAAACCTAATGTAAGTCATAAGGAAAATCTTGCAATTAAGAGCTTACAAGCAGACAGCTCTATTGTAATAAAAAACGCCGACAAAGGCGGAGGAGTTGTAGTACTCGACCGAGAGATGTATGTATCTGAAGCTTATAAATTGTTGCTAGACGATAAATCATATATAAAATTGGGAGGGGACCCCACTGGTGAATATTTATTGCATCTTGAAGGAATCCTCAAGAGAGGTCTCAATGATAAACTATTGTGTTTAAATGAATTTAAGTATTTGTATAACAGTACCCCAAATCTAGCAACGTTCTACCATCTGCCAAAGATACATAAGGGGATTTTGCCTCCCCCGGGTCGCCCGATAGTGGCTGGAGTGGGATCGCTCACTTCACGCATCTCTGAGTATGTGGATACATACATCAAAAAATATGTACCTTTGGTTGAGACATATGTACGTGATTCTTCACATTTGTTAGAAATGTTGGCGGATATTGAGTGGAAGGAGAGTTTTGCCTTTGCCACTATAGATGTGCAGGCTCTCTACACCAGTATCCCGCATGATAAGGGAATACAGGCAATTGCTAATCGTTTATGCCTTGACCCTGACATATCTTTAGGTAGACGTATTTTTATCTGTGACTGTTTAAAATTTGTACTGCAGTTCAACTATTTTGAATTTCTTGGAGATTGGTACTTGCAGACATGTGGCACGGCTATGGGCACGATTTGTGCCCCTAGCCTTGCCAACCTCTATATGGCTGAGTGGGAGACCACCACCATAAAGGATGAACTTAGCACTAATGTCATTTTTCTAAAGAGATACATCGATGATATCATTATTATATGGGAGGGCAACGAAGCCTCATTTGATAAATTTGTAGAATGTCTCAATATCAATGCATATAATCTGAAATTCACGTCATCTTTTCATCCCACAAGGATTGAGTTTCTTGACATTGTATTAGATGTGGGTAATTTTCCTGTTGATAAAACCATCCAGACATCCACATTCTTCAAGCGTGTTGACGCGAACAGCTACCTTGAGTACTCAAGCTGCCATTTAGGCGCTTGGAAGGATAACATCCCTTATTCGCAATTTTTGCGTCTAAGAAGGAACTGTTCAAGCATTACACGCTTTGAGGAACAAGCAATGATATATGTGAATAGGTTTGTTGAGAAGGGGTATCCACATGGTGTAATACAGGGAGCCCTTCAAAGGGCACGCATGTTGGATAGGAGCAAGCTTTTCCAACCCAAAAGCGCTGCCTTAACCCCATCGCATACCTCTACCAATAATGATGATGTTATGTTTATAACACAGTACAATTCACATGAGAAAGATCTGAGATATATCTTTAAGAAACACTGGGGGGTGCTTAAATTAGATCCTGTCCTGGCTGGACATATCCCACAGGCCCCAAAAATGGTGTTTCGCCGAGCTAAGACCTTAAAAACGATGATCTCAAAAAGTCAACTTGAAAGCCTAAATCAACCTTCTGAGACATTCTTGAGTTTAAAAGGCAGTTACCCTTGTAATCGATGTAAAATTTGTCCTCATATGAAAAAAGGACCACTCATTGAGGGCACTGATATCAAGGTCAATGAATTTATCAATTGTAATTCTTCATCAGTCATATATCTTCTTACATGTGGGTGTGGCTTGAAATACGTCGGTAAGACAAAGAGGTGCCTCAAGGTTAGAATCCTTGAGCACCTCCGGAACATCAAACATGGAGTCACTAATCACAGTGTACCCCGACATTTTAAAGAACACCATAACTGTGACCCGAAAACACTAACCTGTAGGGGGATTGAGCTAGTTCACCACAGTAAAAGAGGTGGTGATCATGATAAGTTTCTCTTGAAAAGAGAAACCATCTGGATACTGAGACTTGATACTCTGGTACCCAGAGGGTTAAATGAGGGTTACGAGATAACACCTTTTATTGGTTAAACATCGGTCCTTGACCCTTTGCCTTAAGTGCTTTTGTCCTTGGTAAGCATCTAAAGTGTCTAGTGATATGCTTAGAGGTATTTAAAATATAATAGATCAATATACCGGAATATATGTTGACAACATTAGTAATCTTCATTTTTATGATTTAAAAAAATTTTCTGCGTAATGTTGGTGCCTGAGAATGTAATGCGATTGATATTGTCCCGCCTTCTCATTATTTGCTGGTTTGCAACTATAAATGCATCTGATTAGTCAAGTATTGATATGCTTCAACAGTGACATTATTAATTTTTATGCTGTACTGCAGATTGCATCTGGTGTAAATATTGGACTATACACCGGTTTTTCATATGTCACCTGTCTGCTTTTCTTATATGCAAATTTTTATATGCTATTTTTTTATATTTTTTTATATGTTTTGTTATACATATGTCATTGTCTATATACATTTTTATGAAATTGTGTATTTTTTATGTATTTTATGTAATTTTGTGCCTGTGTATTCCGGAGTGATATGCTGCTTTCACTGAATACTTTGTACCGGTGGCACAATATAAATGAGCGGTGGTATTAATCACGTTCATTCCTTTAGTTTGTCCCGCACTTATATAGTGATGTTTGGGAATTATTAGCTTTTAGCGGTCCAAATACAGCTGTTTATACAGCCTGTTTGTGTTATTAAGGCTATCAAGCCAGCAGACCAATAAGATCGTCTTCATCTGAAGGCGGGTCCAAACCTGTGTTTGTGATTGGCCTTTAGAGCTTATATGTACACACAGACCGTACTATATGAGTCGCTCCGTCTGACGGAGGTATTGGCACCACGTGACTGAGTGACGTGGTGCTTCTAAGTTCGTCCCTCTGTATACCATACTATATTAGCCGCTCCGTCTGACGGAGACATCGGCACCACGTGACGGAGTTACGTGGTGCGTCTAAGTCCGTCCACCTGTATCGTCGGTAATTACCGCACGCTGACCTGTATGATTGACGGGGACAGCCCTACATAAACTCTTTGAGCGTACGTAGTAGCCACGCCCTCTGACGAAGTCCGCAAGTGACGAAACGCGTCAGGGCGTGGCCTACGACGCTCCTTCACCTGACACCGGTATCCAGGACCCGTTGTGCTACCCCACGCTTCTCTGCAATCCAGCGCCTTCTTTCTGCCCTATTCTAGATTTGTTTTGCTCTGTGGATTCCAGAGATCTCCTCATAGAGAAAGAAGCAGCTGCAGGTCCTTATGTTACTGGACTTTTGGTACAATTAACCCTTTGTGTGCGATACAAGGGTTTCACTAACTGGTATTTCTAATACTGATGGACAGTTGGGCGCAGACTTTTCAATTTCTTTCCATATATATATATATATATAAATAACACAATACTTTCCCTCACTGAGACCAATGTTGGCTTCTGTATTGGAAAAGAAATAGGCGGCACTCCACAGGCTTGTCAAATAATTCAAAATGTATTTAGATCATGAGTAAAGCTGGGACAACGTTTCAAAACCCGAAGGTTTTTTCCTCAGGTACACTTTTAAATCATAAACATAATCAGGTTTTGTCAACCTTCTGATTATGTTTATGATTTAAAAGTGGACCTGAGGAAAAAACCTTCGGGTTTTGAAACATTGTCCCAGCTTTTCTCATGATCTAAATACATTTTGAATTCTTTGACAAGCCTGTGGAGTGCCGCCTATTTCATTTCCAATACAATACAGTTCTGTCTGGTGGAAATCACACAGGAGGTCTGTTTAACGCCAGGAATTGGCCTTTTATTGTTGGGGAATTCTGAAACCCCCCCACTTTTGTGTTTCGAGTTTGAGGGTGGAACGTCGTGAAGTGGTCTTTGCTCCGCACACGGTTTTTCCATCTATTTTTATCCGTTTGAGTCGGAATTTAAGTGAGACCCATACCCTAAACCATGGGAATAGGATGTCTACTAATCCTAGATTGTGGGATCTTTGATTGAGACAGCCATTGTGCACAAGTATCTGCCCGGCATTTGTTCGGTGCATATCAAAAGTAACCCCTGAGGAAGCCTTTGCAAAAAGGCGAAACGCGTTGGGTTGGCTACTTGAAAGAAATTCTTGAACACAAGAAAAAGAAACTTTTAAGAAAAATCATTTAATAAAAAGTATTTGTTTTAATAGACTATTGCATTGTGTATGATCACACCTTGATACACTGCACTTCCAAAAGGTGGAGGTTCATTAGCGCTCTCTATATTCTGGTACCTACTTTTCTCTTTCATCTCCCGCTAACAGGGGAGATCTATAGAGTAGCTGCTTTTTGGTGGCGCACTGGGGGTCATTTTCTCTATTTGTATTTACTTTTATATATATATATATATATATATATATATATATATATATATATATATAAATAACACAATACTTTCCCTCACTGAGACCAATGTTGGCTTCTGTATTGGAAAAGAAATAGGCGGCACTCCACAGGCTTGTCAAATAATTCAAAATGTATTTAGATCATGAGTAAAGCTGGGACAACGTTTCAAAACCCGAAGGTTTTTTCCTCAGGTACACTTTTAAATCATAAACATAATCAGGTTTTGTCAACCTTCTGATTATGTTTATGATTTAAAAGTGGACCTGAGGAAAAAACCTTCGGGTTTTGAAACATTGTCCCAGCTTTTCTCATGATCTAAATACATTTTGAATTCTTTGACAAGCCTGTGGAGTGCCGCCTATTTCATTTCCAATACAGAAGCCAACATTGGTCTCAGTGAGGGAAAGTATTGTGTTTATATATATATATATATATATATATATATATATATATATATATATATTGCAAAAAGAGTAGAAAAGACGCACCAATGAGCACAAAGTAACAGAATTTTACTGATCATATAAAGCTCACGTACACAGGGGTTAAAAGTATAATGCTTGCCAGCCAGATCATAACACCATCACAGCACGGATAGACCTGTGGGGGATCACCGCTGCTCAGCTTCAGCCGCAGAGACCTCAGACCAAGACACCGCACCACTCGCACAGGACCAGAGGGGAATGCCGGCTGGAACACAGGTGGAAGAAGGACGTCTCCAACGTCGGACCATAGAAGTCACACCCAACTAGTTTTGTCACACAGAAGGACTTCGTCAGGGGGTGTGGTTACCTCAGGTGAGTATCAGGTATTTATACCCACATTTCCTTTGCAGGTGTTTGCAATCAATGATCAGCATAGCACTAAATTGGCAGCATTCCAGTCTAATACATACATTCACCAAATGCTTCAAAATACAAATATATCATAAAAAATACATCATAAAAAATACATATATATACTTTTATTTTTTATGATGTATTTTTTATGATGTATTTTTTATGATATATTTGTATTTTGAAGAATTTGGTGAATGTATGTATTAGACTGGAATGCTGCCAATTTAGTGCTATGCTGATCATTGATTGCAAACACCTGCAAGGGAAATGTGGGTATAAATACCTGATACTCACCTGAGGTAACCACACCCCCTGACGAAGTCCTTCTGTGTGACGAAACTAGTTGGGTGTGACTTCTATGGTCCGACGTTGGAGACGTCCTTCTTCCACCTGTGTTCCAGCCGGCGTTCCCCTCTGGTCCTGTGCGAGTGGTGCGGTGTCTTGGTCTGAGGTCTCTGCGGCTGAAGCTGAGCAGCGGTGATCCCCCACAGGTGTATCCGGGCTGTGATGGTGTTATGATCTGGCTGGCAAGCATTATACTTTTAACCCCTGTGTACGTGAGCTTTATTTGATCAGTAAAATTCTGTTACTTTGTGCTCATTGGTGCATCTTTTCTACTCTTTTTGCAAGATTCCCCATGTCTGTATCTATGGCACGATCCTAAAGAAAAGGACTGCACACACTGGGATTTGATGTGGAATTATTGACACTTAACAGTGAGGACTTTTTGCGCTGGGTATATTTTTTGTTTTTATATATATATATATATATATATATATATATATACTTTATTCAAATTACTTCTTCATATTATTTGTTATATACATTTAATTCAGTCTATTAAAAAACAGCGATTAGAAGCATCCCAGAGATGCTGGTGAAGTGATAAAGTGGCTTGTACATTATCACTGGCCAATCAGCCCCTAACTGCCACATTACAGCCTGCGTTAAAAAATGACAGTTATGATCTGATTGGCCTGTGATAAAGTACAAGCCACTTTATCACTTCACCAAGTTTAATAAATCTGTCCCTGGGTTTGAAAAATGGCAGTTATGATCTGATTGGCCAGTGATAAAGTACAAGGAACTTTATCACTCCACCAGGCTTAATAAATCTGCCCCAGACGTTCCCGGAAAGCGTTGCCTCCTGGGTTTGCTGCTGTGCAATAATATTTTAGGACAGTAGCAGTTGCTGCCGTTGGTCACCGCATTTGACTGGAAATGGGCTGTATGATTACTTTGTAGGGGGCACACAATTAAATAAACGTTTCTGGCTTATTTGTGTGTTATGAGTAAAACCGACAAACACGTTCAATCAGAACAGACTGATGGTCACCAGCACAGGGAATGTAGGAGGAGCATTAAAACGCCAGTCAGTGGCCTGATATCTGGAGAAGGTGCGTAGATTGATGGATCATTATATGGCGTACGCATCATTTGCATGTTTGGGGAGTCAGATCATAACGGAAGTGAGGATAACAAGCAGAGGAGTTGCCCCTAACAGCCAATCAGAACTTATATATGACATAATCTGCTTGGTTATCTGGTTATCCTCGAGCAATATTACATTATTTATTGTGATCTCCATGTGTGTATTCCTCTGTATCCCACACTCCCTGCTCCATCATGTTTCCGGGAATACTTGTGGTGGTAAATATGTAGTAAATAAGAATTTGGAATAATAATTTAAATAAAAAAAATTGCAAAAAGCTAAAAATAATGGTACTTGTTTCCTAGCACGGCCACACCGATTTACATCGGGGTGGTCGTGTCGGAAAAATCGGGTCGATCGCATCGCATGCGATTTGGTCGCATGCGATGCGATCGTCGCGACCGACCGATTTTGGACCCGATTTTTTTTTTTTTATGAAATGTAAATCGGGTCCCTGGGACCCGATTTTACATTGCATTCAATGTAAAATATTCCCAACCCCCCCAAATTTAACGGCGTACACCGCACCCCACGATAGACGCCAACCCGAAGCGTGGCGAGCACAGCGAGCCCGCGAGGGGCGGCGGTGCGCATCCTCCGACCTTTTCATTCCCCTACTATCCACGTCGGCGTGGAGTTGAGAATAGAATAGTGTGGCGAGCGCAGCGAGCCACCGAGCCCGAAGCGTGGCGAGCGCAGCGAGCCCCGCGAGGGGACGTGTATACCTGTGAAGTTATACGCGTCCCCTCGCGGGGCACGCTGCGCTCGCCACGCTTCGGGCTCGGTGGCTCGCTGCGCTCGCCACACTATTCTATTCTCACCTCCACGCCGACGTGGATAGTAGGGGAATGAAAAGGTCGGAGGACGCGCACCGCCGCCCCTCGCGGGCTCGCTGCGCTCGCCACGCTTCGGGTTGGCGTCAATAGTGGGGTGGCGTTTACAATGGGGGGGCATGACGGGGCCATATACAATGAGAAATGGCCCATATTGGCCCATTTCCCATTGATTACTATGTTAAGATGGACTTAATCAAGTCCATCTTATCTTGTGCCATTATAATGGCACAAGACCGACACGACCGACGCGATTTCAATGTTAAAAATATTTTAACATTGAAGCCTATGGAGAAATCGGGTCCATCGCGTCGGTCGCGTCGTGTGCCATGTTAAGGCACACGACGCGACCGACGCGATGGACCCGATGGACGCGATTTCTCCATAGGCTTCAATGTTAAAATATTTTTAACATTGAAGCCTATGGAGAATCGGGTCCATCGCGTCGGTCGCGTCGTGTGCCTTATTAAAGGCACACGACCGACGCGATGGACCCGATTTTCCATTTGACGGTAAAATGGACCTGATTTTAAAGAAAATCGGGTCCATCGTGGGCATCGTGTGCCTTAAAGTTAAGGCACACGACCAAGAAGATTGTGGCCGTGCTAGGAAACAAGTACCAAAATAATTATAGGCACCTTTTACAGTCACAGACAAAGAGCCGGGAACCCTACCTGCGTGCTCTCCATGAAGATGGCCATCTGCCATCGCTCCCAGTGCAGATTCGGACTTGTACATCTGAGAACCGGGGTGATGCCCCAGCTCAGCCCCCAAGTCTGAGTTGCTGTGCCCGGCTTTCACGCTCTTCCTTTTGCGTGGCTTGTACTTGTAGTCAGGGTGATCCTTCTTGTGCTGCACTCGGAGCCTCTCGGCCTCCTCAACGAAAGGGCGCTTCTCGTTTTCACTCAGCAAACTGAGGGTAGGAGAGAGAGAGAAGTTCCATGAATGAACTGAAAGATAACTGATTGATTTATCTTTAAGCAGAGTCTAAAAGGGTACATTTATTAAAGTTTCTAAAAATTTCAAGCAGTGATATTGCCCATAGCGACCAATCAGATAGTGCCTAACATTTGTCTGTGGTATCCTAGAAAAAATGAAAGACAGCATCTGACTGGTTGCTTTGACCAACTGCTCCAGTGTATCCCTAACCAAGACTTGATACGCCTCCCTTATTGCTGAGATGCCCGATATTCAGACACTTCCTTGCCTGCTAGGAATAGACCCCTATTTAATGTGTCATTAATCCGATATAATAAGTAAATTCACAGGATGGAAACTGTTCCCTCGACCTACAAAGAGTGCTGCAATAATACATAACATTTTTTAAACACACATATATATATATATATATATATATATATATATATATATATATAATGTGATTTAGAGGTATCAAACTATTCTAACAGATAGTATGCTGGGAACGGGACACAGATACCCGGTATACCAGGTGCCATCTCTGGTCATTATAATTAGATGTACGTATTATAATTCCACACAGGAAGTCCACATTACAATCTATCTAGTACAACAGACATGGGCAATGCTCTTGTAGGAATTTGCAGAATCTACTTTCATTTCCATTGTTCCAATATTCCAACTTGTGCCCGAGCTGCGTGGAATTTGAATGTTCCCCATAATTTTTGCCTCCCTGTACTGTTCCTTTGTATGGTGCTGAAAAACACTTGTGGCGCCTTATAAATAAAATAATAATAATGTTAGCGTGTGTTCTTTGTAGGTTCTTTCGTTTCCCCCACACACACCAAAGAAATACAGTCAGTTTGATTGGCTTCTGATTACATCAACCCCATTGTGAATTCCCATGTTGTAGGGAATATGGACTGTAAAATGCAACGTAATGTGTAGATGCTATTAATTTCTAGTGGTAATCCCCCCCCCCCATCCCCCACCACCACACACAAAAAAAAGATCCACTTCCTTGTTTTTTTAGTCTGATTGGGCAGATGGTCACGATAACAGGAGTTAGCACATGCACCCATCAATTGGGAGAAAATGCACCTAAACGCATACATATACATCCAAATTACTCCTTTGATCAGCGACTGTACATTTGCACTCCGAAAACATGGACAACAACATACGCTTCCCACTTCTCCGCAAATGATAATTTGAGTTATTCCTATTACACTATAAACGTGTAAAATAGCTTCACTTTAACTTAAAAATGCAACTGGTGCGGGTCTATTGTGTCGCGGCAGGGAACAATCTCCGAGGATGAGGGGGAAACATTTTTGTTTTATGCTCACAGGATGTTTTGGAGGGATTTTGTCTTATAAAGATTATTTTGTTTTTGCTTTTAGCCCAATTTTGTACTCCCAATATGGATATAAGTCAGACTTAGCACATTAACCCCTTCATGACAGAGCCAGTTTGTGCCTTCATGACAGAGCCCTTTTTTTCAAATCTGACATGTCTCACTTAAGTGGGGATAACTTTTTTTTGCTTTTACTTATCCCAGTGATTTTGAGATTGTTTTCTCGTGACACATTGTACTTCAAGTTAGTGGTAAATTTTGGTCGATACAGTCTGTGTTTTTTTGTGAAAAATACCAAAATATCGTGAAAAAATGGAAAATTTAGCAATATGCAAAATGTTAAATTTTCTGCTTGTGAGACAAATAATCATACCACTCAAAATAGTTAATAACTAACATAGACCATATGTCTACTTTATGTTGCCATCATTATTTCAACCCCCTTTTCATTTTTTTGGACACTAGGAGGCTTCAAATATGACTAGCAAATTCTCAAATTTTCAAGAAAATTTCAAACACTGATTTTTTTAGGGACCAGTTCAGTTCTGATGTGACTTTGAGGGACTTGTATGCAAGACACCCCCATAAATGATGCCATTTCAAAAACTGCACCCCTCACAGTATTCAAAACAGCATTTTGGAAGTTTGTTAACCCTTTAGGTGTTTCACAGGAATTAAAACAAAGTGTAGGTGAAATTTCAAAATTTCTTTTTTTTTGCAGAGTTTCAATTTTAATACATTTTTCTAACAAATACAGTAGATTTTACTAGAGAAATGTGACTAAAAATTGATTCCCCCAATTCTTTTGTTTTCAAAAATATCCTATATGTGGCCCTAGTGTGCACGTTGACCAAACCACAGGCTTCATAATAGAAGGAGCACCTACTTGATTTTGGAGCCTCCTTTTTATGAGATTTTTTTTTAGGCACCATGTAGGTTTCTAGGCACCATAAGTGCTAAAAGTTAGGAACCTCCCCCACAAGTCACCCCATTTTGCAATCTACACCCCTCAGGGAATTCATCTAGGGGTATAGTGTACATTTCAAACCCCCAGGGGTTTCACCAATTTTGGTACAACTGGGATGTGAAAATGAAAAATTACATTTTTTTACACAAACATGCAGTTCTGGCTCAAAATTTTTCATTTTCACAAGGAATGAAGGAGACAAAGCACCCCAAAATCTGTGCCCCAATTTCTCCCGAGTACGGCAATGCCTCACATGTGACCAAAAAATACCAGTTGGGTGCATGGCAGGACTTAGAAGGGAAGGAGTGATTTTTGGATTTTGCAGCTCAGATTCTGGTGGAATTTTGGTGGGTGCTATGTCGCATTAGCAAGACCCCCCAAGCACCAATACAGTGGAACCCCCCCACAAGTCACCCCATTTTGCAAAGTACACCCCTCAGGGAATTCATCTAGGGGTATAGTGTACATTTCAAACCCCCAGGGGTTTCATCAATTTTGATACAACTGGGATGTGAAAATGGAAAATTACATTTTTTTACACAAACATGCAGTTCTGGTTCAAAATTTTTCATTTTCACAAGGAATGAAGGAGACAAAGCACCCCAAAATCTGTGCCCCAATTTCTCCCGAGTACGGCAATGCCTCACATGTGACCAAAAAATACCAGTTGGGTGCATGGCAGGACTTAGAAGGGAAGGAGTGATTTTTGGATTTTGCAGCTCAGATTCTGGTGGAATTTTGGTGGGTGCTATGTTGCATTAGCAAGACCCCCCAAGCACCAATACAGTGGAACCCCCCCACAAGTGACCCCATTTTGCAAACTACACCCCTCAGGGAATTCATCTAGGGGTATAGTGTATATTTCAAACCCCCAGGGGTTTCACCAATTTTGGTACAACTGGGATGTGAAAATGGAAAATTACATTTTTTTACACAAACATGCAGTTCTGGCTCAAAATTTTTCATTTTCACAAGGAATGAAGGAGACAAAGCACCCCAAAATCTGTGCCCCAATTTCTCCCGAGTACGGCAATGCCTCACATGTGACCAAAAAATACCAGTTGGGTGCATGGCAGGACTTAGAAGGGAAGGAGTGATTTTTGGATTTTGCAGCTCAGATTCTGGTGGAATTTTGGTGGGTGCTATGTCGCATTAGCAAGACCCCCCAAGCACCAATACAGTGGAACCCCCCCACAAGTGACCCCATTTTGCAAACTACACCCCTCAGGGAATTCATCTAGGGGTATAGTGTACATTTCAAACCCCCAGGGGTTTCACCAATTTTGGTACAACTGGGATGTGAAAATGGAAAATTACATTTTTTTACACAAACATGCAGTTCTGGCTCAAAATTTTTCATTTTCACAAGGAATGAAGGAGACAAAGCACCCCAAAATCTGTGCCCCCATTTCTCCAGAGTACGGCAATGCCTCACATGTGACCAAAAAATACCAGTTGGGTGCATGGCAGGACTCAGAAGGGAAGGAGTGATTTTTGGATTTTGGAGCACAGATTTTGGTGGAATGAATGGTGGGTGCTATGTTGCATTACCAATACAGTGGAACCCCCCCACAAGTGACCCCATTTTGCAAACTACACCCCTCAGGGAATTCATCTAGGGGTATAGTGTACATTTCAAACCCCCCAGGGGTTTCATCAATTTTGGTACAACTGGGCAGTGAAAATGAAAAAAATACATTTTTTTACACAAAAATGTACTTCTGGCTCAAAATTTTTCATTTTCACAAGGAATGAAGGAGACAAAGCACCCCAAAATCTGTGCCCCCATTTCTCCAGAGTACGGCAATGCCTCACATGTGACCAAAAAATACCAGTTGGGTGCATGGCAGGACTCAGAAGGGAAGGAGTGATTTTTGGATTTTGGAGCACAGATTTTGGTGGAATGAATGGTGGGTGCTATGTTGCATTACCAATACAGTGGAACCCCCCCACAAGTGACCCCATTTTGCAAACTACACCCCTCAGGGAATTCATCTAGGGGTATAGTGTACATTTCAAACCCCCAGGGGTTTCATCAATTTTGGTACAACTGGGCAGTGAAAATGAAAAAAATACATTTTTTTACACAAAAATGTACTTCTGGCTCAAAATTTTTCATTTTCACAAGGAATGAAGGAGACAAAGCACCCCAAAATCTGTGCCCCCATTTCTCCAGAGTACGGCAATGCCTCACATGTGACCAAAAAATACCAGTTGGGTGCATGGCATGACTCAGAAGGGAATGAGTGATTTTTGGATTTTGCAGCTCAGATTCTGGTGGAATGAATGGTGGGTGCTATGTGGCATTAGCAAGACCCCCGAAGCACGGTAAAATGATGAACCTAATAATCCATAGATGTGTGGTATATTTTGAAACACTCCTTTATACATAGGCCGGGTTTGTCGGGGCAAGTTTCACAGTGGAAAATAGTATCCTTTCTTATTCCCTTTTTATAGCAAACTTTGCACCTTTTTTGTGTCCTGCCCTTTCTTGCAGTGGAGGGGATTTCGTTGGGAAAATGCTGCCCTGGTACAATACGGGGGCCAGTACTAGAAGTACTGGGGCCCTCTGCCTGCTGATTCCCAAATATTAGGCTCTTTATGACTTCCTCTTGAAAGTGCATAAATGTCCCCCTCTGGCCGGTAGAACGGAATAGCACGTAAGCGTTATACAGTGCCATCTGGATGATATACACGGCCAGCTTCTTGTACCAGATATTTGTTTTCCGCAGGGCACTGTACGGCTTCAGTACCTGATCTGAAAGATCCACTCCGCCCATGTACTTATTGTAATCTAGGATACAATTTGGTTTTGAGGTGTGGGTACTGGTACCTCGTACAGGGATGGAGGTGGTACTGTCTCCATGAATTGTTGTCAGTATAAGGACATCCCTCTTGTCCTTATATTTGACCAACAACATATTTTCGGTGCATATTCCCCTGCTTTCACCCCTTCTCATTACTTGGGCAATGTGCGTTTTGGGGAGGCCTCTTTGGTTCTTGCGCACAGTACCGCAAGCTGCTGTACCTCTTGAACCAAGGGCCTTAAACAGGGGGATGCTGGTGTAAAAGTTATCCACATAGAGGTGATAACCCTTATCCAGGAAGGGGTGCATTAAATCCCAGACAATTTTTCCACTAACAACTACGAGGGAGGGGGGGCATTCTGGTGGTTCAATTCTTGAATCCTTCCCTTCATATACCCTAAACTTGTGGGTGTACCCTGTGGTGCTTTCACACAGCTTATACATTTTTATGCCATACCTTGCCCTCTTACTGGGAAGGTACTGGCGGAATTTAACCCTTCCTTTAAAATGTATAAGGGACTCGTCGATACTAATACATTTATCAGGGATGTATAGCTCTGCAAATTTGGCACTGAAATGATCAATGACCGGCCTGACTTTGAATAGCCTGTCAAAGGTGGGATCATCTCTGGGTGGGCACTGTGCATTATCGGTGTAATGTATAAATTTATGGATTGCCTCAAAACGAGCCCGGGGCATGGCCATACGGTGAAATGGGGTGCTGTACAGAACATCTGTACTCCAATATTGCCTAATTTGTGGCTTTTTTACTATGCCCATGTGTAACACCAGACCCCAAAACGTCATCATCTCTACTGCATCTACAGGGGTCCACCTAGCAAATGATGACGTGGGGTTTTGAGCAATAAACTGCTGGGCATATAAATTAGTTTGGTCCACCATTAAATTTATAAAATCATCAGAGAAAAATAATTTGAAAAAGTCAATTTCTCTGAGACCTGTTGAATCAAATTGGATTCCTGGGATGGCCAAAAACTCAGGAACCTGGGGCTCAAAATTGTCTGGTGGTGGGGTCCATACGAGATCAATTATTGGGGGGGGGGGTCTCAGCTGCTCTACGGGGGCGTCTTTGAGGGGGTCCCTCATCACCAGAGGAGGAAGAAGAGCTTAAGACGAATCCTTCAAATTCCCCGCTTGCCTCACTGGCTGTGTCAGAGTCAGAGGCAAGCATGGCATATGCCTCCTCCACTGAATACATTCTCCTGGATGACTGGGACGACATTTGGGATGACATTTGGGATGCCATTTATATTTTTGTGTTACTGGTAGTGAAATGTTTCAACACGTGTATAGTGTAGGGGGGGGTACAAACTTTATTTCAACCCGGGGGGTATGTAGTGTGTGGTGTGTATGTAGTGCAGAAAAAAAAAATACAAAAAAAAAAAAATTGAAGGGTTAAAAAAAAAAAAAATGGAAGGGGTTAAAAAAAAAAAAATGGAAGGGGTTAAAAAAAAAAATGGAAGGGGTTAAAAAAAAAAAAAAGGTCCTGCGCCAAAAATTGAGCACAGATGTTGGTCAGTAACGTCCGTCACTGAACAGCGCTCAAAGGCAACAGGAATTTGATCAAAAAAAAAAAAAAATAGATCAACCCTGTGCCGAAAAAGCTGATCAGTGATGTACGTCACTGATCAGCGCACAGTGGCCACAGGACACACACAAAATCACAGTGTGTGTAAAAAAAAAATTTAAAAAAGACCCCACAGCACTCACAAAAAATAAAAAAAGGTGATCAGTGATGCGACACTGATTACCAGTGAGGGGCAGCAGGTGCACAACCTTTGGTGCAACTGACAGTGCAACTGGCAGCAACTGACAGGTATATATAAAAAAAAAAAACTCTGTACCCCCAAAAAGTTGCTGATCACCTCAGATATAGTGATCAGCACAAAAGGCGGGGGCAGCAGACACAAAATTTAGCACTCTCTATCACTCTCTGTCACTATCTCTCTCTATCTCTCTATCTCTCACTATCTATCACTCTATGACACTGCAGCAGCAGCACTGACAGGTATATCTATATATAAAAAAAAACCTGCGCCCCCAAAAAGTTGCTGATCAGTTAATTTATACTGATCAGCACAAAAGGGGGGGCAGCAGTCAGTTATATAAAAAATATATAGCACAATCTGTCACTATCTCTCTATCTCTCTCTATCTCTCTCTCTATCTCTCTCTATCTATCTATAGCTCTATCACACTGCAGCAGCACAAAATATAGCACTAGGCCTCTCTATCTCTCTCTATCTCTCTCTATCTCTTTCAGTTATATAAAAAATATATAGCACAATCTGTCACTATCTCTCTCTCTCTATCTCTCTCTATCTCTCTCTATCTCTCTATCTATAGCTCTATCACACTGCAGCAGCACAAAATATAGCACTAGGCCTCTCTATCTCTCTCTATCTCTCTATATCTCTTTCAGTTATATAAAAAATATATAGCACAATCTGTCACTATCTGTCACTATCTCTCTCTCTATCTCTCTCTCTCTATCTCTCTCTATCTCTCTATCTATAGCTCTATCACACTGCAGCAGCACAAAATATAGCACTAGGCCTCTCTATCTCTCTCTATCTCTCTCTATCTCTCTCTCTATCTAATAACTATCTAATAACTCGCAGCAGCACAAGATGTCACAGGATGTCACAAGATGTCACAAGAATAAGCAATATCTAGGCAGTGATCAGGTAAGTATTTGGATGGGTTCTGGTCAGTATTGGCGGCAGCTGGGCACGGTGACCGCACTGCACGCTATTCCAGACCGGAATGGCGTCTGCAGTGCAGTCACCGTTAGTTTAAACCCCCCTCCTTGGCTGTGATTGGTCCGTCGGTCCGACGGACCAATCACGGCCTTTGGGGGCGGGCGGGGTGAGGTGGGGTGACACCAGTGTCACCCTTACACCCCGCGGTGATTGGTGCTGTACTTTACAGCACCAATCACCTCCGATCCCGTGTCACCGGCGAACGTTATTCGCCGGTGACACAGAAAACGCTGTGAATGGCTGTTCACACTGAACAGCCAATCACAGCGATCGCCGACGGGGGGGCGGCATCGCAGCCCCCCCTGGGCATGCACGGACATGTCTGCTGTCAGGGACAGCAGACATCGTCCCTCTGTCACTGCGTCTCTAGACGCAGTGACAGTTTTAAGCCATGACGTATATATACGTCAACGGTCGGGAAGTACTTCCCGGCCATGACGTATATATACGTCAAATGTCGTGAAGGGGTTAATAAATGCTTAAAGGGTTACGCGTAAACATTACATATAACTTCTGGTCCAAAACCATTTTTGTTTTGTAAATAGGGATTCGAAAAATGAGTGGTGATTGGCTGATACTCTGCTATTTCCAACTGGGAGGAAACGGTTAATTTCCGCAGTGACAACTTTATTTAAATCCAAAGCAAATACTGTTATTCTGAATATGTGCATCCATTAAACTGCGGGAGTTCAACGCTCGCCTGCGTAATATAAGTAGCGTAGAATTTGCAGGAAATGATGCAAAACGCACTGTGACTTTTATAATTGCAAAAAATTTAGTTCCGGTAGAAATTATTAAGACTGAATTGAATTAAAGGCTACCCTCAGGCATATGACCTGGAGTTATAAGTGTATAATTAACTTGAAAAGAACTGTACAGCAGGTAATAGGCGCGTTAGGAAAATATGCAAGCAATTAGGAGAAAACTTGGATATTATTTTTTTCTATTTACAGCTGCTGTTTGTTTCTGTTTCAGGGACAGCTGCTGTTTGTTTCTGATGTACCTGAAATAAATCTTCGTTTTTCTTCATTTCGTTACTGAGTGCTGGTCTGAACTCCTTCACCCTGGGGGGGTAAGTGTATTTATATATATATATATATATATATATATATATATATATATATATATATATAGGGTGTAGGGGGGACGGCGGCACTCGCACACAGAGGAAAACACACGGAGGCAAAAGTATACCAACGTTTCGTGGCAGCGTTGCCACTTTATCAAGGCACCTTGATAAAGTGGCAACGCTGCCACGAAACGTTGGTATACTTTTGCCTCCGTGTGTTTTCCTCTGTGTGCGAGTGCCGCCGTCCCCCCTACACCCTGCATGTACTGGACCCCTATCGGTGGTTACACAGTTGGAGGGCACCGCCAAGGGAATTTAACCCCTTCCCCCTCGTTGGGTTCATCAGCAACTAGGAGTGCCGCACCCCCGTCTCTCTATATATATATATATATATATATATATATATATATATATATATATATATATATATGCAATAGGAATGGACTATTTCCAAGTAACAGCATTGAAAGACATATCGATTGACAATTATCAAAGAATGCCTCTGACAAATGAACAATGGGTCTGTGTGAGGGAATCTAATAGTCCTCATAAAATGCCGTAGACATAATTATTCTTACTTGTTTGAAATGCTTATTGAATAACTTTCATTCTGTGCTATACAGAAACGCGAGCGGGAATTATACACGTCAAAGTATTAGATAATTGGAAAGGAATAACCGTCCTGTTTTATTCTAACACACCAGCTGAGATCCTGCATCACTGTGGCCTTAACCCTTTGAGTGCCAAGTGAATTTGTCAAAATAGGTTGTGAAAATTGGCAAGAAAACCTCTCTATTTGTCGTACTGACCTGTAAGTTTTACCTTATACAGGAAATACAATATTTAATTATTTATTTTTATTTTTACACATTTATTTTATTTTAATTTATATAACAAACGTGAGCAAAACTGGCATTTTTAGCTGATATTTGGACCTTCTTTCACAGAGATGTTGGCATTTAAAGGGTTAATGTAATCCAGGAGCACAAGGGTTAACTCCTACTCACCAGCGAATAATTTAATCCTCCTAAATCAAGTACAGAATTTTAAAAAAAAAGTGTTTCCCTATCATTTCAACTAAGCACTTCTTCTTTGTAACTTGACTAAATATTGATTTGGGATCTTAAAAGGCTTCCCAAAAAAAAAAAAATATGTTGCTTTTTTGAAATATTAACCTCTACCTTGCCGGCGGAGAAGGAGGTATAGCTGCAGGAAGGAACCGATAGCGGCAGATGCCCTGAAACACACACACTGCGTGAGAACTGCAAATTCACAATAAATGTCACCAACCAGATATCACAGAGGGCTAGGGGACCCAGGCGCCTGGCTACGACTGTACTTATTGTATCTATCCGTAGAAACAGTACTAAGCCAATTAGTGCCTATAGTACCATTCATATCGTTAATAATATAGATCGTCTAGTGTGTGTGGGGCTTCAGTGTTGGTTAGGACTTATTAACGAAATTATCATTTGTGCATCTGTGGCGCAATTCAAGACACCGCAATAACAACATTCATAAGCACTGGTTATTATAATGAGCTTCTGTAAATCTAATGTGTACTGTAAATTCCATATTATATAAAACACGCCTTAGTGATCCGCCCTCCTCTCAGTGGTAAAACGGTTTTGTTCGATGAAAGCTCGCAATGTACTGCGCAAGTGCGCATCGATCTAAAAGACTGGATCGAAGTCTACGTGTACCTGTATTTACAAAGGGTACAGAAAATATCAACTGGACCAATGCATTTTTAATCTCTCTCTCCCTCGCTACACAGCCACATCCATCCATGTGCAGATACATTGCAGAAAATCCCTGTATCCGACATGGGTCCTGATGCATTTTCCTCATGGCCCACATAAGTCATTGTTGCATACTAAAGTTTAGTATGAATTACAAAACTCTCAAGATGAAATAACCAATAGGGGAAACCAAATACATTTCTGATTCCGACTCGAAAGTACCCATGCGGTATTTGGGTATCTGTTCTATACAGTAAAGTACTGACATTACTACACTCCATATAATCTTCCTTTACGCCAGGATGAGTCCATATGTACCTCTCCAGATGCTGTGGAACTACAAATTCCAGCATGCTCTCCCTACTTCAGGTGGAATTGACATGGAGAATACCATCTTTACGTTACATGGCAACTTCATGGTCTCCTATTAGGCGAAAAGCATAAAGTTCTGCACTGATTACAAGAATCTGGCAGCAGTACCGCGGCCTTGTCATCCGGAGCTTAAATGGTTGCATATGTGACTGACGGAGTATAATTCATTCTCACACATGTCAGTAGGTGAAGTTTGTTCAATATGAGACTGGGGAAGGCACAGTAAGTGCGAGGAGATGACATACTGTGCGAGGGCATCTGGTAATTACTGTGAAAACCTGACCTGGGGACATTAGTCATGTTACTCACGACTCACTCAAGCAGGCTGGTAATCACTGAGAAGACAAGTCTCCCTAGTCACATACATGATCATTTATTACACGTTTCACATTGAGCCCACTGCAGGGGTGTTATCTGCAAGAATTCAATAATTGTCCTTTATGGTGTACTCCAGCTATGTGCACACAAGCAGCACTAAAGTCTGCAGTAATGTTTCAGGTGACAGCAGAGGGCAGGGATTGTTTGGACCATGGATGAGCACACAACTGGGGTGCACCCAGCTAATATAACTGGTTCTACCACCTACCTACCGATTGGGCACAGCATACACAGTTACGGAACTATGTAAGTCAACAGATAAATCATTGGACACAAAAGGTGCATCACAGGAATCATTGGTTCTCAAGGGACTGATGTGAATGTTAAAATATTCTCTGTAAAGCGCTGCGGAATATGTATGCGCTATATAAGAAATTGTTAATAAATAAATAAGAAAATAAATACATCTGGGGTACTAGTACTCCCAGGGGCCCTCAGGGGTAAGTGCAGGGGTACTGGAAACATTTATGTTTTCTTTGTAATGGTGGCAACGGATGGGTGGGGGGGCAAATTTGGGTGTTGTGGTCATCCTTATTAGATATATATATATTAGTGGTGGGCAGATTAATGCGTTATTATCGCGTTAACGTGGAAATGTGATAACGTCGATAATATCTTGACCGGCGAGATCTCAGACCCGGAAGAACAGCACGTTTTCGCGCCAGGACACAGCAGCCGAGGTCCGTGTGCATGCGCATCGGCACGTGGAGGACTCCAGGACGCGGCTGCCGTGGTCCCCGTGAATGTGCTGCAGCACTTGGAAGACACCAGGATACCGCTGCTGACGTCCCCGTGCATGTGTTGCCGCACTTGGAAGACGCCAGGATACCGCTGCTGACGTCCCCGTGCATGTGCTGCCGCACTTGGAAGACGCCAGGATACCGCTGCAGAGGTCCCCGTGCATGTATCAGCAGAGGGGCTGCCAAATAGGAGGAGGAAGGAGATCCCTGGGTGCATAAGGAAGACGCTGAATATCCAAAAGGGCTACATCACATCATCATCATCATACCACCGTGAGTTTGCCTCAAGAGAAGGCTGTAATTACAACTAGCACATGACTATTATAAAGGGGGTCATTATGAATGTGAGCAAGGACACCGTGTAGTCTGTACATGAGGGGAGGATGTCACTGAAGGCCCATACCAAAGGAATACTTGAGGGGAGGATGCCATACCAGAGGGGTATGAGGGGAGGGGAGGATGCTACTGCAGCCCCATAATAGAGGGGTACATGAGGGGAGGATGCCATACCAGAGGGGAACATGAGGGGAGGATGCTACTGCAGCCCCATAATAGAGGGGTACATGAGGGGAGGATGCCATACCAGAGGGGTACTTGCAGAGGGGTACATGAGGGGAGGATGCTACTGCAGCCCCATAATAGAGGGGTACACGAGGGGAGGATGCCATACCAGAGGGGTACATGAGGGGAGGATGCTACTGCAGCCCCATAACAGAGGAGTACATGAGGGGAGGATGCTACTGCAGCCCCATAATAGAGGGGTAGTGTTCCCGATAGGCTTATTTTATGGGGCGCTGCGCCCTGCCCCCTTTAAAGCCGCCGATTTCCGCCCTGCCCGTATTTGCCCGCCCTCCGCAAGTTAATAGCTGCTGCCGCGCTAGAAATCTCCTCCCGCTGACAGTCAGCGGGAGGAGACTTCTAGCGTGGCAGTAGTGTAAGCCTCTTGCATGGCAGCGTGTGGAGTGGACACTCCCCCCCTCAGCCAAATACCGGGTGCCCGTCCACTGGAAGTCAGCAGCGCGGACAGGGTGTCAGACAACCCTCTCCTCCCTCCTAAGCTACCACTAGCGGCAGCGCATGGAGCGGTGCCCGCCCACCGCCGTCCCCATCTGCTGGAAGTCAGCAGCGCGGACAGGGTGTCCGACAACCCTCTCCTCCCTCCTAAGCTACCACTAGTGGCAGCGCATGGAGCGGTGCCCGCCCACCGCCGTCCCCCATCTGCTGGAAGTCAGCAGCGTGGACAAGGTGTCCAACCCTCCCCCCTCCTAAGGGACCACCAGCGGCAGCAAACGGAGCGGCACCTGTCCCGTCTGCAGGAAGTCAGCAGCGCGGGCAGGGTGCCCCCCCTCTTAAGGGACCAGCGGGAGCGCACTGTCGACTGGAAACACGTTAATCCCTGGCAAAGTATGTAACCCCAAGGGGATAGGGAAAAGGGTGGTGGTGGGGGGGTTATGCACACTGCCTCTCCTTTCAGTGTATCATGTTTTGCTCTAACCACCAGCATACATATGTCCCCCGCCTGCATCCCCAACCTTGCAAGTGCCAGTCTGCCCCAACTGTGTAGCCTGCACCCCCTGCAAGTGCCAGCCTGCACCCCCTGCAAGTGCCAGCCTGCCCCAGCCGTGTGGCCTGCACCCCCCTGCAAGTGCCAGCCTGTCCCACCTGTGTGGCCTGCACCCCCCTGCAAGTGCCAGTCTGTCCCACCTGTGTGGCCTGCACCCCCTGCATGTGCCAGCCTGTCCCACCTGTGTGGCCTGCACCCCCCTGTAAGTGCCAGCCTGTCCCACCTGTGTGGCCTGCACCCCCCTGCAAGTGCCAACCAGCCCCACCTGTGTGGCCTGCACCCCCCTGCAAGTGCCAACCAGCCCCACCTGTGTGGCCTGCAAGTGCCATCCTGCCCCACCTGTGTGGCCTGCACCCCCTCTAGTAACAGTCTGCCTCACCTGTGTGATTCCCCATACTGTCTGCCCATTTGTCCATCTTTGCCCCCAGTCCATCCATATATTCATAGATGCAGCATATGGTGCTCATTCCAACCATTTTCCCCAATCTGTACTGTACCTCTATCCATCCATCCTACCTTACTGTCCATCCTACCTGACTGTCCTGGCAATGTCTCTCCTGCTCACTCTCCTTTTTCTACCCCTATCTCTCCCTGACTCTCTTGCTCTCTGACACTCTCTTTCTCTCCCTCCCTGATGCTGCCTCTCTCTCCCAGACACCCTTTCTTTTAGTTACGCCCCTGGCCATGGGCATTATGGCATGTGGTATTATATGTAATGGGCCTTACGGTGTTTGGTTTACCGGGTAATGGGCGTTACGGTGTGTGTGGTATATGTAATGAGCATTATTGTGTGTGGTATAGTATGCAAAAGGTTTTTCGGTGTGTGGCATAATGTGTAATGGGCATTGTGGCATATGCGTATGTGTAATGGGTATGTGGCATGTGTAATAGGCATTATGGTGTTACTTTTTGGCGCACACTGTCACAATTTTCTTTTCTGGCTCCTACATTTTCATCCTGGCTCCTAGATTTTTAAAAAATTTGTCAAGCCCTTACGGTCTTACCGCAAGGCAGCGATGCCATTGGTTATTTGTATTCACAGCGCCCAATTGTTATTGTAATGGGGTGCCCCGGTGCTGGGACAGCTCCCCTGTTCCCAGCACCGGAGCAGCAACAGCAGGGACGAGGAGAGGGAGGGCTGGGTCCCCCACGGGACACCACCTCCCCCGGCGCAGGGATCAGCTGTCTGATCCCTGTGCCAATAGGGCAGACAGCGGCGGACAGGAACAGCGCTGGGATCAATGCACCGATCCCAGCGCTGACAGTGCGGGCGGCGAAGCGCCGCTCGCGTCAGTTTGAATCTCCCGCCGTTCGGGAGCCAATCATGGCTCCCGAATCGGCGGCCAATGGCAGACGGCCGCGGCGAGCCAATCAGCGCTCGCCGCGCCATCCTAAAGCCCGCCCCCGGCGTCTGACGTCAGACGCCGCCGGGAGGCGAAGGAGCTGAAAGGTCCCACGCCGGCGGAGCGCAGGAGCGCCCCGGCTGAAGCGAGAAGACGCCGGAGGAGAGAGGACACAGCGGCGACGGATTGAAGAGCTCCGGCGGCCACTGCAGAGAGAAGACGCCGGGATCAAGAAAGAAGATCTCCGGCGCCTCCTGGAAGAAGAGCGGAAACGGCGCCGCCGCTGGCCAGGACAGGCCAGCGGCAGAAGAAAGAAGATGGCTGCCGCCCACGGAGAGGCCAGCGGGGGTGGGAAGCATCAGAGCTGAGGAAGCTCCCCCCCGCGGCCTCTCCCAACCCCAGGTAGGCAGCCCTTGGGCCACCTACCCCTACCCTTGACCACCGGGAGTCGGGCACTAGGCCCGTGGGTACTTTCAGGCCCCTCCGGCCTGTGAGATTTGTAGTCGGGCCCTCTTGGCCCGTGGCCACTTGATTGTTGGGCCCTCCTGGCCCCTTTTGGATTTTGTTGGGCCTCCTCCCCGTGGCCCCTGTTCAGATAGCCGGGCATTAGGCCCGTTGCACAGAAGCCGGGCGTAAGGCCCGAGGCCCCCATAGTTCGGGGGGGCTGATTGAATCAGGCCCCTAGGCCTGTGCCCCAGTCAGGCACTAGGCCTGTGGGCCCAGACAGGCACTAGGCCTGAGCCATCAGTTAGGAGCGATTGTAGTAGCGAACTGGTACTGTTTTGAGTGAGCATACGCTGGCCAGCTCTAGCCAGGAAGGGAGTACATCTGAATACAGGCAGAGGTTAAAGGGCAGTTGGTTGGTAAGGTCTTGTACTGTATTGTATGTTGTCCGTGCAGAGCAAAGTTGTTTAGGTTTTCGTAGTTGTGTTGCACCACACACACTTAGTCAGTTCTAGGGCTTTGTGTTGTAGTTATGTAGTCGTGCCACGTTTAGGTTTGTTAGGCTCTGCACGGGTCTGGTGTTTGTCTCCTTACAGGGACCTGTGAGGAGAACCGTGGATTAGAGTACAAGAGTGCGGACGCAGTACAAGAGTGAGGACGGTGAGTGTCGTCTTGTTTGTTTGTGTGTTCCTGCCTATCTCCCTTCCTTCCTCCATCCAGGGCGTACGCGGACCTTGTACCCCGTGCAAGGTCAAGGCCTCACCTAGGTGCGCAAGTGCCAATAGGTGACACTCCGGGCTCTGAGGCAGTGCGCCGATGATGATGTTTCCCGGAGCCCGGAGGGTGCCTCTGTAGAGACGTCGCGGGACGGAGGGCGCATCGGTCTTCATCAAGGAGGAACCGCTCTCACCTACTCTCCTTCCTCCTAGGTGTTCGTGTCCGGGTGCCGGAGAATTCCAGGACCGTGATTTGGCACGGCCTGAAGGTGAGAGGGTGCGGCGCCAGGTAAGTGGTCCGACGACACCTGCACGGCAGCAGGCACTACACCGCCCTGCCCCTACACCCATCTCACATTATAATTGGTTTATATAGCATAAATGTGCTGATGGTGTGACGCTCCGGTGTCACAAGATGGTTATATAGCATAAATGTGCTGATGGTGTGACGCTCAGGTGTCACAAGATGGTTATATAGCATAAATGTGCTGATGGTGTGACGCTCCGGTGTCACAAGATGGTTATATAGCATAAATGTGCTGATGGTGTGACGCTCAGGTGTCACAAGATGGTTATATAGCATAAATCTGCCGATAGTGTGACGCTCCGGTGTCACAAGGTGGATTATATAGCATAAATGTGCTGATGGTGTGACGCTCAGGTGTCACAAGGTAGATTATATACTGTAGCATAAACGTGCTGATGGTTTGTAGCTGAGATATCACCATTTTGACCTTTTAAATTAAAATGTGCCCTCACGAATGAAAAATGTGCCCTCGTGATTGAAAAATGTGCCCTTCCCGTGGTCAGCAACCTGCCCTAAAAAATTTCTAGAGTGAACACTAGAGGGGTACATGAGGGGAGGATGCTACTGCAGCCCCATAACAGAGGGGTACATTAGGGAAGGATGCTACTGCAGCCCCATAACAGAGGGGTACAAGCCACTATGGGTGGGGTAATAGGGTGGGTACTGTATGTCACTGGGGATGGGGGTGGGTACACATTTCTAAGCAGGTCTATAAAGTTTGCATGTCAGTGTCCAATCCCTACCTTAACATTCCAGCAAACTTGGGTAAAAAGAGAGAGTGGCAGTACAGAAGAAGGGACAGAGTGACATCATCAAAGGCTGTTCGTCAAGACGCGCAATTCCCCAATTACTGACCAGCAGCAACGGGAGCATCGTGCAAAACTACCAGAGATCGTCTGAGGTTAAGGTATGGAAAGGGTCATGAAAGTTGTAGCCTGTGGCAGCTTACTAGGAGCCCTTTATTTATTAAAAGTTTCTTATATAGCACAGCATATTCCATTGTGCTTTACAATGAAGACAGTGATAGAACAAACTGGGTATTTATTTACAGACAGTCAAACGTTAGGTGGGCCCTACTCGCAATACATTAATCATTAATCAGTGGCATCACAAAACTAGGGTGTAAAGTCTACTTTTTTGTTCTATATGATACAGTAACAGTGGTCTTATGTCCCTTTTTATCATCTGAGGGTAAGGTATGGAAAGGGTCATGAAAGTTGTAGCCTGCGGCAGCTTATGTAGTGCCCTTTATTTATTAAAAGTTTCTTATATAGCACAGCATATTCCATTGTGCTTTACAATGAAGACAGTGATGGCACACACTTGCTATTTATAGACAGTCAGACGTTGGAGGGCCCTGCTCGCAAGACATTAATCATTAATCAGTGACACAGCAAAACTGGGGTGTAAAGTCTACTTTTTTGTTCCATATGATACAGTAACAGTGGTCTTATGTCCCTTTTTTTCTGTTTACTTTTCAACCCTCACAGAAATTACTACATGGAGAAAGGAACAGAAATATTACATGGACATTTTCATTTTAAATCTCTTCCAGAAGGCAGAGTTGATAAAACCAAAGTTATTTGTAAACACTGCAACGTTGAATTGTCTTATCATCGGAGTACTTCGAGTTTAAAGTATCATTTAAATGCAATACACAGCGTGATTCCAGAAAATCACCCAACGAAACAAACAGTGCAGTGAGGCTTCGGCAGACTACGTTGGATACAACATATGGGAGAAGTATAGATAAAAAAAAGCAAGAAAAGCTAACAAATAACCTAGCAAAGTGGATAGCTACAAGCTGCAGGCCGATTAGTATTGTGGAAGATGTTGGTCTCAGGAACATTCTTAGGATCGCAACAAATGACAGCACATATGAGCCTCCCTCAAGGCGCACCATCACAAGAAGAATACATGACTTGTATGAAAAGGAGAGGACTACAAAAGCGACAGCGTTACAACATGCACCACATGTTGCTCTAACTGGAGACTACTGGACATCGCTGGGTAACCATAACTACCTTGGAGTTACAGTGCATTATATAGATGAAAAGAGGGAGCTGCATTCACATGCTCTGACTGTAATGAAAACAGAAGAGAGACATTTTGCTGAAACATGCGCAGAACATTTTATTCATGTTGCACAGTAGTGGGACATTTCAGATAAAATCTGCACACTTAGCACAGATAGCGCAAGAAATTTGATTGCCGCTGCAAGACATCTGCCTTTTGAACACGTCCCCTGCACTGCACACAGTCTCCAGCGGTCTATCACAGTATCTTTACAGAACAGTGCATTTGACAATGTCCTGGCCAAATGCAGGAAGGTTGTGGGCCAATTTAAACACAGTCCATCTAATGCTGCAGAATTAGAAAAACAACAAATTGAACATGGACAAAAGAAAGAATTGCTTATACAAGACATTCCAACCAGATGGAAATCGACTCTGGACATGGTAAAAAGTATCTGCAGAAATAAACAGCCACTGAGGGATGTCGTCACCACACACACAACACCAAGATTGCCATGCCAACTAAAGCTGAAATGGACAAACTGCAGAGGTTGGAAATGCTGCTGGAGCCCTGCAGGTATATTTTACATACATCATATATTTAATTTTCTCACTGTCCTGTCTGTAAAAAATATAGCATGAATGGGATGTAGTTACAAAGCTGGCTCTCGGTATCCCGGCAGTCAAGAGCCTGCAGGGAGGGTTAAGGGTAGGGGGTTTAGTATACTTACTGGGGTCTGGCTTCTGGGATGCCGCTGTCAGTATTCACGAGAATTGTCAGTGCCGGTCTCCCATTCCCAACAAATTGGGTTTGAATTTTTGTTTTGCTGTTGCAGGTATGTGACTGAACTTCTGGGAGGAGAAAAGTATGTTTCATGCTCTGTGGTTCTGCCTGCTTTTTGCCATCTCTCTCGGGTCATGGAGAGCTCAGATGGTGACCCTGCCTACATGGTCAAATTTAAGTCTACATTCATAACAGACCTGGAGACACGCAAGGGAAATGCCAACCTTGCATATCTGAAGATTGCTAGCGCATTGGATCCAAGATTCAAAGACCTCAAGTGTATACCCAGACCTGAGAGGGGTGAGGTGTGGGCCTCAGTCACCAACTTACTCAAGGAACAGAGGTTTGCTGCATTGAAACCGGCGGAAGCAACAACATCAGAGCCACCAAATAAAAAGTTAGCCCTATTGGCTGCTTCATCAGAGTCTGATTCTGAACAAGAGGAAGATTCAGTTGAGAACAGTGTGCGTCGATACAGAGCGGAGCCCACCATCAGTACAGAGTCCTGTCCGTTAGAGTGGTGGTCCAAGCACGCAGGCTCAAAAAGCAGGCTGGCCTCTATTGCACAGAAGTGTTTATCATCTGAAAATGTAATTAACCTGGTGTGTCTTAGCAACTGGCTTGGTGCAGAACACTAAATACAGTAGGTTACACACCTAAAAGATATCTGTCCAATCTGTCTAATGGGAATACAATCTGGTAATGTATAAGGGCATATAACAATCAACCTTTTCCTCCCAAACACTGGAAAACAGACAATGGTCATTCATCATTCATTACATCCGATGTATTGATATAACAAATTTCTCCAAACAATTGTTTTTGTCTGTTTTCCAATGTTTGGGAGAAAATGGTTGATTGTTATTTGCTCTCATACATTACAAGATTTTTGTTCTCAACAGACAGATTTGACAGATATCTTTTAGGTATGTACCCTAGTTGGAGGAATGGACAGTAAATTCCATCTGTGTATTCTTTTTTGGTGTGCTTGACCACTTCATTCTAACAGGGACACTTGCTACTGTACATAGGAGCAGATGTACTAAGTCTGAAGAAGGGATAAGAAGTTATAAAGCAGTGAAAAGTGCAGGGTAATAAGGCACCAGACAGTCAGCTCCTGTCAAATCCATAATTATTCACCTTACACTTATCACTTCTTTATCCATACCTCCCAACATGACCCATTCCAGGAGGGATAGAATGCTCTGTTTCTGGACTTCCCTCTTATTTTATGATTGCCATCACCTGTTTTAAACAGGTTAATAATGGATAAGAAAGGTGTTCCGACTTCCGGTGGGCGGGGCGCCTAGAGCGGCCGCATTTTACAGAGGCTCCTTCACCCTCAGAGAAAATCCTTGGGCATCTGCCCAAATAGTGCCCCAAACCAGCACAAATTTTCGCCATCAATCGCTCCACATTGTGGGGAGCACGGGGATATAACTTTTGGGAGACAAAACCCAAAAAGCACCGGAGTCCGGCCCTCAGCTCTGACGGCCCGCATGACCGCCCAAACATCGGGCACGAGACACGGCGCCATACCAGAGGCGCAACATTAAAAACAGAGTACCTGCCGACTGGGAGACGCCAGCTGAGCCTGAGGTCCTGGGGCAGCACGCCAGCGAGGGGAGTGGTCCTGGAGGACACGCCACGAGGAGACCTGACCAGGAGAGGAAGCTGGGACCAGGCGAGGACAGCATCACTGACGGCGCCTAAGGCCTATCGGCGGCTCGCTCCCGGAGCCGTGATCCACCGCGCCGCGGACGGCACACCCACCCGAGACCTCCCCACTGCGCAGTAAATATCGGAGAGGCTGCTGGCGGCTGCTGGCGGGGGACCGGAGGTTCTCCCCCCCCCCTGACCCTGCTGGACGTGGCCCAGACAGAGCAGCCTTAAACTGACTACCAGGAGACGTGGCCCCGGGGTGCAGCAGAACCTGATTTGTGGGTCCCAGGACATTTGCAACCACTCCGAGACTTTCTGAGCCCCCACCTTCCAACTTGGGAGGACCCCCCTGGCAGACTATAAACCCACTGCACATAAGATCTCGGCCCAATCCAGGGAACACAGCCACCCACAGAGCTGGACCATCAGGCTTTGGCCTGGACGGCACGAATTCGTAGCTGTATTTGTCTTTCCTTTCTGCAAAATCCCCCGAAGGAGACAGCTCCACTGATGACGCAGAACTGTCATAAGACATTAACCATTGTATAGCTCTAGAATCAGTTTTGCAGGTGTCCAATTGATAGATATTAAGACAGGAGTGTACTTCTTTTGTTTCTTTAGGTCGAGAGCACCACCTAGTGTTTAGTTTGTTTATTGCAAAGTGCTGGTTCAAACTGCTTTCAAAACCAAAATTATTTTAATATCGACCTAAGCAGGGGCGGATCCAGGATAAAATGACAGGGGGGGCACCATGATAAAAAAGGGTTTGGGTGGGGGAGGGGCGGTGTTAGTGGTGCCAGTGTACATGCTAAGAGAGCGGCAGGAGAGGGTGGGAATGGAATTAAAAATAGGCCCTGGCATTTAAAGTACGCAGGCCCACCATGGCGACAAAAGTGAAGGATGTAGTTGTGCTCCAGAAAAGGGTGTGTGGCCACTCAACAGGGGGCGTGTCAACATCACATAATACTTCTACACATTATGCAACAAAATACTAGACCCCATTATACTTGCCCCTTACACATGATGCCAAATGGAATGAGCCAAAATTGACATAATGCCACATGGATTGAGCCAAAATTCAAATAATGCCACATGGATTGTGTCAAAATTCACATAATGCCACATGGATTGTGTCAAAATTCACATAATGCCACATGGATTGAGCCAAAATTTACATAATAACACACCCGGATTGAGCCAAAATTCACATAATGCCAAATGGATTGTGTCAAAATTCACATAAGGCCACACGGATTGAGCCAAATGCATAAAATGCCATACGGATTGAGCCAAAATTCACATAATGCCACATGGATTGAGCCAAAATTCACATAATGCCACACGGATTGAGCCAAAATTTACATAATGCTACACGGATTGGGAAAAAATTCACATAATGCCACACGGATTGAGCCAAAATTCTCATAATGCTACATGGATTGAACCAAAATTCACATAATGCCACACGGATTGAGACAAAATTCACAAAATGCCACATGGATTGAGCCAGAATTCACATAATGCCACACAGATTAAGCCAAAATTCACAATACACTTTATAAACAGGGACATTGTCCACCAAAGGCTTGCATTAAACATTTACACCATAATGTCTATTACACGTTAAGTTACACGCCATTATGTCCATTATGTGTTATGCCAAACACCATAATGCCTATTAAAAATTATGCTAAATAAGTGCTGCTTCTCTACATGCTCATTGCCAAGGGTTCCATGCTCATTGCCAAAGGTTCCATGTTCGTTGCCATGTGGGATTACATGCTCATTGCCAAGGGGGAATACATGCTCGTGGTAAATGGGGGACAGCCGCCGCCAGGCAGAAGTGATAGCCACTGACAGTGGCAGAGCCTGGCTGTATTCAGAGCACTGCAGGTCCCGGCTATTTGAAATAATACCCCTTTCACACCAGAAAATGCATTCCCAGGTTGGCCCCTTTTACACCAGCCTAGTCCCTGCATTTTCATGGTGTGAGGGGGAGAGAACACCACCCCTCCCCCCTTTAACCAGTTATCTCATTTAACCGGCTACATCTTCGAAACCAACTGACCCATTTACATGAGACAAGTATTATATTGAAGAACTTTTGAGTGGGCTTTGAATGATTTTGGTCCAGTGAAACTGGAACGTTTGGTTCCAGAGTAATCTGCCCTCAAAATCATGAACAGCCATGAAATTACATTTCAAAAATAAAAAAAATCGGTTTACACGCAATATCTCTGGAACCGATTGACAGATTTGGACCAGCCTGATATCGTATTGAAGGCCCAGCGATTTGGAATTGAATGATATCAACCACAAGCTTCTATGATGCCAGGGCGGGAACTGGCAGCCGTCGGAACCGGGTGGGGGTCGGAATTGACGGGTCCCATATTATCCTATGGGGAAAAAACATGAGACAAGTATTATATTGAAGAACTTTTGAGTGGGCTTTGAATGATTTTGGTCCAGTGAAACTGGAACGTTTGGTTCCAGAGTAATCTGCCCTCAAAATCATGAACAGCCATGAAATTACATTTCAAAAATAAAAAAAATCGGTTTACACGCAATATCTCTGGAACCGATTGACAGATTTGGACCAGCCTGATATCGTATTGAAGGCCCAGCGATTTGGAATTGAATGATATCAACCACAAGCTTCTATGATGCCAGGGCGGGAACTGGCAGCCGTCGGAACCGGGTGGGGGTCGGAATTGACGGGTCCCATATTATCCTATGGGGAAAAAACTTTACAGGTTTGCCAGACGATATCTCCGGTTCCCGGGGGGCTAGAGACACAAGGCTGGGCTCGTTGGAAAGCCCTGGTCCTCAGCTACAAAATAAATGACAGGGGGGCATGTGCCCGGGTGCCCCCCCCCCTGAATCCGCCACTGGTCCTTAGAGAGCCACCTAGTGTCTAGCTCTGTGGCTACTGGGGGAAGGAAATTGCTACAATTGTCCAACGCCCTCACACCAGTAAAAGGACCCACCTGCCGCACTCCTTTTACAGGGTGGAGCGCAATCTCACTTCCACTACCCGCCGCAGCTCCATAAACTAATAGCTATAATTATACACCTAGACGCGTCCCTCATCACGCATGCTAATTGATCTACCTTGTTGGGACACAGAGCTGGTCTGACGGCTGGCAGGATTGGGTGGTACCCCCTGACAGCCACAGTTACTCTGGTCTAACGGCCCTTGTTTATTCACATCATATTAATATACCTTACAATGTAATGGACTAATGCATGCTCTTCTGGGGTGACTTGACCTCCTGATCACGCACCAGATACCCAATGGTCCTGTTCTCCTATTGTACCCCTAGGATTTAATTTGCTATTAGATACACACTCAAGGGGGCAATTGTGTTGTCCAGAGGGGTATGGACAAGTTCCTAGAGAGGAATACCCCGTCTCAGTCCTCTCAACCAACACAAGATTCCAATATGGTGAAAAACCGCCAAAAATCAACCCATAATGTCTCGCCCCCATCCCCACCCTTATTCTCCTCAGATACCCATACAGGGGTTCTGTCGGGCCACTCACCTCAAACACAGTCCATACCCTCCCCCGAGGACAACGCAAAGGTCACCATACAAATGTTGATGCCTTTGTTAGACAAAAAATTTGAAGATCTGCACACAAGGCTGTAAGCCTCTTTAACAAAAATTGACTCCAACGCAGCTAGAATAGTCACGGCGGAACAGCGCATCAGTGATGTAGAGGATTCTACACACAACATGCAGGCGCTCATAGACAGGAGAGAACAGACAATACTCTCTTTGTCCGCCAAGATAGACGAACTGGAAAATAGGGACAGAAGGTGTAACCTCAGATTCATAGGGGTCCCTGAGTCAGTTAGAGGCCCACAATTAGAAGAATTCATAACTGTCAAGATAGCGCAAGCGTTGGACATTTATGATCCTTCCAAAATGCTCCAGATAGAAAGAATGCACAGAATAGGCCCGGAGAGACAGGATCAGGCTGATAGACCAAGACCTACCATTGCAAAATTCTTGGACTTTAGGGCTAAAGAAAAAATGCTCCTGGCCTATAGAACAGCCCAGTCACTGTCGGTGGATGGCCGGAGGGTCCTGATTTTTCAGGACTTTTCGGCCACTGTGACACAAAAACGGAAGGAATTCTCTCCTGTGTGTAGGATGCTAGTGGAAAGAAATCAGAGATTTGCCTTAATGTATCCAGCCAAAGTTAGGATTATGGAGAACGGACGCCCTAGATATTTTACAGACCCTAATATGGCTAGGGCATTCCTGGAGCAAGACCCCCCCCCACTCACCAGATAGACATCCCGAGTGAATGGACAAAGGGTATATGGTTCATATTAGCTCATCTATTCGTTAATGTTGTTTTAGGAGGCCGGTCGCCCCCATAGGTTGCAATTAAACTACGTATTTGAATGTTAATGTTGATGTTTCCAGGGCACCTCATGTGAAAAACCATGAGGCCCCCGATCTACCCACAGAGAGCTCACCACTCTCTGGAGAAAAAGTTAAGTTAAAAAAGAAACACTGTTTGACAATATGGATTTATTTGACATTATTGATTTTCTCATGTTACAGAACGTTAGTTGATGTTGACGTGGGTTTGTCTTGCGGCACAGGGCTGTCTTCAAACTCCAAAACCTCATCTGTTTCACATTGGAATCTAACACCTATCTTTTTTCTGACAAAGCAGGGCCACTACCCCCTTAAAACTTTGATCCATGTCTGCGGGAATAGATAACCAGGTGCTGCCGTGGACCCCACCACTCCTGAAGGTGTTGTCATGGAATGTCAATGGCCTAAATACCCCGATCAAACGCAAAAAGGTAATCTCCCACATTAAAAAGTTTAGACCAGACATTACCATGTTACAGGAGACACACTGGAAAAAGGATAGCGATTCTGCGCTTAGGGCTGGATGGATTGGGGACTGTGTTACAGCCTCTTATAGAAACAAATGTAGGGGGGTCGCAATTCTTTTCCATAGAAATCTTAGATATCAAATACATGACTCACTGGAGGACCAGGAGGGACGCTACTTACTATTGGATGTGGAAATTGAAGGAGTATATTTCACCATCGTGAATATATATGCCCCTAACACCTCCCCAGAGCAGTTTCTAACTAGAATCTCCCAGATTTTGACAGGCCGCACAGTCCACAAGCTACTAATGGGCGGGGACTTTAACTTTGTAGATAGCCCAACACTTGATAAATCCCCCCCACTACCGGGCCGCCAGCCGGCATCATGGTACCATGTTCAAGCTTTAAAAACAAACCTCCAACTATGCGACCCCTGGCGCTTGATGCATGGCACTGAAAAAGCATTCACACACTTATCTAGAGCGCACCAAACCTTATCTAGAATAGACTTCTTCCTGATTGCTGATAACCTTATGTCAGAAGTACAACACACGGAGGTACATGATATTGTCGTTTCAGACCATGCCCCGATATCACTATGTTTGCGGCTGGGATTTGGGGGGGGGGGGGATCAGACCGGCTCTGGCGCTTTCCAGATAACTTGACCCACTCAGAGGACTTTAATAAGTTCCTCCTACAATCTTGGCACAATTACCATGATGATAATATAGAGCATTGGGAGGATATAGTTCTGTTCTGGAGAGCGTCAAAGGCGGTACTAAGAGGGCAGGTGATGCAATATGTTTCAAAACGCAAAAAAGAAATGGCAAAACAATACAGAGAATTACACAGGGAGGTAGCCCTCTCATTTCGGAATTACCAGATTCGCAACTCCCCCACCAATCTAGAAATCTACCTAAACAATAGGAAAGTACTGGAATCTTTCCTGATGGCTCAGGCACGCCAGAAATTAGACTACACAAAACAAATGTATTACAAGTGGGGCAATAGATCGGGAAGGCTACTCTCTCTTATGTCAAAACCCTATAAAAAAAGATCTTTTATCACATCCATACGTGACCCGACCTCTAATAGGAACCTCTTCACTACTAAAGACATAATCACCCATTTTGAAGACTACTATCGGAAGCTATACAAAGACTTCCCAGTTAATGCGGAAAAACAGTCATCTTTATTAGCAGAGGCTAACTTGCCCCGCCTGTCCCAGGCCCAGAAAGACGCCCTTATGGTAGATATCACTCCAGAGGAGTTACATACAGTAATAACTAGTCTCCAGTCCCACAAATCCCCGGGCCCAGATGGCTTCTCTGAAAGCTACTACAAATTACTAGAGACAGAATTAACCCCCTCACTATTGGAACTATACAATAACATTCTCAAATTTAAACCTCCCTTCCCATCATTCTCAGAGGCATACACCACACTTACACCTATGCCCACTTTAGTGCCCATTTTCTGCCCAAATCCTTGTTGGTCAAAAGAAATTGCAAGTGGGTCATATGTAAGTGACCCCCCTGTGTGGATTTCAAGTGTAAAATGTTTTGACCAACGCCGTTTAACCCTTGCAGGACACCAGCTACTTATTCAAAATGATATCTGGGACACATGCCCATTTTTGGGCCCATTTTCTGCCCAAATCCTTGTTGGTCAAAAGAAATGGCAAGCGGGTCATATGTAAGTGACCCCCCTGTGTGGGTTTCCAGTGTAATATTTGTTGACCAACGCTGTTTAACCCTTGCAGGACACCAGCTACTTATTCAAAATGATGAAATCTGGGACCCATGCCCAATTTAGTGCCCTATTACTGCCCAAATCCTTGTTGATCAAAAGAAATTGCAAGTGGGTCATATGTAGGTGACCCCCCCCAGTGTGGGTTTCAAGTGTAATATGTTTTGACCAACACTGTTTAACCCTTGCAGGACACCAGCTACTTATTCAAAATAATGACATCTGGGACCAATGCCCAGTTTTGTGCTCAATTTCTGCCCAAATCCTTGTTGGTCAAATGAAATTGCTAGTGGGTCATATGTAAGTGACCCCCCTGTGCGGGTTTCCATTGTAATATTTTTTGACCAACGCTGTTTAACCCTTGCAGGACACCAGCTACTTATTCAAAATGATATCTGGGACCCATGCCCATTTTTGTGCCCATTTTCTGCCCAAATCATTGTTGGTCAAATGTATTGCAAGTGGGTCATATTTGTTCAGAAAAAGAAGGAAAGAAATCAGTTTTCACTGGGATGCACTCCTCATCCACATTGTCCCATGGGACATAAAAATTAGTACATGTTCTTTATTGGTATGCAATTAAAGGTAAAAGGCCATCATTTATTATTCCATTTGGTCAATTTTATTAATTGTCTAGTGACCTGGTATAACGAGTCCCTGTGGCAGGGATATTGATAGCGAAGTATTAAAATAAAGTAATGAATATAGATAAGAAAAGAAAAATAAGAAGATTAAAATCTGTAAACTGTTGTTTTAATCAGGTTTGCTCTGATAGTTTGGTGATAACTATCAGTGGTATTGTACCAGTGAGTACTAGTGTGGTCAGGGGTATATATTCACTGAATGTGTGGGTTTATATGTATTCGCAACTATTGTTGTTGCTAAAGGACACTGTTGCCTTCAGAGGTAATTATTCTACACTTGTAACAGTAGCTACTATGCAATTCATGAGAACACTGCTATTAATTTCCCCGTCAAGAATATTGCGGCTACAGAAACGGGCTACAGTACATGTGTGCCTGCTGAGTCTGTATGAATATATGATTACCGCTATGACGGTTTAATACTATTGTTTCCGCTACTGATGTGGAGATAGCGTTGCCAATGTGCATGCAGGGTATCTGTATCAGACCATAAGGTGTGCTTTCATATATATGTGACTTTAAAACACTGATTGTGCTGGTATAGCTGGTTTTAAATATTGCGCTATTATGGCTTTGGTCCACCTATATTATTGCACCTTATAGCAAGCACTGTTTAGTGGTTATGCTTTGATGCATATATCGACAATGTGGGATGCCTGATTATCCACATTCACAGTATGTCATCTATTATATATGCATCTGCAGGCTAGCTGATAAAACAGATAAAGTAGTAAATATAATCCAATAATCCCACCGTTTGGGAGTGTTCCCGCAGTGTTAATTGCGTGTATTTGCGTATACGCTCTGCATATCACTCAAGTACAGTATTTAATCATGGTAATGTTGTCTCCTATTCCATCCGAGATATTGCGGCCACAGAAGCAAGCTTAGTTAGTTAGTGCTGGCTTTCTCTGTGCGTTAAATTACTGCTATAACGGGTGGAGTAATTTACTGTAGTGTGCAGAGGGATTCCCGTTTATTCATACTGCAGGCGGTTTGACATACTACTCATGCATTTTTATAGATATTAGGCCACTCAAAAACACGCAGCTTCCAAACACTGATTTGTACTGATATAGTCAGTTCTGGGTGTCTGCAATTGATTGGCTTTAAGATAGCATATGCTCTGGTATCATGAAGCAGGCACTGTTATTTAGTTATGGCAGTAGTGTACACGTGGATATTTAGGGTGCGTCCGTGTGTATCTTCATACCCAATTCTCAGTTGTATATATACACCTAGGGCAAGTTAAAAATGCGGGTAAGGTGGCGGGCTTGAGTACAGAATTCTCTGTCAGGGATTGTTCCCTTTGTACTCGCCGCGCGTGTCAGCGTGTGTGCTCAGTTAGCAGTCGGAGATCTGTGGTGATTCTCCGTTGCAATACTGTGCCTTCACAATCAGGGGGTATATTCCCACTAGTACACTGCGTGTGCTAGCGTGTTTATTCACGCTGCCTGCAGCTAGTACTCGCTCTCTTATCCCGCTACCTCTAACCACAATACATTAAGTAAATTTATACAGTTAATAAAGCAAACACTGGTACAAACAAACAAACAGTTTACAGCGATCTGCCAATGCGCATTTCGATTTCTATAAGTTTTGTCAAGGCTTAGTATACTATACAAAGCTTATAGAGAGCGAAATGCGCATTGGCAGATTGCTGTAAACTGTTTGTTTGTTTGTACCAGTGTTTGCTTTATTAACTGTATAAATATACTCAATGTATTGTGGTTAGAGGTAGCGGGATAAGAGAGCGAGTACTAGCTGCAGGCAGCGTGAATAAACACGCTAGCACACGCAGTGTACTAGTGGGAATATACCCCCTGATTGTGAAGGCACAGTATTGCAATGGAGAATCACCACAGATCTCCGACTGCTAACTGAGCACACACGCTGACACGCGCGGCGAGTACAAAGGGAACAATCCCTGACAGAGAATTCTGTACTCAAGCCCGCCACCTTACCCGCATTTTTAACTTGCCCTAGGTGTATATATACAACTGAGAATTGGGTATGAAGATACACACGGACGCACCCTAAATATCCATGTGTATACTACTGCCATAACTAAATAACAGTGCCTGCTTCATGATACCAGAGCATATGCTATCTTAAAGCCACTCAATTGCAGACACCCAGAACTGACTATATCAGTACAAATCAGTGTTTGGAAGCTGCGTGTTTTTGAGTGGCCTAATATCTATAAAAATGCATGAGTAGTATGTCAAACCGCCTGCAGTATGAATAAACGGGAATCCCTCTGCACACTACAGTAAATTACTCCACCCGTTATAGCGGTAATTTAACGCACAGAGAAAGCCAGCACTAACTAACTAAGCTTGCTTCTGTGGCCGCAATATCTCGGATGGAATAGGAGACAACATTACCATGATTAAATACTGTACTTGAGTGATATGCAGAGCGTATACGCAAATACACGCAATTAACACTGCGGGAACACTACCAAACGGTGGGATTATTGGATTATACTTACTACTTTATCTGTCTTATCAGCTAGCCTGCAGATGCATATATAATAGATGACATACTGTGAATGTGGATAATCAGGCATCCCACATTGTCGATATATGCATCAAAGCATAACCACTAAACAGTGCTTGCTATAAGGTGCAATAATATAGGTGGACCAAAGCCATAATAGCGCAATATTTAAAACCAGCTATACCAGCACAATCAGTGTTTTAAAGTCACATATATATGAAAGCACACCTTATGGTCTGATACAGATACCCTGCATGCACATTGGCAACGCTATCTCCACATCAGTAGCGGAAACTATAGTATTAAACCGTCATAGCGGTAATCATATATTCATACAGACTCAGCAGGCACACATGTACTGTAGCCCGTTTCTGTAGCCGCAATATTCTTGACGGGGAAATTAATAGCAGTGTTCTCATGAATTGCATAGTAGCTACTGTTACAAGTGTAGAATAATTACCTCTGAAGGCAACAGTGTCCTTTAGCAACAACAATAGTTGCGAATACATATAAACCCACACATTCAGTGAATATATACCCCTGACCACACTAGTACTCACTGGTACAATACCACTGATAGTTATCACCAAACTATCAGAGCAAACCTGATTAAAACAACAGTTTACAGATTTTAATCTTCTTATTTTTCTTTTCTTATCTATATTCAGCGGCGGATTGGCTAGCCGGGAAACCGGGACAGTTCCCGGCGGGCCGCCCCATAAGGCACCAGAACCGGCCACTCTCCCTCACAGGGCCGCTGCGGACCTCAAAACGACCTGAGTGGCATTTTGCCAGAAAGCAAAATGGCCGCTGGAGGGCTGCTGCGCATGTGCGGCCGCTGCAGCTCCTCCCATGGTGCTTAGCAGAGGCAGAGCTAGTACAGCTGTCACAGCTCCACCTCAGATTCCCAGCAGGCAGCGCAAAACGTTTGTGCGGCTGGGGATCATCATCAACAGAACGGCATGAGCAGCAGCAGCATACAGTACCGTTCAGAGGAGAGTAGGACCAAAGCAGGGTGAAGAAGGATGCAAAGCAATGGGAGGTGCCAGGCAGTGGAGCCAGCAACTGGAAAATCCTCAGGAACAAGTCCCATTAAGCAACAGGCAGCGTGTCCCGAAAAGAGGCGGAGCTACGTGGGTGGATGGGCGTGGCTAAGTGACACCAATGGGCGGAGCTACACAAGAGAAAGTTGGTGTATGTCAAAGCTGCTGCCAAGCACTCTTAAGTAAGTGGAGTGACAAGCAAGCGGTGAGACAATCAATGTATGTAATGTCTGTGTGTGTGGGGTGGGGGGTGGGGGCTGCTACTGGGGGGCATTATGCATGTAAATGGCACTGCTACTGCAGGCATTATGTGTGTAATGTGCACTACTAATGCGCCTAATGGGAACATTATGCATGTAAGCGGTCCTGCTACTGAGAACATTGGGGGTTATTCTTATTCCTTCGGTCCGACCAATGTTGCGCATCTGCGCAGACGCGTTTCTGCGCATGTGCAGACGTAGGCACCCTACGTCTGCACATGCGCAGAAACGCGCCTGCGCAGATGCGCAACATTGGTCGGACCGAAGGAATAAGAGTAACCCCCAATGTTCTCAGTAGCAGGACCGCTTACATGCATAATGTTCTCACGGCGCCATAGATGGTGTGTGGGGGGCAGAGAAGGCAGGGAGACCTTGATAAAATAGATCTCAATCGAAAAAATCCCTCTAATCTATCCTTTCGCGAAAGGAAAGCTCTAACTGAATTGATGAATGATACATCGATTGTTATTAAAAATGCAGATAAAGGGGGAGGTATTGCTATCCTAGATAGAGAAATGTATATACAGGAGGCTAATAACTTGTTATCAGATGAGGTATCCTATAAAAAGTTAGCCCATGATCCCACAAAAACGTTGATAGGTGACTTAGAAATATTGCTGAAAAAGGGATTGGTTGATAAATGTATTTCATTGGATGAATTTAAATATCTTCACAATGTTACCCCCAACCTAGCGACATTCTATTACCTGCCAAAACTCCAAAAGAATCGGACACGCCCCCCGGGGCGTCCGATAGTGGCTGGTATCGGATCACTCACCTCACGTTTATCTGAATTTGTGGATGCATACATTAAACAATATGTCCCTGCATTGCCAACATATGTAAAAGATTCTACCCATATGTTGCAGATCCTTAAAGACATAGAATGGGACGATGGTCTGAGTTTCGGGACCATCGATGTTTCATCATTATACATGAAAATCCCACATCAAAAGGGTATTGAATCAATAGAGAGAGTTCTTCTGTCTAAAAGCCAGTTGTCACCAGTGAAAATTAAGTTTATATGTGATTGTCTGAAATTTGTTCTCGAATATAACTATTTCGAGTTTTTGGGGTGCTGGTACCTCCAGACTTGGGGCACGGCGATGGGAACGATCTGTGCCCCAAGTCTGGCTAATCTGTATATGGGGGACTGGGAACATAATGTTTTAACCCCTGAATTGCTGAGCAATGTAATTTTATTCAAAAGATACATCGATGATATTATGATAGTGTGGAGGGGTGATGAATCATCATTTGTCGATGTTTTGAATCAAAATAGCTATAATCTTTCATTTACTTATAATTTTCACAAAACTAAGATTGAATTTTTGGATTTAATGTTGAGTGTGGAAAATTACCCTGATGTTAAGTCCATTGAGACTTCCACATATTTCAAACAAGTCGATTGTAATAGTTATCTGGAATTCCAGAGTTGCCATTTGGACTCTTGGAAACAAAATATTCCTTTCTCGCAGTTTATTCGACTTCGCAGAAATTGCTCTAATATTGTAACATATGATACCCAAGCAGATATATACACTGAGAGATTCAGTGAAAGGGGGTACCCTATTAACACCATTAATAGAGCCAGAGATAGAGCACGTGGATTAGAACGCAATAATCTCTTACAATATAAAAGTGTGAATAATAAAACTGATCACATAGAAGACCATTGTTCCTTTGTCACGCAATTTAATGATAAAGAGAAAGAGATTAAGCGTATATTGGATAATAACTGGCACATTCTTAAGCTGGATCCTATTCTTGGAGAGTCATTACCATCACGACCCAAGATAGTGTACAAAAAAGCGAGGACTTTAAAGAATATGATCGCCAAGAGCCAGCTAAGTAATACATGTCAGAATCCCACTACTACAACTTTTTTGGATTTAAAAGGATGTTATCAGTGTAATAGCTGTAAAGTCTGTAAAAATATAGTGAGAGGAGCAGACTTAACGGTACTTATGTAATATCTGGGCTCCCGTTTTTCTTATGAGACCGCGTCCCCTCGCGGGGCTCGCTGCGCTCGCACGCTTCGGGCACGGTGGCTCGCTACGCTCGCCACACTATATAAAATCAACTCCATGCGTAGTTGGATAGTAGGGGTATGAAAAATGGGGTGCATTTAACATGGGAGCCCAGATAATACATAAGTACCGACTTAACTAATCCAAAATTATCAGCTATTAAACCACAACAGTTTACAAACTGCAATTCAACATTTGTAGTTTATGTTTTGTCCTGTAAATGTGACCTTCACTATGTTGGAAAAACGAAACGAGTTTTTAAAATAAGGGCTTTGGAACACATGAGAAATATAAAAAATGGTCTAACAAACCATAGTGTTCCAAGGCACTTTAAAACTTTCCATAACAGTGACCCCAGTGGAGCGGTTTTCAGAATAATTGAACAGGTTTTGCCCCCCAAACGAGGAGGGGATAGAGAAAAATTATTATTGCGCCGTGAAACCCACTGGATTTTGAAGTTAAATACATTGGTCCCTTTGGGATTAAATGAAGGTTATGAAATCACCCCGTATATTAACCAGTGATGTCTTTTTATGTTTTTCAGCAATTTTCTAAAAAAATCCTGCTTCATCGATATTCTACTGTTTTGTAATGCATGGGTTCTTTTCTATATGTATTTTTTTTCTATATGTATTTTTATGTATTTTTATGTGATTTTTCATGAAATTTTTATGAAATTTTTAATAATATATTTGTATAAAGAAAATATATTGTTTTTCATGATTGTAAAATTATTTGCATATTTGCACATGTAAAATTGATACAGTATATTGTGTATTTAATGAAATTTTATATTCATAAATTTCCTTTTATTGTTCCCAACATTGGAAACTTTGAAATGCCATAAACATTTTTGGTATATATATATATATATATATATATATATATATATATATATATAAGGTGTTCCACCTTGATAATAATATATCTAACTATTCAATGCACCTATAAATCCGCATTAGATCTGCGGCTTTAATATTCTTTTGCACAAAGTGTGTCTGTGGTGAAACTCAAATCACCTGTAAGGCTTTCACCCCACCTGTCATTAGTACATGACATCACCGGCATTTCAGAGATTCTGATTGGTGGATAGTTGGGATATATTATTCTCGGGTAGTCACTGAACCACGCCCTCTGACGAAGTCTCTGACGAAACATGTTAGGGCTTGGTCAGTGATACCCGTGCTGACTGTGTCCCGGTGCTGTCTTCTGCCTGTGTCCCCGGCCTCCGGTTTCCGAGTCCTGTCAGCGCAACCCAGCGTCTGCGAGTCCCTGACGACCTGATGCCAGTGGAGATGCGGTTGGAGCAGATTTGCCGTGGTATTGTTTGTTTTATCATGTGGTAACCAGCCCACACTGTTCTTTTATTGGTACGAGCAATTGCTTTTATCCTTTTTAAGGAGTGTTTGTTCCTCCATAATAAATATATCGTTTACATGCACCATGGAGCGCCCCTCTGTTCTATATTTTCTCTCTCTCATATATATATATATATATATATATATATATATATACACACAGCATAGTACAGACACTACTCCACCATGTAATGTATAAAAAGTGAAATTTTGTCCTATTGTCTTTCTATAAAAATCCAGATTACAAGCGAAGATAGTGATCTTTTACATACAAGCGTATTGAATACCGGCCGAATCAACTCTAAAAATTGAAATTTAAATTAATTACTGTTCATTTTTATTTCATAAAAAAAAAACACAATTTTCGCTGTACGCTCATTTATGTTCCAGCATAACTCCGCAATTACTGCAGAAATGTACACCAATCATAGTACACATATTACTTGCCCCCACAGTGTTTGTTCCCAGATTGTAACACACCACTAGCACTGATGTAGCAGCACAGAGTATTACAGCATAACTCTGGAAAGACTGGAGCAATTGACTCAAAGCATGGTACACATCAATTACAATCTGAACAAATACTGTAGAGGAAACACCCCGGGCACTCCTAGGGGTGGGGCAGCAGCACAGACTATATCAGGACATTCATGATATGTCAGTGATTCATAGTTGCCTACCCTCCTGCATTCTGCAGGAGACTCCCTTAAATAGCAGCAATCTTACTCCATGCCTCATTAGTCTACCAATCTGCCTCATGTTGCCTAGCCCACAGAACACTGTTTTGGGCGGAAAAATGGAATAAGAGATAGATACAGATTCATAAGCACCATTTCCCAGCACTTTACCAAGTATAGTATCTCTTACTCCAGCTGCGGGCACTTGTGAGGGGATGTGTCTTTGTATCACATCCCCTTGCATGGTTGCAAGGGGATGTGGTGGCGATTCAGCAGGGCAGGCCCTCAAAGACTCGGTAAGCTGCAAGATCGCAGCTTAATGACACAAACAGAACCTGGCCCTAATATACATACATATATACACATACATACACACTATGCCATACCTTGTGCACTGGTTCCTTTCTTCTTGGACGAGCAAGAAGTACGCTTCCATCTTCTTTTCCCAATACTTGTGCAGCTTCTGCACACTATGTATCTTCCGAATGATGGATCTTCTGCAGTAACGCAACCTTTTCTTGCAGCTCTCTTTGGTGCACTTGAATATCCCCTTGCACTGTGTGTGCAATTTCATCCCACGTCGTGTTCTGGAATCTTGATTGAGAATTTCTTGCCTGTGAACCAAATAAATGTGCAGAGTGATGAATTACCTGGTTAATGAGTGTGTCGGTTTCTTCATCTGTGAAGTTTGTTCCCCTTTTCAAGGAGTCTTCTCTGGAGTCAGCTTCGTGGTCTGTCTCTGATGGTTGTTGGACATCTTCAGTCTGTCTCTGCGCTGATTCTTCTTCCTGTGAAGAGAGAGAAACCTACTTCTTTCTACTTGGGACATTGGTGAACCCAAAGCTTCAATCTTTCTCGATGCTGATTGTTCTTCCTCTGAGGGTCTCCTTCTTTCTTCCTGGGACATTTCTAAAAGAAAACTGAATAGAGAAATCAAATATGTTATACAATCAAATAGATTCATGAAGATCTACTATTTTACTATAAGTGATAATTTGTCCTTGTGACTGTTTTTATATACAAATCCAGCTTACAAGTGATTTTTTAGTAATATGCTATGCAATGTCATATATATATATATATATATATATATATATATATATATATATATATATATATATATAGCGTGTAAGTAAAAGCGTCACTCCAGGTACTGGTTCAAATAGTAGTTTTACAGTGTTTCGGGCCGGAGCCCGTCTTCAGGACATAAACAGTATAATACAAATGCTACAGATGTTAAATAGCTTACCACGTCCCTGCGTTTGGAGTCGCCATTCCGCCCCCTGCTCGGCGTCGGATCCTACTTCCGGATTGTCATAGCCGGAAGTGACGCTGCGCCCTTACCGGAGGCCTCATGCGTGCGCCTCACTGACTGTCTGCCAGTAGTTGTTTCTGGCATCTGAAAACCAATAAAACACTTTGTCAAACTTGTTATGATTGGTGTCTATAATCAAATGTGGTATTAACATATAATTTTGCTCCCAAGTAAAAATCGTTATTGTGCATTAATTAAAATATTATATTATTATTGATACGTGACTGACTGCGTGATCTGTGATGCGTCTCACAAAAGGTGTAGCATGGCCATGTAACCACTAGATGGTGCTGATGATGCTTGTATTGGTTTTCACTTACAACCTTGTTGCTCTCATCTCTGTGGTTAGCCTGTTATGCAAATCTATTTACGTGTACCTGTGTCTTTTAAAAAAAATCGTCTCTAGGCTATATGGATAATAGGGATATATCTATTTTGGTCTAGCTGAGTGTTTGTTATACATAGTGTGTGTATATGTCCGTCCTCAGATTGTCACCAATCCGAGAGGGTCAGATCCTAGTGCATGTTTCAATTAAAACAGTTACATTCCACGCCACTACATATTATGGCCCGATTTGTCATTGGGCCTGTCTGTATTAGTATATAAACAATGTCTATATGTATATAAAAAAAGGAACTGATAAGTAATAAATGATAAAGAATTAAAAATATATAAATAATAAAAATGGAAAAATATAAAAAAATGTGAAACAAAAGTGCAATGAAACAGTGCTACTGATCATTCATAAAAATTGTTACAAAAGTGATGTAATGACCGATTCCATACGGCGTCCGCCTGTATTGTATAAATATACTGTCAGGACGGCTGGTTATCAGTGCTGCACTGATGTGCTGACTTGGTGCTGATACTAAGACCAAGTGCTGTCTGCATTTGACAGGCTTGGATTAATGTGAAAAACCGTGAAAAACCAAAAACAAACAAAACAAGTGAAAAAAAGTGCTGTATATGTAAATATACCCTGTCATCTGTTATTATGTATCTTTGTATGCTAGATATAGTATCCCTATTGTTAAGTTGATGTCTATGCCAAAGACATGGTTAAAATAGATTAAAATCTAATTATTATGTGTACTCCACTGAAGATGTTATTCCTGTGAGTCTGCTACCTGTGAAGATACGGGGTTCTTCAATCACTCAGACACCGAGCAGATGAAACCAAAATATGGTTTATTTTTATCACAGCACACAAAAGTAGATGAAGACAGGAAAAAGATTCAAATGGTAGCATAAAAACATCCGGGTAGCAAAGTCCTCGTAGCATCACAGTCCAAATAACGAAACTATCACTTATTCCCCACAGCAGTGACAGCAGAAACCTGTGCGAATCCACACAGCACCGGACGCTCCACACCAGAGCTTATGTAGGATGCCCCCCCCCCCCAGGCAAACGATGCGCTCACAAGGTCCAGTGGCAGAGTATCACCTCTAGCCAGGATTGCGACTAACATGAGGAGCTGGCAGGTGTACAAGTCATTTTAAAAACTTCCAATTTCCCACGGGGCACAAACCAAAAGTGGGCTTGCAGTGGATCTTGATTGGTGGATTCAAGAGTCAGACACATCCCCCCCAGGTAATATCCAGCTGGCCATCTGCTGCAGCCCCCCTGCTGGGTCGGTTCCAGTAAGTCTGGAAGTGGCCAGGATATGCAGATGCAGTGTCAACACAAGATACAAAACACAGTCTGATTACATTATGTGGTGATCACCCCCTGTGGACAACCTTCCTGTTGATAGCAGGGGCATTTGATCACCCCCTGTGGTGCCCGGTTCCACAAAGTCTGCTAGAGCCCAGAGGTTTACAAAGAATTGTAAACCCCCCTGTGGAGATGGTTCCTCTGCTATCTCTTTCCTGTAAATAGCAGCACAATAGCAGGGTAATTGGTATCAATGGTATAATGCTTACATGAATAAAGTCCTGGGAAATACAGACATTACATTTCTGGTGGGATTATACAGCCTAATAATATATGATCTGGAACTACACACACATATAGGGGGAATATAGACATATATGGAGAACAAGAGGGTACCGACGGACTAAAATAGTACATTAATTACTACACCTAATAAAATATAGTAATTACAGATATACAGTGAGTCTGATAACCTCACATTCCTCCCCCTACTATTTTAGTCCCAAGTTGTTCTGGAACCAATAACAACCTGTAGTGTGATTCCGAGCAGAGAATCTGAGGTTTGGATCATACCAAACCCATCTTGTAAAAGGCGGCTGGTTTGCAGAACCAGCCAGGGCATGATTACAGTCTAAGTCATACATTGGAACTAACAAGGGATGTAGCGATTCCTCTTCTTCGGATTCTGGGTACCCCCCCTCTGCAACATTGTAACCTACTAATACTTTTGCCTCGGGCACAATGGGGCGGGTACCACTTTCCACCTCCCCCTCTTGCCCAAGGAACAATATAGGGGCTCTGGCCCTGGCACTTCCACCACCCCGTCATGTCCTTCCTCCCCCAAACCCAAACTAGGGGCATGGCAAATTTCAGTCCAGCATTTGGTCTCAATGTCCAGGGCTGAGGAGGGACCCTCCATCACAAACAATTCCGTTGGTGGCTGCAGGACAGGCTGTGTCAGCTCTGTCCCCTTAAAAGCCAGAAGCTCACCTGCAGCTACTTCTGCGCACACCTCCTTCTCCGCGATAGCCTCCTTCCCCAGCTGAGTATGCTGGGCAGCCCGAAACATGACGTCATCTGTGACTGGTGTGCTGGTGGCCTGGATGTTGTCGGATACTCCTCTAACCACGGTGATCTCCTCCTGGACGCAGTCCTCATAGATCCCCTGGCAGCAGGTTAATAATTCTGCATCTCCCACCTCAGCAAAAGGGAAGCAGTAGTGCAGCTCCTCCCGGGGTGCCTGGCTCAGAGGCCTCACTTCCTTCACGTTGGGGATAACCTCCCCCTGCAGAGAACACTGAGCAGCTTCCTCCCTAGGATGGGGGAGAAGCAGTTGCAAACGGTGCCTTTCATCACGCCCCCTGCGACACTGATCTTGCCATGCTGGGGTATCCAGGAGCCCGCGATCAATCGCCTCTTCCTCTGCCACAATAAAGCACTCCTCCAGACACTCCAATTGTTCCCACACACTCAGCTGTGCACCGAAATGGAGGATACATGCCCGATAATCGGTAAATGCTTTTGTAGGATCTCCCTGATCGTGAAGGATCTGCTGAAGGATTTCCCCGCGAGTGCAGGATTGGATGGGTATACCTCGCAGCTGACATTCTGCTATCAGCTCCTCCATACTCATTTCTTCAAGGGCAGTTAGGGGCCCCCCTGACAACGACCCTTCTCTTGCGGTAACAATTAATTCCGTGGCAGACCCCTCGGTTGTCTGCCCAGATTGCAGTAGCCCCCTTCTAGACCCTTTCTCTGGTTCTATCTGGGGCATCAATTTATTCTGGACTTGTCCTTCAGCCTCAGAATATTGTCCTCTTTGTAGCATCTGGGTAACTGTAGCAATCACTTCCTCTGTGAATTCTACAAACTCTGGCTCCCCCAGCAGATTCCACGAGGTGGCCTGACCTTTACAGTGCAGGAATGCATCCCCCAGGTAACACAACTTGTCCTGTATGCTGGATACTTTCCACCCGCTGATCATCTGCTGAGCTTCTTCCCAGTACTCCCAGATATACTGCATTTTTCTGACAATAAACAAAAGATCCGGCTTCCCAGCCTGCCGATACACTGAAGAACCTCCATCCCTGAGCTCCTCCACTCCAGGGGTCTTGAGGCATCGATTTTCTTTCCTTGGAAACATTTTCCCTTTCCACAGGAATGACACCTGCTCACTTGCAGAACTTCACCTTATTGCATTTTCCGTTTCCTTACATATGGTCTGATCCTCTGTTCTCTGTGCTTTCTGTGCTCGATGGTTGGTGTCTGAATGATCCCACTGTCGCTGCCGCCAAATGTGAAGATACAGGGTTCTTCAATCACTCAGACACCGAGCAGATGAAACCAAAATATGGTTTATTTTTATCACAGCACACAAAAGTAGATGAAGACAGGAAAAAGATTCAAATGGAAGCATAAAAACATCCGGGTAGCAAAGTCCTCGTAGCATCACAGTCCAAATAACGAAACTATCACTTATTCCCCACAGCAGTGACAGCAGAAACCTGTGCGAATCCACACAGCACCGGACGCTCCACACCAGAGCTTATGTAGGATGCCCCCCCCCCCAGGCAAACAATGCGCTCACAAGGTCCAGTGGCAGAGTATCACCTCTAGCCAGGATTGCGACTAACATGAGGAGCTGGCAGGTGTACAAGTCATTTTAAAAACTTCCAATTTCCCACGGGGCACAAACCAAAAGTGGGCTTGCAGTGGATCTTGATTGGTAGATTCAAGAGTCAGACACATCCCCCCCAGGTAATATCCAGCTGGCCATCTGCTGCAGCCCCCCTGCTGGGTCGGTTCCAGTAAGTCTGGAAGTGGCCAGGATATGCAGATGCAGTGTCAACACAAGATACAAAACACAGTCTGATTACATTATGTGGTGATCACCCCCTGTGGACAACCTTCCTGTTGATAGCAGGGGCATTTGATCACCCCCTGTGGTGCCCGGTTCCACAAAGTCTGCTAGAGCCCAGAGGTTTACAAAGAATTGTAAACCCCCCTGTGGAGATGGTTCCTCTGCTATCTCTTTCCTGTAAATAGCAGCACAATAGCAGGGTAATTGGTATCAATGGTATAATGCTTACATGAATAAAGTCCTGGGAAATACAGACATTACATTTCTGGTGGGATTATACAGCCTAATAATATATGATCTGGAACTACACACACATATAGGGGGAATATAGACATATATGGAGAACAAGAGGGTACCGACGGACTAAAATAGTACATTAATTACTACACCTAATAAAATATAGTAATTACAGATATACAGTGAGTCTGATAATCTCACACTACCTGTCACAACTTGGTATGTGTGGTAATCCGATGATCCTGTAATTTTCTCTCTATTATTGTGTTCACATAAGTTTCTACAGTAATATATCACTATTGCATCATAAGAAACATTTAAAGTTAAGGGCCTCATTTAGACCGTTGGGGCTCAAAGTATTGAGCCTACTGATCCATCGGCATTCCAGCTGCAATAGTCTCTTGTCCCTGTCTCCTCCACGCAGTGAGGCAGGGACATGGTCGATGATTCTGTATCGGAGTGTGGCCATTCCATGTTTTTTCTCTCCGAAGTGCCGTGCTACTGCTTGATCACTAGTTCCGCTTTGTATGGCGTCTCTTATGGCCTTCCGATGTTGTGCCATCCTTTCTTTGAATTGTCTCGCTGTCTTGCCCACGTAGTGTTGCCCACACGGACAAGACAGCAAGTATACCACATGCGTGGTAGTACATGTTACCACATGTTTGATTTTGTACATGTGGCCTGTGTAAGGATGCCGAAATTGGTCGCCTGTGACCATATAGTTGCATGTCACACACCCCAGACACTTGTAGCATCCGGGTTTCTTAGTCAGGAAGTTCGCTACTTTCGTGACTCCCAGACCTGTCACATCTGTTTTGACTAGGAGGTCTTTCAAGTTGGGCCCCCGTACATAGCTCGGCATAATCCGTTTGCCCATCAGACTTTTTAACTCTGGGTCCGTGTTGACTATGGGCCAGTGGGATTTCACCTTCTGTACCATCTTGGGGCTCTTGTTGGTGTATTTAGTGACCCATGTCATCATATCGTCCTTCACCTCCTTATTTTTACTTGCAAGGAGTTCGGGCCTGGTTTTAGCACATGCTTTTTGTCTGGCCTTGAGTAAAGCTTCATCTTGGTACCCCCTTGCTATGAATTTCTCATGCATCTCATCTAGTTGTTTCTCTCGCATTCTATGATTGCTGTTAATGCGGCATACCCGCAAAAACTGTGAATACGGTAAACTGGAGATTGTATGCTTGGGGTGGAAGCTATGGCTATGTAAGATGGTGTTCCGGTCAGTTGGTTTTGAGTGAAGTTGTGTGTGAATCTGTCCATCCTCAATCAGTATCTGAACATCCAGGAAGTTGACACTGTTTCTACTCAGATTGTAAGTCAATTTGGCAGCACTGTCTGATGCATTATGACTCTGTAGGATCTTGATTAGTGAGTCCTCAGTGTCTGTCCACAAAAGCAGGATGTCATCAATATACCTCATGTATTTAAACACCCCTTTCATGATGTCATTGTCTGTGAAGAACAGTCTCTTCTCGACTGCATGCATGTAGGCGTTGGCGTATACAGGAGCTGCTGCCGATCCCATTGCTGCGATGATGGACTCAACTTGTCAAACCATGCCCATATCAATGAAACCTAAACTGTCCAAAGAAGAACGTCAGGCCTTGAAAAATCTAAGAGCCAGACAGGACATTATAATTAGAGGGGCGGACTAGGGGGGTTCCATCGTCGTGCAAGATATCACCCAATACCGAGAGGAGTGCAATCGCCAACTGATGGATATCAACACCTATGAGCTATTGGGAGAGAACCCCACGAAGCGGTATTCCAAGGAATTGGAAACATTATTATCTACAGCAGTGGAGGAAGGTGTGATCTCCAAAGAGACACAAACCTTGTTAACCAGAAAAGATCCCAAAACAGCTCTGTTCTACACTATACCAAAGATCCACAAGGACGCAGAGCGACCTCCGGGGAGACCGATCATCTCTGCCCGGGGGTCGCTCTGTGAACCACTGGCGATCTATATTGATCATTATCTGCAGCCATGCATACAAGCCACCAGTTCATATCTAAAGGACACACCCATGTTGCTTCATGAACTAACATCCATCACACAGGTCCCAGAGAATTTGATACTGGCAAGCATAGATGTCACAAATCTTTATACGTGCATCCCGCATCAGCTAGGCCTAGATGCAGTTCAAGAACTCATTGAAAACAACCATCTGTACACAGGACCACAGGTTGAGTTCTTTGTAAGCCTCATCAAATTCACCCTGACGCATAATTGCTTTCTGCATGAGGGGCGATTTTATAACCAGAGCGCCGGCTGCGCAATGGGATCGGCAGCAGCTCCTGTATACGCCAACGCCTACATGCATGCAGTCGAGAAGAGACTGTTCTTCACAGACAATGACATCATGAAAGGGTTGTTTAAATACATGAGGTATATTGATGACATCCTGCTTTTGTGGACAGACACTGAGGACTCACTAATCAAGATCCTACAGAGTCATAATGCATCAGACAGTGCTGCCAAATTGACTTACAATCTGAGTAGAAACAGTGTCAACTTCCTGGATGTTCAGATACTGATTGAGGATGGACAGATTCACACACAACTTTACTCAAAACCAACTGACCGGAACACCATCTTACATAGCCATAGCTTCCACCTCAAGCATACAATCTCCAGTTTACCGTATTCACAGTTTTTGCGGGTATGCCGCATTAACAGCAATCATAGAATGCGAGAGAAACAACTAGATGAGATGCATGAGAAATTCATAGCAAGGGGGTACCAAGATGAAGCTTTACTCAAGGCCAGACAAAAAGCATGTGCTAAAACCAGGCCCGAACTCCTTGCAAGTAAAAATAAGGAGGTGAAGGACGATATGATGACATGGGTCACTAAATACACCAACAAGAGCCCCAAGATGGTACAGAAGGTGAAATCCCACTGGCCCATAGTCAACACGGACCCAGAGTTGAAAAGTCTGATGGGCAAACGGATTATGCCGAGCTATGTACGGGGGCCCAACTTGAAAGACCTCCTAGTCAAAACAGATGTGACAGGTCTGGGAGTCACGAAAGTAGCGAACTTCCTGACTAAGAAACCCGGATGCTACAAGTGTCTGGGGTGTGTGACATGCAACTATATGGTCACAGGCGACCAATTTCGGCATCCTTACACAGGCCACATGTACAAAATCAAACATGTGGTAACATGTACTACCACGCATGTGGTATACTTGCTGTCTTGTCCGTGTGGGCAACACTACGTGGGCAAGACAGCGAGACAATTCAAAGAAAGGATGGCACAACATCGGCAGGCCATAAGAGACGCCATACAAAGCGGAACTAGTGATCAAGCAGTAGCACGGCACTTCGGAGAGAAAAAACATGGAATGGCCACACTCCGATACAGAATCATCGACCATGTCCCTGCCTCACTGCGTGGAGGAGACAGGGACAAGAGACTATTGCAGCTGGAATGCCGATGGATCAGTAGGCTCAATACTGTGAGCCCCAACGGTCTAAATGAGGCCCTTAACTTTAAATGTTTCTTATGATGCAATAGTGATATATTACTGTAGAAACTTATGTGAACACAATAATAGAGAGAAAATTACAGGATCATCGGATTACCACACATACCAAGTTGTGACAGGTAGCAGACTCACAGGAATAACATCTTCAGTGGAGTACACATAATAATTAGATTTTAATCAATTTTAACCATGTCTTTGGCATAGACATCAACTTAACAATAGGGATACTATATCTAGCATACAAAGATACATAATAACAGATGACAGGGTATATTTACATATACAGCACTTTTTTTCACGTGTTTTGTTGTTAGGTTTTTCACGGTTTTTCACATTAATCCAAGCCTGTCAAATGCAGACAGCACTTGGTCTTAGTATCAGCCAGGGCCGGTGCAAGGTGTTTGTGCGCCCCAGGCAAAAGGGGGGGATGTTTGTAGGCGCTGCTTACTTTGGGGGGGGATGCGGCCTGCTCCAGCCAGCGCCCTTTCCACCGGGGGCTGGCGCTGTTCACCTGCCCCACAAGGAACACCCGGCTGTTGGGAGGGTCATCAAGGTTCCCGCCCGACGGACGGAACCCGCTATCTTCCATTGCGGCTGGCGGTGGCGGAGATAAAGGAACTGCGGGACCAGCGGCAGGTGTACCAGGCACAACTCCGTACAGCAGCTCTAGCCGGAGGCACCCGCCTCTTCCGGTGATGTCAGTGACGTGCCCAACTGTCCACTTATCACTGAGAGGTTTGTGTATGTGCTGCCGCTGCATAGAGGGGACATGAAAGACTGTCACATTGACCCAGGCGTCACTTGGGGGGTTATGCCGCCGTTCACATGCTCCAGCCAGCTCCCGGTCCACCGTGGGGGGGGGGGGGGGTTGCGGCCACCACTGACCTGCACCGACACCATAAATTTAACTGTTGGGCTGAGCTGGGGCGCCCTCCAGCAGCTAGCGCCCTAGGCAGCTGCCTAAAGCTGCCTAGTGGTAGCACCGGCCCTGGTATCAGCACCAAGTCAGCACATCAGTGCAGCACTGATAACCAGCCGTCCTGACAGTATATTTATACAATACAGGCGGACGCCGTATGGAATCGGTCATTACATCACTTTTGTAACAATTTTTATGAATGATCAGTAGCACTGTTTCATTGCACTTTTGTTTCACATTTTTTTATATTTTTCCATTTTTATTATTTATATATTTTTAATTCTTTATCATTTATTACTTATCAGTTCCTTTTTTTTATATACATATAGACATTGTTTATATACTAATACAGACAGGCCCAATGACAAATCGGGCCATAATATGTAGTGGCGTGGAATGTAACTGTTTTAATTGAAACATGCACTAGGATCTGACCCTCTCGGATTGGTGACAATCTGAGGACGGACATATACACACACTATGTATAACAAACACTCAGCTAGACCAAAATAGATATATCCCTATTATCCATATAGCCTAGAGACGATTTTTTTTAAAAGACACAGGTACACGTAAATAGATTTGCATAACAGGCTAACCACAGAGATGAGAGCAACAAGGTTGTAAGTGAAAACCAATACAAGCATCATCAGCACCATCTAGTGGTTACATGGCCATGCTACACCTTTTGTGAGACGCATCACAGATCACGCAGTCAGTCACGTATCAATAATAATATAATATTTTAATTAATGCACAATAACGATTTTTACTTGGGAGCAAAATGATATGTTAATACCACATTTGATTATAGACACCAATCATAACAAGTTTGATAAAGTGTTTTATTGGTTTTCAGATGCCAGAAACAACTACTGGCAGACAGTCAGTGAGGCGCACGCATGAGGCCTTCGGTAAGGGCGCCGCGTCACTTCCGGCTATGACAACCCGGAAGTAGGATCCGACGCCGAGCAGGGGGCGGAATGGCGACGCCAAACGCAGGGACCTGGTAAGCTATTTAACATCTGTAGCATTTGTATTATACTGTTTATGTCCTGAAGACGGGCTCCGGCCCGAAACACTGTAGACCAGCAGTAAAACTACTATTTGAACCAGTACCTGGAGTGACGCTTTTACTTACATGCTATCTGTCAAGCGCTGGTGCAGCCAGCGATCAGCGGGCACCCAGGTCAAGCTATCCAGTGAAGCAGGGGCAGGTGAGGAGTGCCGGACCTACTACTATATATATATATATATAAATATATATATATATATATATATATATATATATATATATACTGTATATACACACAGACACACACAGCCTAGTACAGACACTACTACACCATGTAATGTATAAAAAGTGAAATTTTGTCCTATTGTCTTTCTATAAAAATCCAGATTACAAGCGAAGATAGTGATCTTTTATATACAAGCGTATTGAATACCGGCCGAATCAACTCTAAAAATTTAAATTTAAATGAATTACTGTTCATTTTTATTTAATAAAAAACACAATTTTCGCTGTACGCTCATTTATGTTCAGCATAACTCCGCAATTACTGCAGAAATGTACACCAATCATAGTACACATATTACTTGCCCCCACAGTGTTTGTTCCCAAATTGTAACACACCACTAGCACTGATGTAGCAGCACAGAGTATCACAGCATAACTCTGGAAAGACTGGAGCAATTGACTCAAAGCATGGTACACATCAATTACAATCTGAACAAATACTGTAGAGGAAACACCCCGGGCACTCCTAGGGGTAGGGCAGCAGCACAGACTATGGGGGTTATTCTAGTTCATTCTTTCTGACAAAATCCTTCTTAGATGGACAAAACCATGTGCACTGCGGGTGGGGCAGATGTAACTTGTGCAGAGAGAATTAGATTTGGGTGGGGTTTTTCTTCAAAGTGAGATCTATATTGCAGTGTAAAATAAAGCAGTCAGTATTTTCCCTGCACAGAAACAAAATAACTCACCCAAATCTAATTCTCTCTGCACATGTTACATCTGCCCCCTGCAGTGCACATGGTTTTGTCCATCTAAGAAGGATTTTGTCAGAAAGAATGAACTAGAATAAACCCCTATATCAGGACATTCATGATATGTCAGTGATGCATAGTTGCCTACCCTCCTGCATTCTGCAGGAGACTCCCTTAAACAGCAGCAATCTCCCTCCCTGCCTCATTAGTCTACCAATCTGCCTCATGTCACCTAGCCCACAGAGCACTGTTTTTTTGGGAAAAATGGAATAAGAGATAGATACAGATTCATCAGCACCATTTCCCAGCACTTTACCAAGTATAGTATTTCTTACTCCAGCTGCGGGCACTTGTGAGGGGATGTGTCTTTGTATCACATCCCCTGTCAGGGTTGCAAGGGGATGTGGTGGCGATTCAGCAGGGCAGGCCCTCAAAGACTCGGTAAGCTGCAAGATCGCAGCTTAATGACACAACCAGAACCTGGCCCTAATATACATACATACATACACATACACACACACTATGCCATACCTTGTGCACTGGTTCCTTTCTTCTTGGATGAGCAAGAAGTACGCTTCCATCTTCTTTTCCCAATACTTGTGCAGCTTCTGTACACTCTGTATCTTCCGAATGATGGATCTTCTGCAGTAACGCAACCTTTTCCTGCAGCTCTCTTTGGTGCACTTCAAAATCCCCTTGCACTGTGTGTGCAATTTCATCCCACGTCGTGTTCTGGAATCTTGATTGAGAATTTCTTGCCTGTGAACCAAATAAATGTGCAGAGTGATGAATTACCTGGTTAATGAGTGTGTCGGTTTCTTCATCTGTGAAGTTTGTTCCCCTTTTCAAGTAGTCTTCTCTGGAGTCAGCTTCGTGGTCTGTCTCTGATGGTTGTTGGACATCTTCAGTCTGTCTCTGCGCTGATTCTTCTTCCTGTGAAGAGAGAGAAAACCTACTTCTTTCTTCTTGGGACATTGGTGAGCCCAAAGCTTCAATCTGTCTCGACGCTGATTGTTCTTCCTCTGAGGGTCTCCTTCTTTCCTTCTGGGACAATTCTAAAAGAAAACTGAATAGAGAAATCAAATATGGTATACAATCAAAAAGATTCATGAAGATCTACTGTTTTACTATAAGTGATAATTTGTCCTTGTGACTGTTTTTATATACAAATCCAGCTTACAAATGATATTTCACTAATATGCTATGCCATGTATTATATATATATATAGATATATATATCTATATATATATATATATATACATACTGTATATACACACAGACACACACAGCCTAGTACAGACACTACTACACCATGTAATGTATAAAAAGTGAAATTTTGTCCTATTGTCTTTCTATAAAAATCCAGATTACAAGCGAAGATAGTGATCTTTTACATACAAGCGTATTGAATACCGGCCGAATCAACTCTAAAAATTGAAATTTAAATGAATTACTGTTCATTTTTATTTCATAAAAAAAACACAATTTTCGCTGTACGCTCATTTATGTTCCAGCATAACTCCGCAATTACTGCAGAAATGTACACCAATCATAGTACACATATTACTTGCCCCCACAGTGTTTGTTCCCAGATTGTAACACACCACTAGCACTGATGTAGCAGCACAGAGTATTACAGCATAACTCTGGAAAGACTGGAGCAATTGACTCAAAGCATGGTACACATCAATTACAATCTGAACAAATACTGTAGATGAAACACCCCGGGCACTCCTAGGGGTGGGGCAGCAGCACAGACTATATCAGGACATTCATGATATGTCAGTGATGCATAGTTGCCTACCCTCCTGCATTCTGCAGGAGACTCCCTTAAATAGCAGCAATCTTCCTCCCTGCCTCATTAGTCTACCAATCTGCCTCATGTCGCCTAACCCACAGAACACTGTTTTTTGGGGAAAAATGGAATAAGAGATAGATACAGATTCATCAGCACCATTTCCCAGCACTTTACCAAGTATAGTATCTCTTACTTGATTGAGAATTTCTTGCCTGTGAACCAAATAAATGTGCAAAGTGATGAATTACCTGGTTAATGAGTGTGTCGGTTTCTTCATCTGTGAAGTTTGGTCCCCTGTTGCAGGAGTCTTCTCCGGAGTCAGCTTCGTGGTTTGTCTCTGATGGTTGTTGGACATCTTCAGTCTGTCTCTGCGCTGATTCTTCTCCCTGTGAAGAGAGAGAAACCTGCTTCTTTCTACTTGGGACATTGGTGAACCCAAAGCTTCAATCTTTCTCGACGCTGATTGTTCTTTCTCTGAGGGTCTCCTTCTTTCTTCCTGGGACATTTCTAAAAGAAAACTGAATAGAGAAATCAAATATGTTATACAATCAAATAGATTCATGAAGATCTACTATTTTACTATAAGTGATAATTTATCCTTGTGACTGTTTTTATATACAAATCCAGTTTACAAGTGATATTTCACTAATATGCTATGCCATGTATTATATATATATATATATATATCCCCAAGATTCCAAATCGCGCTAATAGCCTGTTTAACACACTTAGTTAATAGATATCAGGCAGCCTCACCACTATGCTCCCTGAGGGGTAGGGAACAAACAGACCACAACACTTTTACCCAATAGTGGTATGGCGCCAACAATTATAATGTAAATGTCCAAATAACACAATCGTATCCAATGAAGCACATAAGAGGAATCTTCCAGCACTTATTTATTGGTCTTCAGAGAATTATCTGAGTAAAATCAACGAGTAGACAGTTTCCAACGCGTTTCGTCTCACAGAGACTTCATCAGGGAAAACATAAATCTACAAATATAAAACTTTGTATCAATATACAATTACATAATCTATAAGGTATTTTTTTCCACATATAGTGAGAGTAAAAAGTTTTTTTTTTTTTTTTATACAACTGGTCCATAAAAAATGAAGAAGAACAAGAAGAAAGAGAACAAGGTGGTAGAGTGGTGGTGAACATGAAGAAAGAAGAAAGTGTATTTATTTTCACAAGTGATATTTAAGGGTTCTATACCTTTTTGTGTAAGATTAAAGCGACTGGGTGAAGTGATTAACTCCTTATTTTTCTCCAGTGCCTCTATCTGTTTAAGGCTTGATATATCCTTAAAAAACATATATAGGGGTTTCAATTTTCAAGATCCATCTGAATATATTATAATAGTGATGATTTTGCTGTGATACATACCTAATTAATATGTCCAATTCTTACTGTGCAATTAAAAAGATGGCAATATAATGCCTGTGGAAAAACATTTATTAATTTTAATCTTTATTTCATGATTTTACTTTAATTTTTAATTTCTTTTATACAAAAAAACATTATTTAGATCACATACCTAAAAGATTAATGGATAAAAATAATCCAGTTGGCCTCCTCTCCCGCAAATTATTTTTACCTAAATTAAAAAATTATGCATGATTTGATATTAGGTTTGCTTATACTTTTAAAAATATATTCTTAAAAAATATATAGGTATAATAACCATGAATCTACTATTTTATTTCTAGTTACATACCTATAATGTGAATGGTAGGTCAATCATCCAGGATATGGTAAAAAAACTAAATTAATTAAAATATATAACAATCAATTTGTTGTCCAGCAAGTTTTCTAATTGATCATTAAGAAAGTTAATAATGGGTCTTACCTCCAATGCTGCATCTGGTCTCTCCAGAGAAAGCCAGCAGAATGAAGGTTATATGGGCCGGTTCTATATTTATAGGGAATGAGGAGTGACATCACTTCCTCATTCTTGCTATTGGTTAATACTTAAAATAAATATAATTCAATATTTATAATGTTTTTTTTTTTTTCTTCTATGATTGACTGATGTACCGGACTATTAGGGGCTATAATTAAAAAAATCTATTTATCTAATTGTCCCTTAATCGGAGCTAAGATCCTCATTTTCATATATAGGAGTTCTCAAATTATGATTATACCTGAGTTTGGATTATCTACAATCACAGATTTTGTTTAATTGTCTATACCCTTATGGAAAAGGGTGTAGAAAAATTATTTTGGACATAGTATGGAAATATCGTAATGTTTGGTAATTTATACTCTTATGAAAAAGAATATAGAGAAATTGATATAGAGAAATCATTATGGACTAGAGCTGAGTGCCTCCTTGGTAATCGTGGGGCTAAAAGTAAGTCTGATTCATTGGTAATGCCTTGGATCAATAAATTCAGTACTCGCAGTAATGACATCAGCAGACGTATGAAAAGGTTTTGGCCTGTTGTTAACACTGATGCTAGGATTCCCGCTTTAGTGAATTCCAGATTGATGCCTGCCTATTCAAGAAGTTTAAATCTTCGGGACCATTTGGTCAAAATTGATGTATCAGAATTGGTCAGGGGGGTTCAACCATCACATTTTCTTACCAAACCCAACGGCAGTTACCGCTGTATTGGGTGCACGACCTGTAGCTCCCTGTTGACGGGGGGCCAGGTGGTGCATCCTTACAGTGGTAAGAAATTTTACATTAAACATGTTATCACATGCACCACTAAATTTGTGGTTTATGTGATTTTTTGCCCGTGTGGCTTTCTCTATGTCGGCAAGACCGACACCACTTTGCGTGAGCGGATGGCGAATCACAGACTCTCCATCCGGTCCGCTATGTCAACTGGCAAGAGTGACCAACCCATTGCTCGACATTGGGTTGAAGCCGGGCACACAGTAGCTAGCCTGCGAGTCAAATTGATCGACCACCTACCCCCGTTAAAACGGGGTGGTGATAGAAGTAAGATCTTGCTTCAGATGGAAAGTAAATGGATTATGAGACTTGAGACTATGTCGCCTAAAGGCCTTAATGAAAAATTGGGTTTGCATTGTTTCTTTTGAGTTGACATCGACATTCCTATTGCTTCCTTTGCTTCCTATTTATAATGTCATGTTTCTCTCCTATGCATGGGGGGATGGTAATGTGTGGGTTGTATTATTTATGATACTCATATAGTTTGATTATATTTAAAAGTATTGTACTTTTGATTAATTATGCATTCAGGTTAGTCGGTATATTTGTTGTTTGTATGGCAACACAAAAATTTGTTGTCATTATATGTTTTTAAATCATGTTTAGGGTGCAGTCTGGGCCTGTTTATGCTGATCTGTGATAATGTGCAGGTGGACATGTTCATCAACACAGAGTCACAGGTGTAGCCTCTGACCGGGACTAAACCCTGATTGGTGGAGGTGTGTTCTGGGTGTCACCCATTGTATGTATTTATATTTGTCTGTAAGCCATTAGTGCTTTGCTCCCTGATGACGGGGATTTATCCCCGAAACATGTAGGAAATAAAGCCGTTTACCTTTTCATCTTATCAAGTCTTGTGAGTGCCGCTGATATTTCTGTACTTATCTATGGATCCTGTGACCCACGGAAGGCACCCAAGCAATTTTGCTGGTATAAAGGTTTTCCTTCTGGACGTATAAGAAAGAGTGCCGGAGTTCTCCTGTATCTATATATATATATATATATATATATATATATATATATATATATACACAGACACACACAGCCTAGTACAGACACTACTACACCATGTAATGTATAAAAAGTGAAATTTTGTCCTATTGTCTTTTTATAAAAATCCAGATTACAAGCGAAGATAGTGATCTTTTACATACAAGCGTATTGAATACCGGCCGAATCAACTCTAAAAATTTCAATTTAAATGAATTACTGTTTATTTTTATTTCATTAAAAAACACAATTTTCGCTGTACGCTCATTTATGTTCAGCATAACTCCGCAATTATTACTGCAGATATGTACACCAATCATAGTACACATATTACTTGCCCTCACAGTGTTTGTTCCCAGATTGTAACACACCACTAGCACTGATGTAGCAGCACAGAGTATTACAGCATAACTCTGGAAAGACTGGAGCAATTGACTCAAAGCATGGTACACATCAATTACAATCTGAACAAATACTGTAGAGGAAACACCCCGGGCACTCCTAGGGGTGGGGCAGCAGCACAGACTATATCAGGACATTCATGATATGTCAGTGATGCATAGTTGCCTACCCTCCTGCATTCTGCAGGAGACTCCCTTAAATAGCAGCAATCTTCCTCCCTGCCCCATTAGTCTACCAATCTGCCTCATGTCGCCTAACCCACAGAACACTGTTTTTTGGGGAAAAATGGAATAAGAGATAGATTCATCAGCACCATTTCCCAGCACTTTACCAAGTATAGTATCTCTTACTCCAGCTGCGGGCACTTGTGAGGGGATGTGTCTTTGTATCACATCCCCTTGCATGGTTGCAAGGGGATGTGGTGGCGATTCAGCAGGGCAGGCCCTCAAAGACTCGGTAAGCTGCAAGATCGCAGCTTAATGACACAAACAGAACCTGGCCCTAATATACATACATATATACACATACACACACACTATGCCATACCTTGTGCACTGGTTCCTTTCTTCTTGGACGAGCAAGAAGTACGCTTCCATCTTCTTTTCCCAATACTTGTGCAGCTTCTGCACACTATGGGCCTTATTCTGGTTGGTGCGGCCGGACCGTACGCGTACTTTCAGGGGTTTGTCATGATCTGCGCATGCGTACCATCTCCAATGCGCAGCCGCGAACACTCCACAACGCTTACGGACGGGTCTCTACGTGCGAAAAAACCTGTACGCGAGTGTACGGGCATTGGGGGCGGCATAGGGGCGTGATGAGGGGAGCGGCCGAAATAATGAGGGAAAATGGGCGTAAATATGGGCGTACACGGGGGTGTGCACCAAAAATGAGCGGTGCTACTACCGCACGATCGCCTAAAGCACCGTTCATTTCGGACACAAAACAGGCGGCCGCCAACCGCCAGCTCAGACCACCCCTACAGATACCGCATGCCAGCGTGCGCCTGGGTTTGCTAATTAACGCTGATTACTACTTAAACACATACACCTGAATGTAATAAGCAATGCTGCAGTCTATTAAGTCCAAACCATGATTTCACTACCTGCAAGCCACACACAGCACTCAAACACATTGGAAGCTTATCTTTCTATACTTCTCTACATTTAAAGGTTTGTTTAATTTAAGGTAAGAATCTTTTTAAGACCTGCTTATATATGCTAAGGTAGGTATTTGTTAAACAGTTAGACACATTCACTACGTGCTTTCATACACTTTACACAGTAGCACACTCAATCTACACAAGTTGACATGTTTCAACGTGTTCACTCTAATACAAACATAGGTTTTGTATTTATGATACAATAACATAAACCACATCTAACACCTACAAAGGATGTTTCAGCAATGTTTTAAGCCCATGCCCACTATTTTGCACACAATCTTTGTATAGTACCCAAAATACAGAACTGTACCACTATCTGATCTGCTATGAATTGGATTTGACTACACTCTGGATGTAAGATGCCACCAATCACATTATTGCACTCACATCTCTCTAACAAAGGATTCCTACATCTGCTTATGACACTGTAAAATCATATATATTTTAAAAGTTATACATGTTTGTTCACAAGCAATTTTCTCATGTTTGGCCGATTCACACATCTTTTTTTAGGGAGGACACATATGCATTCCTACACAAATGTACCTTTTGACCCTTGTTTGTCTGCCTCACCCACTCCATGAGGAAAGCATTGTTCTGGACCTGCTTTTACCTACTACTGTAGGAGCTACCTCACCTGCACACAAACTGCTTTCTCACCTATTAAGTTGCTCTGCACATGTGCTGACACAAACTAATTAGCAGGGAAAAGTTGGATAGGAACATGGGAATGGCCATGGAGAGGGTTACACATGGGAAACTTCTACCACACTTCAACAAATGTTCAAAAATACCCTGGTCAGTAAGTACACATAAATCTAGTATTTGTTTCACACAAGAAATTACACATACAACAATTTTGTTTTAATTGGTAAAATAAATTTATTTGCTGTTCAGCATCACAGCTTGACACTTTAATGTCATAAATCAAATAAACAAATAAAATAGACACAAAAATAAAAAAACAGCCAGAACAAGAGGTTGCATATCTCAAAACATGTGTTACCCTGCAAATGCAATGGTGAAAGAAATGGGGACACCAGAATACGTACTGCAACAACCAGGGTGAATACTAAGCAAGATACACACCACCAAAAATTTATCCTGCATTTGTAGAGGTCAAAATAAGAACTTTAATGCCCATGGCACGAAAATGGATCGATGGCCAACTCAGGAAGTGGATGTCCAGTGCAATTTAAACATTTGGGGTCCAACCACAGAGGAAGTGAACCAGGTCTCATTATTTGGGCCCTTTTTTCCCCCTTTTAGATGGGGCCTTGGGGACAGGGGCCTTTGGGTCAGATGGCTTGCGGCGTCTTCCCCTAGTGGACACAGGAGGGTCAGCAGAGGTGGAAGGTTGGGGAGCAGCTTGGGGTGGGCCAGCAGATGGGGGATTGTCCCTTAGGGACCTGGCGGTGGTCAGCAGCTCCGCAAGAATGTCATTCTGGCGGCTGAGGTGTTGGCCAATGCTTTGCATGCCAGCCGCCAGAGTGTCATTCATGCGGTTGAAGGCCTCACACTGCTGCCTGTTTGTGGCCTTCCAATCCTCCAAAAATTCCCCAATCTGCTGCTGACAGAGTGCAGCATCCACCCCTTGCTGCTCGATCCTCTCCAGCATCACCATCACGCTCTCATCCCATGTCTCCTGTGGCTGGGGCTGGGGGTGTCGTCTTGGTGGAGGCTGGACCACTTGCTCCACCTGTGGCTCTGCAGAGGAAGATGCTGCCGGTTCATCCTGGGTTTCTGCTTCTGCTAGGATAATAATTGAAAACAATGTCACCATCACATACGCACTAAAAAATATCTTTCAAAATACAATGCATTACTGTGACTTACCATCAAAAGCAGCAGCAAAGACCTCCGCCGGGAGCTCACTGTCCATATTGGAGATCCCCCTGACCTCCGCCACATCAATGACGTCCAAGGCGTCCTGCTCCAGGGGGGTATACTCCAAATTATCGGGCATAGGACCTCTCCCGGTGGACATGCTGTGGTTGTACCGGTCAGTCATCTTCCTCTTCAGTGTCGTTTTGAAGTCTGTCCACCTACAAGTTTAAAAATACAAATATCACCATGAGATATGTGCACCACTGTGCTAGTGAACATCATGACTACGTGACATTTCCTAGTGTGGGTGATCTTATGTTTTTAGCCATATGTGTCCCACACACACATTAATGTCTCCATTAGGAGGCATTTCAGTGTCTCATCTCATTCATTAGGCCACTAAATGCACATACATAGATCACTATGCAGAAATGACATCATCCATGGCCAAATTAGGCACCTCCACCTGTTGTGAAACTACACATTCCACCATAGCTTGACAGTGTGGTTATTATGGAGTCATTTAACTATGGGATGGCATACTGGGATGTGTAGTTTCTCACCAGCTACATGTGCACAGTTTGCTCATTCTTGTTTCAGTTGCATCATATGGAACATGTTACAACAACTCTTTCCAAAACACACTTTCTCTTGTCCCATCACATACTTCACATACTTCACATGAGCAGAACTGTGCCCATAACCTCACATCACACCAATGGTGCATGTTTCATATATCAATGTGGGTTATTAGACATGGTTGTGTTCACATGTGACATTGAAGTGTAGCACTATCTACAAACACACCTTTCTATTATTCTCAAAACATACATGTAACATATGTACACACATATGACATTATCAGGGGGACAAACACACTTGCCTTTTCTTCACCGCTAGCCAATCTCTGACCACTGGTGACACCTGGTTCACTTCCTCTGTGATCTTGTCCCAAAGGTTTCTCCTTGCACTGGCACCCGGCTTCTTGGTTGGCAATTCGATCCATTTGCGTGCTCTGGGCACTAAAATTCTTAATTCTGCCTCTACAAATGCAGGGTTTCTCTTTTTGGTGGTGGTATCCTGCTCAGTCCTCACCCTAGATGTTGCAGCTCGTTTTCTGGTGGCCCCAGTTCTCTCACCATGCACCTGCTGGGTCACACCTGTTTGGAGAGATGCAACCTCTTGTTCTGGCTGGTTGCTTGGCCCTTGTGGAGCTGGTGGAGGTTGAGCAGGGCCTGTGAGTGAGGGGCCCGCTTGGTCTTGCAGGCTACTTCTCTCTTGAGCCCTCCTTCTCCGCTCCTGTTCCCTCTTCTGCAAGGCTTCAAGCAGGGATTCTGCTGTAGCTCTCTGTAGAGCGTCCTCAGCTGCGGAATCGTCTGAGTTAGACATGTTTGCAGCAATTCTGGCCTGCATCTGACTGAATATTTATATGTTAATCTCCCGCCATGAACAAGGGGGCGTATATTTTTCCCCGCAATGTAGTTGCTAATTTACGCCGATATTTCCCGCCGATAATTGCCGCTTAAATTACGCAGGTCTCAACGCACCTGATCAATCACCTGTATATGCACATACACAGGTTGTGGAGCATTGTGTGCTACATCGTGAAATGTGTGCACCTGTCATTCCAATGATAAGTGTTGTCAGCTGGTATCTGTTGGAGTTCGTGTATGCTTTGTGAGTCACATTTCAAAACATCACGTTATAATGCTTTCCTTACATATGTCATGAGTCTGAAATTGTCATACACCAACATGTTGCATTGTGCCCCTTTTAGCAGCGTATTTATTAGTAGACTGTTGCGTGTATTCTTTTACGCACACTGTATATACAGTTCCTCTCTATACATTGAATGCATGCTGTTGGTTATGGTGTGTGTATATCGGAACGGTCCGCGTAAGTTTCTATTCGCATCCAGTTTGTTAATGTAAGAAGGATTAATAAAGTTAATACTAAACAAACAATTTTTTACACCAATCAGCAAGCACCAAAAGTGATATATGTACCTGCAATTAATAACTGCGCCATTGCCACTATGACTTCAACCAGGGCTAGGGCGTTTTCTACCCAGGAGCTGTTGGCCTTGGTTGAGGTCATGGACCGGCGCCTGGGGCCCAGGGGCCCATATGTGTCGAACATTGACAAGCGGCGGGCATATAATGCTGCCCGCCGGCTAATCTTCGCCCGGACCGGCGTTGACAGAAGCCTGGGCCAAGTTGAGCGGCGCTGGTCTGACCTGCGCCGGCGGCAGCCAGTGTTGCTATCTTCACTTCGCCGCCATATTGCCCGATGTAAGTTTTTATTTACTAGTATGACTGCGTTTTTTTGCAATGTTTTCTGTACTTTTTATAAATATGTTCCTGAGTATGTGGGTGTATATGGGGTGTATAGGGGGTGTATATGGGGTGTATAGGGGTGTATAGGGGGTGTATAGGGGTGTATAGGGGGTGTATAGGGGTGTATAGGGGGTGTATAGGGGGTGTATATGGGGTGTATAGGGGGGGGTTTAAGTAGTTGCTCAGTTTTTGGGTGTAGCATATCAATTAGTTTGCATGATAAATGTCTGAAATATAACAGCAATGATAATTTGGAAGGTTATGAGCATGACTAATGTGAATTTTTCTTTCCCCCTTTTTTATGAAACCCAATCTTCGATTTCTATGCCATCAACATGAACATTTCAGCACGGGCAAGAGCCCGCATAGAAGCCCGGGAGCAGGCAGCCCAGGAGCAGGCAGCCCAGGAGCAGCCGGAAGAGGAGGAGGAAGAGGAGGAGGAAGACGAGGAGACAATGGGTCAAGTTGGGGCCCACCAAATTTCCCCATCCCCTTCCCCCACCCCCTCCCCAACCCCCACCCCCACCCCTACCCCCACCCCCTCCCCAACCCCCACCCCCACCCCCTCCCCACCCCCTCCCCAACCCAACTCCCACCCACACCCCTACCCCCACCCCCTCCCCACCCCATTTCCAACCCCCCTACACCTCTCCACCACCCACCCCCAAACCTCTCCAATCCCCACTCACACCCACTACCAGTATCCAAAGTCCTATCCCATCCCCCTTGCTCCTGACCCCCCCAACCACCGCACACCCAACCAGCGGCGACCAGGATGGCTCAACTAGCCGTAAGTAAATAATGTGTCTAATGTTTACCTACACATTTCTACACATAAACAATCACAACAACCACATATGTGTATCCAACATCAACATTAGTTGCAACATATCACTGCAGGGCGACCATGAGGTGTGGCCTGTCCTTCTCCAGGAACAAGGGTCCCCTTGGTGGTTTTTTGGAGTGTGGCCATGCCTCACCCCTTGAATAATTGACATAACAGTACATCCAATGAGATATCCGACATTAGTGGTGTTGTAGTTATGTGGGTCCAGGTGTTGGGTAACTCCAGTTCCCAGCATGACGTGCAACATAAATTTAGAGATTGTTTTGTTAATAGTGTGTGAGGCCATGCGGATGCATGCTTTACAAACATAGCTTTAGGCCTATAATTTGTACAGCAATGTCCTAAATTTAAAATAGTAAGGAGTGCTTAAGCCGCAACAATGTCATAACCCTTAAATAGCACAGCCTAATTGTGAGGTTAGAGGAGAGTCCCCCAAAACCAAACTACCAATTGGGATACAGCATACATTCATCCAAGAAAGAGTAATTTAATTAATGTTATTTACTATGTACAGTATGTGTGTGTTAACATATTATTTTTTAGTACTGTGTTTACAGCAGACCCATCTTCAATGTAGTTTAAAAATGTATGTGGCCTTCACACATAACTCACAACTTTTTATTATGTACAAATACAACAAACATTTGTGTATGTTATATATAATTTTTTTTTTTTATCCCTTCACTACAGACACTGAACAGCACCAGGAGGAGGTGGCAGCGATAATTCGGGAGATCTTCCTGACCCTCCTGTATTTGCACATCCTTTTTGCCCAACTGGAGGCCCGCATTTAATTTATTTTTATCCCCCCCCCCCCTTATTATGTTTGTTAAAAATAAAAGTTTATATTCTGTTATAAATTGCCTGTGTTTTTAATAATAAATATGTTAGAGGGCTTGTAAGGGAAGGTACATACAGATGTGTAATGTAAGTTTTATTTGTAATTTGAGGTGAAGGGTAATGATTGATGTGTGAATGTGTGTGTTTTTGAGTAAAATAACACATAGTGAAAATGCATGAATGTTTAATGTTGTTCGATTAAAACATCACACATAACATCAGGGTAGGTATACATGTTACACATTTTGGACAAACTAATTATGTACTCCATATACAGAAACACCAACATAACTTGATTTAAAAGTAACAGCAATATGGGGACACATAGATAGTGATTAAAATGCCACATTAGAACATAACAAATATACATGTAATGAGGGTTAAAATGTTGTTTTATTAGGGTCTTTATTAAGGTAGACAATTGAGTTAATAGAAAACAATAATTGAATAACAATTAGAATAATTAATTAATTGTCTGATTTGTAGTTGAAAGGCAAGATTTGCAGGTCCATATATGTGAAGGGTATGCCAGCGTGCACGGACGTACGCTCACTCTCACGAGCGGTGACATAAGCTGAGTTTTCCATTGAAAACAATAGGGACCCGTCCGTGCAAGCTGGCGTACGCTCAGATCTCCGCAAGAAGTCGGTGGGAAGACGGACGAGAGACGTCCGTAAACGGTGGCGTACGCTCTGTTGTACGCCAGTTGTCGGAGTGTAAGGGCTGGTCCGTCCGTGTACGTTGGCGTACGCTCAATTGTACGCCACCCCCCTTTGATGTTGTTTCTGGCCGTACGTATGCGGCTGACTTGTGGGTGGACTTAACCCCAACGGCCGCGTACGGATAGCGTACGCTAATATGGAACGTACGCACGTTTGGCCGCTACGATCAGAATAACCTCCTATGTATCTTCCGAATGATGGATCTTCTGCAGTAACGCAACCTTTTCTTGCAGCTCTCTTTGGTGCACTTGAATATCCCCTTGCACTGTGTGTGCAATTTCATCCCACGTCGTGTTCTGGAATCTTGATTGAGAATTTCTTGCCTGTGAACCAAATGAATGTGCAGAGTGATGAATTACCTGGTTAATGAGTGTGTCGGTTTCTTCATCTGTGAAGTTTGGTCCCCTGTTGCAGGAGTCTTCTCCGGAGTCAGCTTCGTGGTTTGTCTCTGATGGTTGTTGGACATCTTCAGTCTGTCTCTGCGCTGATTCTTCTTCCTGTGAAGAGAGAGAAAACCTACTTCTTTCTTCTTGGGACATTGGTGAACCCAAAGCTTCAATCTGTCTCGACGCGGATTGTTCTTCCTCTGAGGGTCTCCGTCTTTCTTCCTGGGACATTTCTAAAAGAAAACTGAATAGAGAAATCAAATATGTTATACAATCAAAAAGATTCATGAAGATCTACTATTTTACTAGAAGTGATCATTTGTGCTTGTGACTGTTTTTATATACAAATCCAGTTTACAAGTGATATTTCACTAATATGCTATGCCATGTCATTCATATATATATATATATATATATATATATATATATTATATATATATATATATATATATATATATATATATATATATATATATACACTGTATATACACACAGACACACACAGGCTAGTACAGACACTACTACACCATGTAATGTATAAAAAGTGAAATTTTGTCCTATTGTCTTTCTATAAAAATCCAGGATACAAGCGAAGATAGTGATCTTTTATATACAAGCATATTGAATACCGGCCGAATCAACTCTAAAAATTTAAATTTAAATGAATTACTGTTCATTTTTATTTCATAAAAAACACAATTTTCGCTGTACGCTCATTTATGTTCAGCATAACTCCGCAATTACTGCAGAAATGTACACCAATCATAGTACACATGGTACTTGTTTCCTATCTGGGCACCCAGGTTTTCTACGTACGGCACCGTAATGAAATCGGATCGCATCACATCGGATTCGGTACTCGATGATGTACGATGGCATACGATGCTATCCGATCCGATCAACCTGATTTTTACATTGGAATCAATGTTAAATGGTCCCTGAGACCCGATTTTACATTGATTTCAATGTAATAACCCCGCAAACCCACGATTTGTATAGGAAACCCCCCCTGATGGTTTAAAATGCGCCTCCATTGTTAACGCCACCCCAGTATTGATGTCAACCCGAAGCGTGGCGAGCGCAGCGAGCCCCGTGAGGGGCGGCGGTACGCGTCCTCCGACTTTTTCATACCCCCACTATCCACGTCGGCGTGGAGTTGAGAATAGAAAGTGTGGAGAGCGCAGCGAGCCACCGAGCCCGAAGCGTGGCGAGCGCAGCGAGCCCCGCGAGGGGCCGCGGATACCTGTGAAGCCCGCGAGGGGACACGGATACCTGTGAAGTGTCCGCGTGCGCTCGCCACGCTTCGGGCTCGGAGGCTCGCTGCGCTCGCCACACTTTCTATTCTCAACTCCACGCCGAGTGGATAGTGGGGGTATGAAAAAGTCGGAGGACGCGTACCGCCGCCGCTCGCCACGCTTCGGGTTGACGTCAATACTGTGTTTCTGTGCAGATGTGACAAGGGGAGGGCTTTGAAGGGTAAATAAATACAGTAGTGTTACAGATGGGCCATCCTATGGGCCAACCATAAAAGCGGGAACGAAATCGGATCGCATCGCATCGTTCAATATCGTGTATGTGCATTTGTGGTATCCGATGCGATGCGATCCGATTTTTATACGGAGAATAGCATGGTGCGCAATTAACGTAGCGGGCGCCCAGATAGGAAACAAGTACCGTACACATATTACTTGCCCTCACAGTGTTTGTTCCCAAATTGTAAGGACAATTAGCAAAAGAGAAAAGTGTGTCCTGATGTGGTGCACCTAAATGAACTTAACGATTAAAATTTAGCTGAATTTAGATGAATCTGTATCTATCTCTTATTCCATTTTTCCCCAAAAAACAGTGTTCTGTGGGTTAGGCGACATGAGGCAGATTGGTAGACTAATGAGGCAGGGAGGAAGATTGCTGCTATTTAAGGGAGTCTCCTGCAGAATGCAGGAGGGTAGGCAACTATGCATCACTGACATATCATGAATGTCCTGATATAGTCTGTGCTGCTGCCCCACCCCTAGGAGTGCCCGGGGTGTTTCCTCTACATTATTTGTTCAGATTGTAATTGATGTGTACCATGCTTTGAGTCAATTGCTCCAGTCTTTCCAGAGTTATGCTGTAATACTCTGTGCTGCTACATCAGTGCTAGTGGTGTGTTACAATTTGGGAAAACAGGAGTGGGTTTGATATTCGCACAGGACCCTCATACGTGTTGAGGAAAGTGGGTGGACCCCTAACGTACTCGTGTGCACAGATATGTGTTTCTCACAAGGGGTGTGCTACCACTGGACACAAAAAGTTAAGGACAATTAGCAAAAGAGAAAAGTGTGTCCTGATGTGGTGCACCTAAATGAACTTAACGATTAAAATTTAGCTTTTATTGATAACTTTTTAAAGGCGAAATATAAAAACACACAAACAAAACAAAATGTATGTGGATGTGTTAAAAAGCGGTGGCTCTCTGACTCCACGTCCGTTTTGACTAGAGGTAGATATCGATATCCCTACAGGTATGGTATGCTGACACTTTTATTATTGGTAATGCATAAGTATAATGTAATAGTGTCAATGTAGCTCAAGGCCCCTTCATGCAGGTGCGCACATACTAACACCAGTGCGGTGATCGATGTAAATCTGCACAATTGTGCTGGTGACTTCAATAATTAATATATTTAATGGACTATCACTATGTCACATGTAACACTGTTACTCTATGATGGTGAGACTTCTCTAAATTATAGAGAGCTGTAATGTCATTCAATCAATATAACATTGAGTAACTCAGACCTCTATTGTGTAGGCTGGAATTGCCTTTATTGTGAGGGAGCCTCTATGTAGACGGTGCGTCTGTCGTGATAGGTAGATTTTGTTGATTCACAAGAGTATATCAAAGTTTATTCAGTTAATATGATTATACTTAGTCCAATAGGCTTATGAGTGTTGTCAAGTATATAACAGATTTCTATGACATAAAGAAGATGAAAAGTCAACACAGATGTCGACCAGCATGGGTGTCGACTGATTCTGAATGCACCATGGGTTATTCAAACCTCTATTGTGCAGGCTAGAATTGCCCTTAAAATAAGGTAGCCTCAGTATTGAATAGGATATATCTGTCTACTTTTATTGGTAGACTATATAGGTTGACATAAGATAATGATCAGTGTCAGGGATATTTTACCTTATTTATCAACTCTTCATTAGAGACTGATGAGGTAGACTTATGTGTCATAAGATGTTTCTATGCAAGTCTCTTGTGGTACAGAAGGGTTAACACATCAATCGATCAGCACTGATTACGGCATATGTCAGAATTTCCTCAAAATCCTCTTGTTGGGCTGAAATTGCTCCTATAGAGGAAAGAAATACATGTGTGGCTCTTTTTTATTGTAAAGAGTTTTTATTGCCGGTCTGTGTCGACATACAATGAAGTCTGTGTCAACATAAAGTAGTTTTGACAATCACTCATTTGTGAATAAGATTTTAATACACTCTTGAAGTAACAGTGAATCAATTGTGTTCAAGCACTGTTCGTTTTTGATAGTCAGTGTGACACATTTGAAACAATTTAGCAGGGGCGCTGCCAGCGGCTGGTGGTGGATGCTTACTGGTAATACACGTGTTTTATCTACGCTGATACCAAAATAGGGTAAGGGCAATAGTTGCTGTAAATGATAGATAAGTTACAGCCTGCCCTTCTATAAATAATATAAACGTGTGAGGCACAGCGATGATGCGTTATGCGGATAGCCTTAGATATATTAAGGTCAATCTCTACTTGGCAGCAAGTTTCTTAGGTAAGATCACAAAGTATGCCCCCAGCTAGTTGCTGATGGATGGTTATAGAATATCACCTATGGTGCCTGCTGACTTGTGTTCAGGCACTGTGAGTTTTTGATAGTCAGTGTGATATACTTTGGACAAATTAGCAGGGGTGCTGCCAGCGGCTGGTGGTGGATGCTGAATAGTAATCCACCTGTGTTGTCTGCGCTAATACCAAACTAAAATAAAGGGTAGGTGCAGTAGTCGCTGTAAATGGTAGATAAGTTACAGCGTGCCCTTCTAAACACAATATGAGCGTGTAAGGTATAGCGATAATGCGTTATACAGCTAGCCTTAGATATATTTGAGGTCAATCTCTAATTGGCAGCAAGTTTCTTAAGTAAGATATCACGGTATGCCCCCAGCTAACTGCTGATAAATGGTCACAGAGTATCACCAATAGTGCCTGCTGCACGGTGATAGAGTAGTGCGCATTACAATGAAAGGGTTCCTGTGGGTAAAAAACATAAATCAAAAATACATCCTAGTCAGAAGCGAATCAGAGAGCGTCACCGCTAGCCGGCGCGCGCTTCGCATTCAGCTTTTTCAAGGCCAACCCGACAGGCCTTCCTGAGGTGTTTAAATACCCTCTTGATTGGTGGGCGTGAGTATCTCAATGTTGAGTGACTGGAGAGTATCCAATCATCTATTCGCTCCTTCTCCGGAGCGGCGTATAGTAGTTCAGTCAGCTTGTTTGAATCACCGTGCGTATTGAAATTCTAATAGCACAGTGACCAATGATCGGATCGTACAGACTGGATGGGCGTAGTAAATTATAATGTCAAACTATACTTGACATGTGTCTCGTCTTATGTGTGTATTTGACACATATTCTTGTATAATAGAAATCCCCTCTGAAGCGGTTGACAGCGTTCTGCAATGGCACATAAAGTATTAGTGTTTAGAGAAGATGTTTATTAAAAATATTAAAAATATTGATATGTGTGCCAGCGATATGTATTTACCTATCCCTGAAATAACCGAATAAGGAATGAGGGGGTAACATCTGTCTAATCGATGCATGTGAGGAGATTAATACGCAGTTCCCTGAATTAGCCATAAATGCGGTGCAATATACAGCAAGACAAAAAGTATAATTTGTAACTGTTTGTATCAGTAATGAATAACCGCTAACCGATACAGATTACCATGAAAGGAAAGTAAATCTGCCTTTGAGATTATCCTAGACTGCTACAATGACCTTAATATAAGTATCAATCGTGATACAGGTATCACACTTATAAGTGGAGTTAATACAGTCTATAATAATAAGTGAAGGTTTATTATTGATTACCATAAACACCTAGATTAATGTAAATTCATACAGTCATTATAAAGGTCTATGTGGACATGTTATGTCACATTATAAAGTGATGCAGCGCACTGGTCATAAGAACAGTGTCTAACTGTCATAAGAAATATATAGTGATAAAAATAGAGGTGAAAAAGTCATGAAAAGACGTGCAGCTCTAAAAGAGATGTGTGAATGCATAAATAACAAAATAATTTGTGTTATAGTGCATTTCTGACTATGTCAGATTAAATGGTGATGATGTGAACACTTATCAATGTGTCGCTGATTGTGAAAGCAGGTTGGATGAAGGTTATAACCAACATCCCTGCTGGTGTGATAGAAGGGAGGCAGTGAAAAAAACAAGTGTAAAAGGTTAAAACAAAACGTAAGATAAATCCGTGCAAAACAAAAGTGAGGGAGTTTGTGACCCAAATATTGTAGATAGTGTCTACATGATTAATGTGTAGGATTCTACTGGTGAGATAAATAGAATTAATGAGGAAAATGGATATTGTCGACAAAAGTTGTGTCGGCAGTTTTGATTTCATATTAGAATGAGGTAAGTAATAGTTGTTCTCTGTATTACTAGGTGTGCAGGTTTAGAAGATAGATTGATATGATAAAATTGATGGGGGTTTGTCGACCAAGAGTCTGTATCACAATTTCATAATTTCTTCAATTGAAAAGAAACTTCTATTCTCCCCATAGATGCCCTATAGAGACATATATCTAGTCAAAGGTGGTCAAAAGGCAGGGTATTAGGGAAAATAATAGGAGTGTTGGTGTGTGTTTCATCTGTCACAGCGAATTGATGTTATAGTGTCGGCAATTTCTAGAGGTAGGCTGTGTATTTATTCTCCTCATTCAGACCATGTGGGAACATGGCATCTAGTAAAAAAATGAGTCTGGTCTCCTGTCTCAACAATTCCCTGTCTAGATCACCTCTCCTGATCCCCAGGTTGACCTTCAAAAGTCCATGAGCTTTTAACCCCGTGGGGTCTTGTTGGTGACAGCGGTCAAAGTGACGGGCTACTGGAGTAAGTGTCTTCATGGCTCTTTTGTCTTTCTGAGCATTTTTGATACTATTGACATGTTCCAGTATGCGTTTTTTGAGGGGCCTGATAGTCTTGCCTATGTATATTCTGTTACATGGGCATTGCAAGTGATACACAACCCCTGCCGTGTCGCAGGTGATGTTATCCCTAATTACCCATGTGTGTTGGAATTTATCTTGATATGAGTCTTTGGTGACCATGTACATGCAAGCCCTACAGGTGCCACATTTTGCATGTAAACTACTTCTCAAAAAGTTTTTTAGCAAAAAGGATAGAGAAGGGGAGATAGGAGTGATGGGAGCATCCTCAGAGACTTCTGACCCTACAAATTTAGGACCTCTATACAATCTGTGGTACACGGAAGAAGAGAGGTTAGCGATACTAGCATTAGAGGAACTCCAACATGAGAACACAGACGAAACCTCTAACCATGAGACACTCAGTGGACCAGATACATACATCTCTCAACCTAAGAGAAAATCTACGTTCTATCCAGATTTCTCCATCTGTCCAGTGGTTAAAACCTTTGTTGATGTAGTAAGCAGGGACCTGGACAAACTACAGAGAGACAAAGGCCCACGTCACTTTTCAAGTAATCTTAGCAGAGACGAGCAAAAGGCTATACGTGAAATTAAGAACTGGAATGATACCATCATCAAACCCTCTGATAAGGGGGGGAACGTAGTCCTTTGGTCCAGGGATCTGTATATTCATGAGTTGAACAGACAATTGGGAGATGCCACCTGCTATAAGAGGTTAACATTTAACCCAACTGATGATTTTCTCAAGTCTTATTCTCTCATGTTAGACACAGCTTACAAAAATGGGGTCCTTACCAAAAATCAGTACGAATTCCTCTTGGTTAAAAATGTCCGCATCCCTACGATGTATCTACTCCCTAAAGTTCACAAACATGAACAGATACCACCCGGCAGGCCGATTGTCTCTGGCATAGGGGGGCTGACGGAAAGGGCTAGTGAATTTGTCGATTTCCATCTGCGACAACATGTAGTCACCCTGCCCTCCTATGTCAGAGACACTATGGATGTCCTCAAGAAGTTACAGGATGTGGTTCTCAATGACAACTCTTGGCTGATCACGTGTGACGTGGAAAGCCTTTATACGAGTATACCTCATCAACAAGGCATCCACGCAGCACGGTATTTCCTAAGTATGGACCGCGAAAATGATTTACACGACATCAATATTCAATTGCTGCGATTCGTCCTCGAACGAAACTATTTTGTATGTAATGAGGCCATCTACCTCCAGGTGCGGGGGACCGCTATGGGGAGCACGTGTGCTCCGACATACGCGAACCTGTACCTGGGGTGGTGGGAACGGGAGGTGGTATTTCATGAACAGAATGAACTATATACGAACCACATACTTTTGTGGTTACGATATATAGATGACCTCTTAATCATCTGGGAGGGAGATGCGGACCTGTTTGTTGCTTTCATCAACATCCTTAATACCAACCGATTTAATCTCCGTCTCACCTATGAAATGAGTCAGGAAGGGGTTAATTACCTGGACCTGCGGCTTAATATAGAAGAGGATGGAACTATCTCCTCGGATATGTTCAGAAAAAAGACGGCCACAAACTCATTATTACACTTTGGAAGCGCCCATTTCCCCCCTGTTATTAAGGGGTTGCCAAAGGGAGAGTTCTTGCGCACCAAGCGCAATTGCTCACAGGAGAATACATTCCAAAAAAGAGCTGACGAACTCAGTGACCGTCTCAGAGAGAGAGGCTATAGCAATCAAGCTATTAAAACGGCCTACAATTACACCAAAAGGGTTAAAAGAGAATCTCTACTCATTCCTGCCAATAAAACCACAAAAGAAGACCAAAAGGTCAGGTTTATAGGAACATACTGCCAAGAATGGCGTGACATCCAAGGGATACTCAACCAACATCTTGATATCCTCAAGACTGACCCCGACCTATCCCCCATCCTGGGTAATAAAATCGATATCAGTTGGAGGAGGAGCAAAAATCTACGGGACATACTAGTCCATAGTCATTTAGACAAGGTCAAAGGGCCAGACAAAACAAGAAAGGGCTCACGAAAATGTGGCACCTGTAGGGCTTGCATGTACATGGTCACCAAAGACTCATATCAAGATAAATTCCAACACACATGGGTAATTAGGGATAACATCACCTGCGACACGGCAGGGGTTGTGTATCACTTGCAATGCCCATGTAACAGAATATACATAGGCAAGACTATCAGGCCCCTCAAAAAACGCATACTGGAACATGTCAATAGTATCAAAAATGCTCAGAAAGACAAAAGAGCCATGAAGACACTTACTCCAGTAGCCCGTCACTTTGACCGCTGTCACCAACAAGACCCCACGGGGTTAAAAGCTCATGGACTTTTGAAGGTCAACCTGGGGATCAGGAGAGGTGATCTAGACAGGGAATTGTTGAGACAGGAGACCAGACTCATTTTTTTACTAGATGCCATGTTCCCACATGGTCTGAATGAGGAGAATAAATACACAGCCTACCTCTAGAAATTGCCGACACTATAACATCAATTCGCTGTGACAGATGAAACACACACCAACACTCCTATTATTTTCCCTAATACCCTGCCTTTTGACCACCTTTGACTAGATATATGTCTCTATAGGGCATCTATGGGGAGAATAGAAGTTTCTTTTCAATTGAAGAAATTATGAAATTGTGATACAGACTCTTGGTCGACAAACCCCCATCAATTTTATCATATCAATCTATCTTCTAAACCTGCACACCTAGTAATACAGAGAACAACTATTACTTACCTCATTCTAATATGAAATCAAAACTGCCGACACAACTTTTGTCGACAATATCCATTTTCCTCATTAATTCTATTTATCTCACCAGTAGAATCCTACACATTAATCATGTAGACACTATCTACAATATTTGGGTCACAAACTCCCTCACTTTTGTTTTGCACGGATTTATCTTACGTTTTGTTTTAACCTTTTACACTTGTTTTTTTCACTGCCTCCCTTCTATCACACCAGCAGGGATGTTGGTTATAACCTTCATCCAACCTGCTTTCACAATCAGCGACACATTGATAAGTGTTCACATCATCACCATTTAATCTGACATAGTCAGAAATGCACTATAACACAAATTATTTTGTTATTTATGCATTCACACATCTCTTTTAGAGCTGCACGTCTTTTCATGACTTTTTCACCTCTATTTTCATCACTATATATTTCTTATGACAGTTAGACACTGTTCTTATGACCAGTGCGCTGCATCACTTTATAATGTGACATAACATGTCCACATAGACCTTTATAATGACTGTATGAATTTACATTAATCTAGGTGTTTATGGTAATCAATAATAAATCTTCACTTATTATTATAGACTGTATTAACTCCACTTATAAGTGTGATACCTGTATCACGATTGATACTTATATTAAGGTCATTGTAGCAGTCTAGGATAATCTCAAAGGCAGCTTTACTTTCCTTTCATGGTAATCTGTATCGGTTAGCGGTTATTCATTACTGATACAAACAGTTACAAATTATACTTTTTGTCTTGCTGTATATTGCACCGCATTTATGGCTAATTCAGGGAACTGCGTATTAATCTCCTCACATGCATCGATTAGACAGATGTTACCCCCTCATTCCTTATTCGGTTATTTCAGGGATAGGTAAATACATATCGCTGGCACACATATCAATATTTTTTATATTTTTAATAAACATCTTCTCTAAACACTAATACTTTATGTGCCATTGCAGAACGCTGTCAACCGCTTCAGAGGGGATTTCTATTATACAAGAATATGTGTCAAATACACACATAAGACGAGACACATGTCAAGTATAGTTTGACATTATAATTTACTACGCCCATCCAGTCTGTACGATCCGATCATTGGTCACTGTGCTATTAGAATTTCAATACACACGGTGATTCAAACAAGCTGACTGAACTACTATACGCCGCTCCGGAGAAGGAGCAAATAGATGATTGGATACTCTCCAGTCACTCAACATTGAGATACTCACGCCCACCAATCAAGAGGGTATTTAAACACCTCAGGAAGGCCTGTCGGGTTGGCCTTGAAAAAGCTGAATGCGAAGCGCGCGCCGGCTAGCGGTTACGCTCTCTGATTCGCTTCTGACTAGGATGTATTTTTGATTTATGTTTTTTACCCACAGGAACCCTTTCATTGTAATGCGCACTACTCTATCACCGTGCAGCAGGCACTATTGGTGATACTCTGTGACCATTTATCAGCAGTTAGCTGGGGGCATACCGTGATATCTTACTTAAGAAACTTGCTGCCAATTAGAGATTGACCTCAAATATATCTAAGGCTATCTGTATAACGCATTATCGCTATACCTTACACGCTCATATTGTGTTTAGAAGGGCACGCTGTAACTTATCTACCATTTACAGCGACTACTGCACCTACCCTTTATTTTAGTTTGGTATTAGCGCAGACAACACAGGTGGATTACTATTCAGCATCCACCACCAGCCGCTGGCAGCACCCCTGCTAATTTGTCCAAAGTATATCACACTGACTATCAAAAACTCACAGTGCCTGAACACAAGTCAGCAGGCACCATAGGTGATATTCTATAACCATCCATCAGCAACTAGCTGGGGGCATACTTTGTGATCTTACCTAAGAAACTTGCTGCCAAGTAGAGATTGACCTTAATATATCTAAGGCTATCCGCATAACGCATCATCGCTGTGCCTCACACGTTTATATTATTTATAGAAGGGCAGGCTGTAACTTATCTATCATTTACAGCAACTATTGCCCTTACCCTATTTTGGTATCAGCGTAGATAATACACGTGTATTACCAGTAAGCATCCACCACCAGCCGCTGGCAGCGCCCCTGCTAAATTGTTTCAAATGTGTCACACTGACTATCAAAAACGAACAGTGCTTGAACACAATTGATTCACTGTTACTTTAAGAGCGTACCAAAAACCTTATTCACCAATAAGTGACTGTTAAAATTGTTAAAACCAATATGTATTGACAGGTAACGCCCCTGTTGATTGCCTAAGTGTATTAAAAATTAAAAACAAATAGTGCTTGAGCACAATCGATTCACTGTTACTTCAAGAGTGTATTAAAATCTTATTCACAAATGAGTGATTGTCAAAACTACTTTATGTTGACACAGACTTCATTGTATGTCGACACAGACCGGCAATAAAAACTCTTTACAATAAAAAAGAGCCACACATGTATTTCTTTCCTCTATAGGAGCAATTTCAGCCCAACAAGAGGATTTTGAGGAAATTCTGACATATGCCGTAATCAGTGCTGATCGATTGATGTGTTAACCCTTCTGTACCACAAGAGACTTGCATAGAAACATCTTATGACACATAAGTCTACCTCATCAGTCTCTAATGAAGAGTTGATAAATAAGGGAAAATATCCCTGACACTGATCATTATCTTATGTCAACCTATATAGTCTACCAATAAAAGTAGACAGATATATCCTATTCAATACTGAGGCTACCTTATTTTAAGGGCAATTCTAGCCTGCACAATAGAGGTTTGAATAACCCATGGTGCATTCAGAATCAGTCGACACCCATGCTGGTCGACATCTGTGTTGACTTTTCATCTTCTTTATGTCATAGAAATCTGTTATATACTTGACAACACTCATACGCCTATTGGACTAAGTATAATCATATTAACTGAATAAACTTTGATATACTCTTGTGAATCAACAAAATCTACCTATCACGACAGACGCACCGTCTACATAGAGGCTCCCTCACAATAAAGGCAATTCCAGCCTACACAATAGAGGTCTGAGTTACTCAATGTTATATTGATTGAATGACATTACAGCTCTCTATAATTTAGAGAAGTCTCACCATCATAGAGTAACAGTGTTACATGTGACATAGTGATAGTCCATTAAATATATTAATTATTGAAGTCACCAGCACAATTGTGCAGATTTACATCAATCACCGCACTGGTGTTAGTATGTGCGCACCTGCATGAAGGGGCCTTGAGCTACATTGACACTATTACATTATACTTATGCATTACCAATAATAAAAGTGTCAGCATACCATACCTGTAGGGATATCGATATCTAACTCTAGTCAAAACGGACGTGGAGTCAGAGAGCCGCCGCTTTTTAACACATCCACATACATTTTGTTTTGTTTGTGTGTTTTTATATTTCGCCTTTAAAAAGTTATCAATAAAAGCTAAATTTTAATCGTTAAGTTCATTTAGGTGCACCACATCAGGACACACTTTTCTCTTTTGCTAATTGTCCTTAACTTTTTGTGTCCAGTGGTAGCACACCCCTTGTGAGAAACACATATCTGTGCACACGAGTACGTTAGGGGTCCACCCACTTTCCTCAACACGTATGAGGGTCCTGTGCGAATATCAAACCCACTCCTGTTTTCCCAAATTGTAACACACCACTAGCACTGATGTAGCAGCACAGAGTATTACAGCATAACTCTGGAAAGACTGGAGCAATTGACTCAAAGCATGATACACATCAATTACAATCTGAACAAATAATGTAGAGGAAACACCCCGGGCACTCCTAGGGGTGGGGCAGCAGCACAGACTATATCAGGACATTCATGATATGTCAGTGATGCATAGTTGCCTACCCTCCTGCATTCTGCAGGAGACTCCCTTAAATAGCAGCAATCTTCCTCCCTGCCTCATTAGTCTACCAATCTGCCTCATGTCGCCTAACCCACAGAACACTGTTTTTTGGGGAAAAATGGAATAAGAGATAGATACAGATTTATCAGCACCATTTCCCAGCACTTTACCAAGTATAGTATCTCTTACTCCAGCTGCAGGCACTTGTGAGGGGATGTGTCTTTGTATCACATCCCCTTGCATGGTTACAAGGGGATGTGGTGGCGATTCAGCAGGGCAGGCCCTCAAAGACTCGTTAAGCTGCAAGATCGCAGCTTAATGACACAACCAGAACCTGGCCCTAATAAACATACATATATACACATACACACACACTATGCCATACCTTGTGCACTGGTTCCTTTCTTCTTGGACGAGCATGAAGTACGCTTCCATCTTCTTTTCCCAATACTTGTGCAGCTTCTGTGCACTATGTATCTTCCGATTGATGGATCTTCTGCAGTAACGCAACCTTTTCTTGCAGCTCTCTTTGGTGCACTTGAAAATCCCCTTGCACTGTGTGTGCAATTTTATCCCATGTCGTGTTCTGGAATCTTGATTGAGAATTTCTTGCCTGTGAACCAAATAAATGTGCAGAGTGATGAATTACCTGGTTAATGAGTGTGTCAGTTTCTTCATCTGTGAAGTTTGTTCCCCTGTTGCAGGAGTCTTCTCCGGAGTCAGCTTCGTGGTCTGTCTCTGATGGTTGTTGGACATCTTCAGTCTGTCTCTGCGCTGATTCTTCTTCCTGTGAAGAGAGAGAAAACCTACTTCTTTCTTCTTGGGACATTGGTGAACCCAAAGCTTCAATCTGTCTTGACGCTGATTGTTCTTCCTCTGAGGGTCTCCTTCTTTCTTCCTGGGACATTTCTAAAAGAAAACTGAATAGAGAAAATAGGATTTATGGTCTTACCTTGATAAATCCCTTTCTTTGAGTCCATAGGGGGCACAGGAGTTCACGCTGGGTATGAGAAGTGAGGTAGCAGAGCGTGCACCAAAGGGTTACAAAAATGTACCCAGCATGCTCCCTGCCTCCCTTCTCCCTCATAACCCTCCCCCTGACCCTGGGTCACCAGTTTCGTTAGCAAGCCCAAGGTTGGAGCAGAGCCAGAGAAGAAGGAAGAGCAAACGCACATCCACATAGCATACAGGCCCTAAAGCCATGGAACTTTCCTACATAGGAAGCCCCGCTACCAGGTGCGTCTGGGAGGGCGTCCTGTGCCCCCTATGGACTCAAAGAAAGGGATTTATCAAGGTAAGACCATAAATCCTATTTTCTTTTTCGTCCACTAGGGGGCACAGGAGTTCACGCTGGGACGTCCTAAAGCTGTCCCCTCACAGGTGGGGGATGCTCCTGGACTGCAGAAAGCACATGTCTACCAAACTGTGCATTAGCCGATGCAAAGGTATCAAATGCATAAAACTTGATAAAGGTCTGGGAAGAGGACCAAGTAGCCGCCTTACAGAGCTGTTCAGCCGAGGCGCCTTGATTAGCGGCCCAGGATGTACCCACAGACCTGGTAGAATGTGCAGTAATCCCCTCCGGGGGGAGTAATCAGTGCGGAAAGATACGCTTGGCGAACCACTGATCTGAACCATCTCGCCAAGGACTGTTTGGAAGCGGGCCAGCCCCTCTTATTGGCCCCATAAAGCACAAACAGTGAACCCGACTTACAAGTTGACTTAGTCCTGCGAAGATAAATCTGCAACGCACGGACTACATCAAGAGAAGCTTCAGCTTCAGAAGAACCTGGAAAAGAAGGCACCACTATTTCCTGGTTAAGGTGAAACTCAGACACCACCTTTGGAAGAAAATCCAGTTTGGTACAAAGAACCGCCCTGTCCGGGTGAAATACCAGAAAAGACAGTTTTCATGATAATGCACTCATGTCAGACCCCCTTCGTGCTGAGGAAATAGCCAAAAAGAAGCCACCTTCCAGGATAGCCATTTCAGATCCACCTCCTCCAGAGGCTCGAAAGGAGATGATTGAAGTGCCCGGAAAACCTCTAAAGAGGGACACCTCAACAGCCAGCCCGTCAAAGCCAGGCGACTCAAGACCGGGTGTCGGAATGGCCCCTGTGAAATTAGGTCTGGACGCAGAGGTAGACTCAGAGGAGAGGCTACCAACAGGTTCCATAGATCCGCGTACCAACCTCGATGGGGCCAATCTGGGGCCACTAGGATCATCTTTCCTCCCTCCTTCCTGAACTTCCACAGAAGGCAAAGTAGGAGTTGAAACAGGGGGAATGCGTACACTATCTTGCTGACTTAAAAAGTCTGCCTCAAAATTGAGAACCCCTGGGATGAAGACTGCAGAGAATGCAGAAATCTGCTTCTCCGCCCACCTGAATATCTTGGAGACTTCTTTCATCGCTCCTTTGCTGCGTGTCCCACCCTGCCTGTTGATAAAGGCCACGGGCGTGGTGCTGTTGGACCGGATCTTTACAGGGCACCCTCGGATGAGGGACCCCAACCTCTGAAGAGCCAGAAGGATTGCTCTCAATTCCAGGAGATTGATCGGAAGGCGACTCTCCTGAGCCGTCCAGCTACCCTGAAAAGATTGAGAATTGCAAACCGCTCCCGAGCCCCGTAGGCTGGCATCCGTGGTAAGCAAGACTCAGGTTGGAATCCAAAACGGGCGGCCCTGAGACAAGTTGTCTGTCTTTAACCACCATGTGAGAGACAGGCGAACCTTCGGGGGCAGTGTGATCAATTGACTCCTTAGACTAGTATGATCTCCTGTCCACTGGCTGAGAGTGTAAAGCCGAAGTGGGCGCGAGTGAAACTGTATATATTCTACCATGTCGAAGACACCACCATACACTTGTGTACTGAGACCCTTCTGTGACCTATAAGGGAATGAATCTTCCTCTGAAGGGAGTGGATCTTATCCTCTGGAAGATATACTCTCTACAACCGAGTGCCCAGCCGAGCTCCCAAGTGAAGTGTCCTTTGGGAAGGAGTAAGAAACGATTTCTTCCAGCTTATCCTCCAACCGTGAGATAACAGAAGTGTAATCACGACCTGCAAATGACTCCGTAGTAGGACTGGGGACTTTGCCAAAAATCAGTGGGCCATCCAGGTATGGAATCATCCGAACCCCCAGCCGGTGCAGGTGTGCAGCCCTGACCGCCATCACCTTGGTGTACACCCTGGGAGCCGTAGATAGACCAAAAGGTAGCGCCCTGAACTGGAAGTGTTCGACCCGAAGGGTGAACCTCAAAGTGCTGATGTTCCTGTCGGATGGGGATGTGAAGTATATCTAGCGAGGCCATGAAGTCCCCTGGCTCCAGTGAGAGAATGATCGAACGCAGGGACTCCATGCGAAACTTCGGCACTCGCAGAAAAATAGTGAGCGACTTCAGATTCAGGATAGGACGGTGAGAAACATCCAGTTTGTCAATCAAGAATAGGGTGGAGAAGAACCCCTGACCCCTCTGCTCCTGAGGAACTGGAACAATGACGTTCGAGTCCAAAAGAGAGCAGATTGAAAGCTGTAGCACTTGTCGTTTCGCTGGGTCCTTTGGAAGGCCCATGCAAAAATAACACTGAGGAGGGGGGAACCGGAATGTCAGGGCATAGCCCCTGGCCCTTAGTGGATGAGGAAAATCTAGAGGAAGGACTAGTGCCGTCAGACAAACCTCTCTCCACCTTGCCCGCCCACTCAGACACTGCCTTGGCCACCCATGACGCGGCAAGCGTGGTACACCTAATGCCCCTGCCTGTGAAAAAGCAGTCCTGAGGAAATTCTCAGAGGGGTCCTTCAAAGATGAAGAATCCGAAATGGGCAGTACTGAAGCGCGAGCTAATCGCGCAACATGATCATCCGCCAGGGGAGGATTTTCCCACTTAGCCCTCTCTGTGGGAGGAACAGGTTAAAAAGTAGTAAGTCGCTTGGAAAGCTGGAACCTTCTAAACGGTTGAGACCACGCAGTCTCCAATAAATCCTCCATGAGGGCCGAAGGCGGGAGCTGGGCCGATACCTTCTTAAGATGCTTAAAAAGCAGGTCTTTACTTTTAGGGGCAGGAGCCTCAACCTCCATCTGGAGGACTGCCTTAACCTCCTGCATCAGAGACTCTACCTCCGCTGAGGACAAAGTGTCATCGGCCCCTGCGGATTCCGCCACTGAAGAGTAAGAACTCCCCTCTGAGCTGGAATCCGAATCGGAACGCGGAGAACCCGCATCGGGACTCTGCTGCCTACACTGCCTCCAGGAATCCCTGCCCGCCAGAGTAGCCGTCAACCCCTGCACAGATTGTGCAAAGGATTGCCACCAAGGGGGCTCTACATAAGCAGGAGCTGCCCCAACACTGGTGCTGGCCACTGCCACAGGGGGCATGGGCACAGAGGGCAGGGGCGCAGGAGGTACAGGAGTTGACAAGCGGTTAATATGTCAATACCTGAGTCAAGGTCGAAGCCCAGGCCGGTTCCTGCTGTGAAGGCGGCAGAAGATCTGCTTCAAGGGCCAAACACCTGGAACAGATATCCTCCTCCTGCCGAGAGAGTATGTCCACACATACCCTACAGGTACGCTGCATCGGAAATGGAGTCTCCTTGCCAGGTTTTGCCTTAGGCCTACTGTCCAGCAGTTACAACACTGACACCCAAGCAACACACTTGCAGCCTTACCCACAAAGCTTTAGCAAAGCCATTTGGTATGGGCAGATAAACTCAACAATTCAGCAAGCTGAAAAGGAGACACCGTATATGCAAAGCCAATACTATGAATGGTGACAGTGTTTCAAACTTTCATCTCTTCCAATGATATTGGAAGGAAGACAGCAGCAGAGCCCAACAATCCAGCCAGCCGCAGGAGAGGATAAATACCACAAACACCAGGCTCCAGAAGCAGGGTGTGGGGGAGAATCCCAGCAGCCTCCATCTCTAAACCCAGCAAGTGCCAGAATGGCTGCTGATTAGGACCTTAATGAGGAGCTGGGACACCTGGGGCAAAAAAAAAATATTTTTATTTTTTTTGGATTGTGGGAGGAAACCGGAGTACCCGGAGGAAACCCACTCAAGTACGGGGAGAATATACAAACTCCGCACAGTTAGGGCCATGGTGGGAACCGAACCCAGGACCTCAGTGCTGTGAGGCAGTAATGCTAACCATTACACCATCCGTACTCCTACAGCACCTGGTGTTCCTATGTGGTCACCCACTCAAGTACTAACCAGGCCCAATATACAGCATTAGCTGTAGATCCCAGGCTGTCTTCAAGCTTCCAATGATATTGGAAAGAAGACATCAGCAGAGCTCAACAATCCAGCCAGCAGCAGGAGAGGAGAAATACTACACACACACCAGGCTTCCAGGAGCAGGGTGTGGGGGAGAATCCCAGCAGCCTCAGTCTCTAAACCCAGCAAGTGCCAGAATGGCTGCTGATTAGGACCTTAACGAGGAGCTGGGACACCTGGGGCAATCAGAGAGCAAGCCTCAGCATGTCCCCAGGGGTGGGGGAGGGACTAACCTACAGCACCTGGTGTTCCTATGTGGTCTCCCACTCAAGTACTAACCAGGCCCAATATACAACATTTTCAATGTGTATGGCTGTAGGTTCCCAGGCTGTCTAACCTCCCCCTCAGGCATCAACCCCCGGGACATAGCCTGACTAATTGTCCCTGGTGATCTAGTGGAAAGGTGGAGCAGTCCAGACCCCCACTGCCTGCCCCCCCCCCGCTGACTCCCATACAAACGGGGGGGGGATCGCTGCTAGACGCGGCTCCCGCCGCTTACCTGCCCGGGGACGGAGTGCAGCATGCGGGAGCCTCCGAGAGAGGGTACCGCGACGGAAGTCCCCAGCCCAGTCGCCAGCGCTGCCGTCGCCACCGCCGAGTGATGGAGCTGCGCTGCCGGTGATTCACTAAAAGAGCACCCACCGCAGCAGCTCTAACCCATGGCTGTTCTAACAGCTGCAATAATGGTGCTGCTCTCTCCTTAGCACCAAAGAAAGAACTGGTGACCCAGGGTCAGGGGGCGGGTTATGAGGGAGAAGGGAGGCAGGGAGCATGCTGGGTACATTTTTGTAACCCTTTGGTGCACGCTCTGCTACCTCACCTCTCATACCCAGCGTGAACTCCTGTGCCCCCTAGTGGACGAAAAAGAAATCAAATATGTTATACAATCAAAAAGATTCATGAAGATCTACTATTTTACTATAAGTGATAATTTGTCCTTGTGACTGTTTTTATATACAAATCCAGTTTACAAGTGATATTTCACTAATATGCTGTCATATATATATATATATATATATATATATACATATACATATACATGTGCTATATGTATATATACATATACATATACAGTGCTATTTTTCAGCAGGAACTCAGTTCCTGAACCTCTAATTAAATATGACATCATCAGGAACTGAAAATGTACTTTTTATAAGATAAGTTTTATTTTAAAGTCACCTGTGAGTGCCTTTGTTTCTAAATACAATATATACATCTATCTCTCTCTCCCTCCCTCTCTCTATTATATATGTTTTTTTTTATTTAATTGATCCATCCGCAGACCTGGAGTTCCTGAACCTATTTTTCCAGAAATACATGTATATATTAGAGATGTGCAGACTCGGATTCCAGAGATCAGAGCCCCCACGGACGTCATCATTCCGAGCAGGGCTCAGAGAGTCCCGCCTGACTCGGGTATGACCGCGTGGTCAGAACGTCATCGCCCGGCGCCGGAGTTCGCGAGGCTTTAAATAGCAGCTGCCACGCCCGCCATCTTTACTCCAGTCTAGTAGTTGGTTGGGAGAGGGTGTGTTGGTGCTGCTGCTGGGGCTTTAACTTGAGCTTGAGTTTGACCTTGAACGCAATATTTTTTATTCGCTGGGGCTGTCGCTCAGTGCTGCTGTGTACTCTGTTCTGCTCCCTGCTTAGGTTGATATCTCCCTAGCAAGGAGGCAGTGGCGGAACTTGTGGGTTGTGGGCTCAGGTGCAAATATATAGTTTAGGGCCCCCCTCCTCCACCCCAACCAAAGTTCACAATACTTCATTGCTGGTTTGAGCAGCAGTGGGCCCCTTAGTTGTCAGGGGCCCCGGTGCAATGCACCTGCTGCACCAATGGTAGTTCCGCCTCTGCAAGGAGGACAGTCTAACTGTGTACTTGTAGTACTACTTTCTCCTCTGTGCGGTCTACCTCTGGTGTGCTGTGCTTTAATTATTTTAGTCGCTGGGGCTGACTGCTGTGCTGTAATATTATATATAATAATTATTTATATTATATAGTCCACTGGTGCTGCCTGCACTGAATCTGCCAGTACTAATTAGTTACTCAGTCCACTGTTGCCACTGGCAGTGCTATTGCCTAAGTGTACCTACCTAGTACATACCAGGCTGCTATATCTAATTGAATTAAAAAAATAATACTTGTGCTGCGTAGGACTGTAAAAAATAATTCCACGCTGCTGGTACACTGACGTGTGCCACTGAGTGCCACTGCCAAGCAGTACCTGATAATAAAATTAATTATTATAAATTCTGCTGGTGCACTGCATAAAGCTACTGGTGGTGTGTAACTACCTTTTGTGGTGACCACTGGCAGTGCTACTGCCTACCTACCTAGTAGTTTATTTTCTCTACCTACTAAGCTGCTATATTATTAATACTTAATTAATTGAATTATATAAAGTCCACTGGTGCTGCCTGCACTGAATACTGTGAATAGAGGTTGCCAGTATTATTTACTCAGTCCACTGTTGAAACTGGCAGTGTTACTGCCAAAGTCAGGGCTGGGTAACACCGGCCATCCAGATGTTGATGAACTACACATCCCAGCATGCCTTGCATCAGTTTCAGCATGGCCTCATAGCAAATCTAATGCAAAGCATCCTGGGATATGTAGTTCATCAACAGCTGGAGGGCCACTGTTGTCCAGCCCTGGCCTAAGTGTACGTACCTAGTAGTACAACTACATACTAGGCTGCTATATCTAATTTAATAAAAAAAAATAATACTTGTGCAGCGTGGGACTGTAAAAAATGCCATGCTGCTGGTGCACTGACGTGTGCCACTGCCAAAAGTAGTACCTAATAATAAAATTAATTATTAGAAATTCTGCTGGTGCACTGACGTGTGCCATTGCAGTGCCACTCTTACATGAGCCACGTTTGTGCAGCACACTTTTGTGGCTTAGCATAGTTATCCAGCTACCTCGGTGCAACCTTTTGCCCTAAAAACAATATTGTGAGGTGTTCAGAATAGACTGGAAATGAGTGGAAATAAATGTTATTCAGGTTAATATAGCGTAGGAGCAAAAAAAAATAAAAAATTCTGCGATTTTAGCAGTTTTTATGCCTTTTTAACAAAAAAATCAGAACCCAAAACCCAAAAAATCCAAACACAAAACACTTAGAAACCCATTAGAAACCAAAACAAAACCTCAAGGTAATCAGAACCCAGAACCCAAAACGTGGCCGGTGCACATCCCTAATCTATATATATATATATATATATATATATATATATATATATATATATATATATATATATATATATATATATATATATATATATATATAATTTTTACTCTAGGTATCCGGTTTGAATGGGAGGTGCTCCTACAGATGACTGAACATCAAAGCATATATTTGGAGGAAAAGGGCACTTACCACTTTGGTAAAAATTTTCAAACGGTTTTTATTCCATAAAGGTAAATGCTGACATACCGACGTAACGTTTCGGTCCAAACTGGACCGTCATCAGGATATACTGCAGCCAAATTAGATTTACATCAGACAACCGACCTGGCATCCATCCGCATGAGAGGATACACCTGTACTGCCTCACCGGGCCAACCTTTATACCTGTCCACAGGAAGTGACCTCATCACTCACTGTCAGACAGCCCACAGCCAATGCATGTTAACAACCAGTATATAAAACAATAACACTTATTGTGTTTAATGTATAAGTGTCCGTACAGCCTAAATAACAACCATGGATGTATAGCAGTACAACAAACCTGTCTAACCCACTCTTTCTAGAGCGTGCGTCTGACCAAGAAGTGTGTGAAACCGGAACCGCGTCATGCGTTCATTGCCGTGCGTTCCAGCTGTCTCCGGGTGTCCGGAGGTACAGTTGGATAACAGACTCAATGTGGGGTGGTATTGAGGTAATGCGTACCTCAGATCCACCATAAATATATATACACAGCGTGTGTTGGGACATAAGGAGGTGTTAAATAAGCGTTACCTGGTCCACTCGGACCAGAAGTACATCACCCAGGAAACGCAATATGCGTTCCACTGCGCTCCAGCTATCTCAGAGTGGGCTGGTAACCTATAGTACCTATAATAAGGACATTAACAAACTTTGAGGAAAATAGCAAACTGATAAACTACATATTGGGAGGAACCCAGTATGTGTACAAAGCAGCTGGTTGTAAATAAAGGTGCAATACACCGGACTGGTAAATAACATGTCATTTAGTACTGGAATGCATCAGGAACGATGTTCCATTGATGCCATGGATAGGGTTAGGGATGGTACGAAGGTCAGCCCGGACGGCAGCACTATTGTTGACCCCAAATAAACATATATGTAAAAAAACAAAAATTATATGCAAAAAACTACATAAGTGTTGTGCAAACACAAATATATAATAATAATAATAATAATAATAATAATAATCAAACTCCCATAGTGTCACTCGAACTGATTGACAGCTTGGTAGCATACCCAAACACCATAAAAAAAATCAAAGAAATAGTGCCTAACTTAACATAGACAAAGTATTAGAAAGAAATATTGCAAAAACAAAACTTCTATAGAAATATGACTAGGCACATATACCAAATGTTGCTAGAACCATACTTAACATCGGTTATCTGCACCATGTAAATTATGAGATCGAATGCCAATTAACAATGGGCATTTAATAATGGAAATACTCTACAGCTTAAATTGAGCTATTATCTATAGCTCCATGGTTAAATCACATCATAGCTTTATGAGTATATCTCAATACACAGATATATATACAATATAATACAAAACAAAAAGATACAAAAAACAATAAAAAATGGAAGGAACAGCCCAGAGACAACCACCCTAGCTTCAAAAAGGAAAAAAATCCAAACGGAAACAATGTAAAAATTAATCATAAAACGCAAGAAACAGGAAAAAGGGAATTGACATCATCTTTTAGACCTCAAGTCTTATCTCAAGAAGATCGAGAAGGGATTGTACTCATTGAGTCCCCTAAGGGACAATGTATCTAGGTCGAAAATCCACCGTGAATCCACAAAACACTTAGAAACCCATTAGAAACCAAAACCTCAAGGTAATCAGAACCCAAAACCCAAAACGTGGCCGGTGCACATCCCTAATATATATATATATATATATGTAATGTACTACACCATATACACACAGAATGATGCATAATACCCACGGAATGAGACAAAATTCCCATTATACCACACAATATGAGCCAAAATTCAGGGACAGAGTGACAGCAGGGACATACGGATAAAGAGAGGGAGAGTGATAGCAGAGGGAGAGTGACAGCAGGGACAGAGAGTGACAGAGAGACAGGGAGAGTGAGGGATGGCAGGGAGAGTAAGGGATGGCAGGGAGGGAGGCAGAGTGAGGGACGGCAGGGAGAGGGAGGCAGAGAGAGTCCTCTGCAGGGAGTGAGAGGGATGGCAGGGAGCGTGAGGCAGAGTGAGATTGAGGGACAGCAGGGAGAGTGAGGGATGGCAGAGTGAATGACGGCAGGGAGAGTGGGGGATGGCAGGGAGAGGGAAGCAGTGTGAATGACGGCAGGGAGAGTGAGGGTTGGCAGGGAGAGGGAGGCAGAGTGAGGGACGGCAGGGAGAGGGAGGCAGAGTGAGGAACGGCAGGGAGAGGGAGGCAGAGTGAGGGACGGTAGGGAGAGTGAGTGATGGCAGGGAGAGGGAGGCAGAGTGAGGGACGGCAGGGAGAGGGAGGCAGAGTGAGGGACGGCAGGGAGAGGGAGGCAGAGTGAGGGATGGTAGGGAGAGTGAGTGATGGCAGGGAGAGGGAGGCAGAGTGAGGGACGGCAAGGAGAGGGAGGCAGAGTGAGGGATGGCAGGCAGAGTAAGGGATGGCAGGCAGAGTGAGGGACGACAGGCAGAGAGAGGGACGGCAGGCAGAGTGAGAGACGACAGGGAGAGGGAGGCAGAGAGAGTCCTCCGCAGGGAGAGCGAGGGATGACAGGGAACGTGAGGCAGAGTGAGATTGAGGGACAGCAGGGAGAGTGAAGGATGGCAGGGAGAGGGAGGCAGAGTGAATGATGGCAGGGAGAGTGAGGGACGGCAGGGAGAGTGAGGGACGGCAGGGAGAGGGAGGCAGAGAGAGTCCTCCATAGGGAGCGTGAGGGATGGCAGGGAGCGTGAAGCAGAGTGAGATTGAGGGACAGCAGGGAGAGTGAGGGGCGGCAGGGAGAGGGAGGCAGAGTAAGGGACGGCAGGGAGAGGGAGGCAAAGTGAGGGATGGCATGGAGAGGGAGGCAAAGTGAGGGACGGCAGGGAGAGGGACGGCAGGGAGAGTCCTCCGCACCGAGCACGAGGGATGACAGGGAGCGTGAAGCAGAGTGAGATTGAGGGACAGCAGGGAGAGTGAGGGACGGCAGGGAGAGTGAATGACGGCAGGGAGAGTGAGGGATGGCAGGGAGAGTGAATGACGGCAGGGAGAGTGAATGACGGCAGGGAGAGGGGCAGCAGAGTGAGGGACGAGAGGGAGGGGGATTGAGGGACGGCAGGTAGAGGGAGGGATGACAGGGAGAGTGAAGGATGACAGGGAGAGTGAGGGATGACAGGGAGAGTGAGGGATGACAGGGAGAGTGAGGCAGAGTGAGGGAGATTGAGGGATGGCAGGGAGAGTGAGGGAGATTGAGGGACGGCAGGGAGAGTGAGGGAGATTGAGGGACGGCAGGGAGAGTGGGGAAGAGTGAGGGACAGCAGGGAGAGTGAGGGACGGCAGGGAGAGGGAGGCAGAGTGAGGGACGGCAGGCAGAGTGAGGGACGGCAGGCAGAGTGAGGCAGAGAGAGTCCTCCACCGTGAGAGCGAGGTATGGCAGGGAGCATGAGGCAGAGTGAGATTGAGGGACAGCAGGGAGAGTGAGGGATGGCAGGAAGAGGGAGGCAGAGTGAGGGACGGCAGGGAGAGGGAGGCAAAGTGAGGGATGGCAGGGAGAGTGAATGACGGCAGGGAGAGTGAGGGACGGCAGGGAGTGGGAAGCAGAGAGAGTCCTCCACAGGGAGCGCGAGGGATGGCAGGGAGCGTGAAGCAGAGTGAGATTGAGGGACAGCAGGGAGAGCGAGGGATGGCAGGGAGAGCGAGGGGCGGCAGGGAGAGTGAGGCAGAGTGAGGGACGGCAGGGAGAGGGAGGCAGAGTGAGGGACGGCAGGGAGAGTGAGGGATGGCAGGGAGAGTGAGGGATGGCAGGGAGAGTGAGGGACAGCAGGGAGAGTGAGGGACGGCAGGGAGAGGGAGGCAGAGTGAATGACGGCAGGGAGAGTGAGGGATGGCAGGGAGAGGGAGGCAGAGAGAGTCCTCCGCAGGGAGCATGAGGGATGGCAGGGAGCGTGAAGCAGAGTGAGATTGAGGGACAGCAGGGAGAGTGAGGTATGGCATGGAGAGTGAATGATGGCAGGGAGAGTGAGGGATGGCAGGGAGAGGGGCAGCAGAGTGAAGGACGACAGGGAGAGGGAGGTGGATTGAGGGACGGCAGGTAGAGGGAGGGATGACAGGGAGCATGAAGCAGAGTGAGGGAGATAGAGGGACGGCAGGGAGAGTGAGGGAGGTGACATCACCCGGGAGACGGAGAAGAGACGAGCGGCTTTACAAACCAACCGCAAAGACCTCCACCTCCACCCGCTCCCTGGTACTTAGAGGTAGGGACAGCGCAGCAGCCCCACGGACTTTATTTTTTTTTTTATTAAATCTTTATTGAATTTTTTTTTTTTACAAATACAATTATTACAAGACAACACGTTTGACATACAATAGACATAGGCAGTGCATAAAAATGATGCTTCTGTTACATTCATAATTCGAATAAATTATATTGTGGAGCACAGTATTTCTCAGATTATAACTAGTGCCAGGCATGTCACCAGGGCCTTAGTTTAAGAAGCATGAGCATTATTCCAGGAATCTATCGAGAGTTGGTTTTAATCAAGCGGCATATTAGGAACTCCATCTGTACAAGAATAGGATGTTCCGTGAGCCAGAATAATAAGCGAATACGAAGCCTGTATTAATTAAAGCAAAATTTCCAGTGCTATAGTGTCGTGCTCAGTTGATAGACGGTATATAACAGTGCAACTAAAACAGAGTCAAGTGTTACAAATAACAGAAGGCTCCTAGTGTCGAATCGAAAGTGATTAGGATTCTTAATGTCATTTCGTGCAAAATTGGGAGCAGCAATCATTTAAATATTAAGTGGTTTTGTCAGATCTAACTTCGACCAGACAGTGTAATAGAAATTATATCTGTACAAAGCAAAGTGTTACGTTAACCACAGTAGTGGACATATAGAAAAACTATACAAGTTAAAAGTGCATTTACTGGTGCAGTGATAGCATTTTATGGATAGTGGACAGTATAACGGAATGCGAAAAAATAAAAATAAAAAAAACAGACTCAGACAAGAATAAAGACTCAGGTTCTATTATTTGTTGATCAAAAAAAGGGGGGGGAGAAAAAAGACAGTTGTTTGTGGATGCACTCCTGATCAACAAGGATCAATACTTATATTTTGATAAGTTTTTGCTTTTTTATGTAAAACCGTGGGGATTCCTATTGTCTTTATTTAATAGGTATTTGACAAGGAATTTTCCCACAAACTTGCGAAAATAAGAGGTTAAAAATATCCCAACATACATACATATACAAGGTGAGGAAAAGTAAAGATTAGTGTTGGAAAGAGTTTTAAAACGTGTAGGCAGATTCTAATAGGATGCTGTTAATTTGTAATATTCAGGTGGTATTCCCTTATAACATGTGTTTTATTGTTTGTGTGTCACACTGTTTATATACATTTGGTCACTCAATTTTTTGGGAGTGTGCCCTAGGTTTAGTTAGGAGGTATATAGATTTTGTTTGAGGTAGTGGTAGTTTTATGTCTATAAGAATTACCAATGGTCTTTATTGACCGTTATTCCTTTTGTGTGATGATGCGGTTTTTATTTATACATTCTCATGAGTTGGTCACTTGTGTGGTTTGGCCAGAATTTAGGCTCTATATCCCACTCTGCTGTGAGTATATGGGTTAATCTCCACAGTTTAATTTGATTTCCAATAGGCTGTGTGATTTGGCCGTGAGTTCAGCTCTATGTCACACTTAATTAATTTATGGATATATGCTGTATTCTCCACAGGTTTTGATGATCTTATGCCTGGGATTGAGTGATTTTATGCTGCATATATTGCTGTGGGTGTGCTTTTCAAATTTGGCACATATACATATTTAGCTGTTTGTCAGCATTTAAATAGTGAATTAGGTCTGTGATATGGCCTCAAATTTTGGCTCTATGTCACATTTGATTTTTAATGGTATATATTCTCCTCAGATGTGTGATTTGGCCTCCTTGTTTTTCCAATTGGGCTCTATGTCAGACGTTACTGTTGGGCAAGGAATATATGGGTTATATTTCCCATAATGCGTTTTGAGACATATTTATTGTATATACGTATAACCGCTTATCACACTTTTCCTCCTATTGTTATTAAATGGGCTGGGTGATACAAGTACTTTTTAAAGGACAGAGAATCATTTCATCTGGTTTCTGTAACTGTGAATGGATACTTTTTGCTACTAATATATTCCTGTCTGGCTTTTTGCCCAGGATCTCAGATGAGTAATATTGTATGTATTTAATGATACATTTTTGTTTTCTCTTCCATTGATTACTGCTGACCTCTGCTGGTGGTTATTTATATGTGTATGTTTAGCACACCTCTGCTGGCTGGGTTTTGCCAGTGAGTTCTTATGCACAGCTGTTACAAAACTTATATATATGGTATAGCGTTTTAGTATTTTTTCGCTATAGGCACACATCTGACTTCCACCTTTGTTTGACCTTATTGGTATTCGGTGGTATCTAAGATATTAGGTGCCTTACGTTTGGTAGTGTGCTACGTTTTGATTAATGCTGGTATGCAGTATATTATCTGCAGGTTACCCTGTAGGGGCAGACTGCGTGAGCAAAAGTAGTTTTCTTCCACTGGCACTAGGTCTAAGCAGTAAAGTTACGATATATTAAACAGTGAGTATGACATAACAATAGATACACAAATTACATCCTATTCATCTGTTTTAGTCTATATAAATGTTGTTTCATGATTTCTTGATTTATTTATTTTTTTATACACATATGTGTATCTCTCAGGTGCAAGTAACCCACGAGCGGCTTACATAAATATGCTGTGGGAAGAATCAATGCCCTTTGAGAAAAATACAGCGGGGACTCCGTAGTATTTTAACAGGCAATATGTGACTGAGCGTGCGAGATGCATCCCACTCTGTTGCCATTGGACGAATCGGTCCGGCCTCTGTAAGCTGATTCACAGCAACATGAGTATAAAGTCTAGTGAACGTCAAGCATTAGCCACGCCCTCTGACGAAGTCATCCTGACGAAACGCGTTAGGGCGTGGCCTGCTGACGTTCACGCTGTTCACTTGCTGATGCCGGGAATCCTCTTGCTTCTCAAACATCCTCGTCTCTGCTGCACTGCAAGCCAGCGTGTGGAAAGGACGCAGTCTGTGAGAGACTTTGGAATCCCGGGTGCCCAGCTGATTTGCCGTGGTATTTGTGTATATGCCGTGTGGTAACCAGCCCACAGTGTTCTTTGTTTAGGTACGGGTTCAATTTATCTGCACCTGGAATTGATGTTCTTAACCCTGATAATAAATCGTTTAATGCACTATCAAGCGCTCCTTCTCTCCCTTGTTGTTTGTCCAGATTTTTAACTCCTTGGATCCTGGAGTTTGTTGCTACTAGAGAAGGAAGCAGCGGCTGCATGTCAGCCTAAGTGCAAATATACCCCTGTCATTCTGAATAGGAGGTTCCTTGGACTGCTGGTTCTGAGAACTTTTGGACATTCAGCGCCTATACAGTACTGTATTTGTGTGAAATTTGTGTACTTGGATCTTATCTGTATAGTTGCAGCGTTGTTCATTTGTACTAAGTTGATTGTATATTTAAAATGTTCAGAAACGGTGATTTAAATTCCAGACGCTCGCAGGAGTGTTTGAGAATTTTTTGTGAACAAGCAACCGCACCCCCTATGGATGATAATCCCCCAATTAGTACTGGTGGTTTTCTTGATTTGGAAAAACTCCTTATCAAGGAAGCAAAAACATGGTGGGACATCAAGGGGCTTGATAATTATATATCATGTGCTAGAATCCCACGTGGTTTGCGAATTAACAAAACGCCAACCACTGGTTTAGAGAATGAACATTTTATGAAAGAATGGTATAGGATTATTGATGAGTGCTCATTGGAACTAATGAGACTTTTAGTGTGTGAGAAGAAAAAGGTTCTTAAAGAGGTAGAGACTAAAGCTTCCACACTTATTGCATCCTTAGAACAAAATTGTGAGAAAGACCTTATCATTAAAGCAAAAATTGATATAGATAAGAAAGTCTCCCTCATAGAAAATAAAATCATGGAAACTAAACATAAAAAATTATTGCGGGACAAAATGGATTATGAAACTAATCAAATCCGTTCCTGGCATGTTACCAGACAACAAACCCGCCTCCCACAAAAAGTTAATGAGACCAATCCTAATAAACAGAGAGATAGAAAATTTTACACACCCAGAAATAATCGAGTTAATCCCAATCATACCCCTCAGTGGCAAAAAGTCCAACCTAGGAATCAAAATAGGAGGAACGGTTATTCCAGAGACCCTAAAAAACACTGGAATCAACCGGTGTTTCCTCAAAATGGCCCAAATGGTTGGGTACATAATAATAGATTCCAACCATTACAGTCAAGATCAGATTCTTATGAAAATCAACATTTTTTAGCCTCAGGCAATCAGGATTACGGACATGTACCCCAAGGTACCCCTCAAAGAACCCCAATGCGAATAAAAAGACGTCTAGGGGAAGGAGGGGAAATGGGACTTCCAAAAAGAGAGTCAAAGATGCGGTCGGTACAGTAGGGATGGCTGATACTGCCGTATCGCCCCCTAATACTGAAGGCATCTTTAATATCTCTAAAAGAAAGTTGGAAAAGGAGGAATTATCTCTCCTAAAAAAGGGCCTCTCATTTGCCCCTTCAAAAGGTCCGAGTAAGGTTGATTTACTAATTGACCTCAACCTGTTTACTAGGAAACTTACGCTTAAAAGACATTTCCTGAGAAAACCTGATGTTCCTTCTGATAGAAATGAACAACAGGGTCCATCATCAGGATTGAAACTTAAGTCGACATATTACCCTATTGAATCTAGGGGTCCGTACATTGACTTATTTTCAGAGATGGTCAAAAAAGATTTTGAAAAATTAGATATGGCCAAAAAGGTTAAGCCTAATTTATCTAGAAAAGAAACTGAGGCTTTAAATACTTTAATGTCTGACTCTTCAATAGTGATTAAGAACGCCGATAAAGGCGGAGGCGTTGTAATCATGGATAGAGATTTCTATGTTGATGAGGCTTATAAACTTCTTAATGATGTTAATTCCTATGTGAAGTTGGCTAATGACCCCACTGTAACCTTTTTAGAAGAACTAGAGGTACTATTGAGAAAAGGTCTTGGTTTGAAACTAATTAGTATGGATGAATTTAACCCCTTCACGACATTTGACGTATATATACGTCATGGCCGGGAAGTACTTCCCGACACATGACGTATATATACGTCATGACTTTAAACTGTCACTGCGTCTCGAGACGCAGTGACAGAGGGACGATGTCTGCTGTCCCTGACAGCAGACATGTCCCTGCATGCCCAGGGGGGGCTGCGATGTCGCCCCCCCGTCGGCGATCGCTGTGATTGGCTGTTCAGTGTGAACAGCCATTCACAGCGTTTTCCTGTGTTACCAGCGAATCAGACGCTTGGTAACACAGGTGTCAATCACCGCCGGGCGTCAGGGGGCATGAGGGGGTCATCGGTGACGATGACACCTCACCCCACCCTCACCCCACCTGCCCCCAAGGCTGTGATTGGTCCGTGGGACCCACGGACCAATCACAGCCAAGGCGCGACATTTAAACTACCGGTGACTGCGCTGCAGACGCCATTCCGGTCTGGAGTAGCGTGCAGAGCGGTCACCGTGCCTATCTGCCGTGATACTGACCTGATCCTTGCTAATACTTACCTGATCCTTGCAAATACCTTACCTGATCACTTGATCACTGCTTGTAGCGTGCTGGACGCTTCCTGGATCTGACTTCCTGAGACTTCCTGCTGCTGCTGCAGTGTGATAGAGAGATAGAGAGATAGAGAGATAGAGATAGAGAGATAGAGAGAGATAGTGACAGAGAGAGCTATATTTTGTGTCTGCTACCCCCCCTTTTTGGGGGTGCAGGGGTTTTTTATATATAAATAACTGTCGCTGCTGCTGCAGTGTCATAGTGATAGATAGTGATAGATAGTGAGAGATAGTGATAGATAGTAATAGATAGTGAGAGATAGAGAGATTTGTGTCTGCTACCCCCCCTTTTTTGGGGGTGCAGGTTTTTTTTTATATATATATAACTGTCAGTGCTGCTGCTGCAGTGTCATAGTGATAGATAGTGATAGATAGTGAGAGATAGAGAGATAGAGAGAGATAGTGACAGAGAGTGATAGAGAGTGTATATTTTGTGTCTGCTACCCCCCCTTTTTGGGGGTGCAGGTTTTTTTTTATACATATAACTGTCAGTGCTGCTGCTGCAGTGTGATAGATAGTGATAGATAGTGATAGATAGTGAGAGATAGAGAGAGATAGTGACAGAGAGTGATAGAGAGTGTATATTTTGTGTCTGCTACCCCCGCCTTTTGTGCTGATCACTATATCTGAGGTGATCAGCAACTTTTTGGGGGTGCAGAGGTTTTTTTTTTTATATATACCTGTCAGTTGCTGCCAGTTGCACCAAAGGTTGTGCACCTGCTGCCCCTCACTGGTAATCAGTGTCGCATCACTGATCACCTTTTTTTTTTTTTTGTGGGTGCTGTGTGGTCTTTTTTTAATTTTTTTTTACACACACTGTGATTTTGTGGGTGTCCTGTGGCCACTGTGCGCTGATCAGTGACGTACATCACTGATCAGCTTTTTCGGCACAGGGTTGATCTATTTTTTTTTTTTTTGATCAAATTCCTGTTGCCTTTGAGCGCTGTTCAGTGACAGACGTTACTGACCAACATCTGTGCTCAATTTTTGGCGCAGGACCTTTTTTTTTGTTTTTTTAACCCCTTCATTTTTTTTTTTTTTAAACCCCTTCAATTTTTTTTTTTTTAACCCCTTCATTTTTTTTTTTTTGTATAAAGTATTTTTTTTGTTCTGCACTACATACACACAACACACTACATACCCCCCGGGTTGAAATAAAGTTTGTACCCCCCCCCTACACTATACACGTGTTGAAACATTTCACTACCAGTAACACAAAAATAAAAATGTCATCCCAAATGTCATCCCAAATGTCATCCCAGTCATCCAGAAGAATGTATTCAGTGGAGGAGGCATATGCCATGCTTGCCTCTGATTCTGACACAGCCAGTGAGGCAAGCGGGGAATTTGAAGGATTCGTCTTAAGCTCCTCTTCCTCCTCTGGTGATGAGGGACCCCCTCAAAGACGCCCCCGTAGAGCAGCTGAGACCCCCCCCCCCAATAATTGATCTCGTATGGACCCCACCACCAGACAATTTTGAGCCCCAGGTTCCTGAGTTTTTGGCCATGCCAGGAATCCAATTTGATTCCACAGGTCTCAGAGAAATTGACTTTTTCAAATTATTTTTCTCTGATGATTTTATAAATTTAATGGTGGACCAAACTAATTTATATGCCCAGCAGTTTATTGCTCAAAACCCCACGTCATCATTTGCTAGGTGGACCCCTGTAGATGCAGTAGAGATGATGACGTTTTGGGGTCTGGTGTTTCATATGGGCATAGTAAAAAAGCCACAAATTAGGCAATATTGGAGTACAGATGTTCTGTACAGCACCCCATTTTACCGTATGGCCATGACTCGGACTCGTTTTGAGGCAATCCATAAATTTATACATTACACCGATAATGCACAGTGCCCACCCAGAGATGATCCCACCTTTGACCGGCTATTCAAAGTCAAGCCGGTCATTGATCATTTCAGTGCCAAATTTGCAGAGCTATACATCCCTGAAAAATTTATTTGTATTGACGAGTCCCTTATACATTTTAAAGGAAGGGTTAAATTCCGCCAGTACCTTCCCAGTAAGAGGGCAAGGTATGGCATAAAAATGTATAAGCTGTGTGAAAGCACCACAGGGTACACCCACAAGTTTAGGGTATATGAAGGGAAGGATTCAAGAATTGAACCGCCAGAATGCCCCCCCTCCCTCGTAGGTGTTAGTGGCAAAATTGTCTGGGATTTAATGCACCCCTTCCTGGATAAGGGTTATCACCTCTATGTGGATAACTTTTACACCAGCATCCCCCTGTTTAAGGCCCTTGGTTCAAGAGGTACAGCAGCTTGCGGTACTGTGCGCAAGAACCAAAGAGGCCTCCCCAAAACGCACATTGCCCAAGTAATGAGAAGGGGTGAAAGCAGGGGAATATGCACCGAAAATATGTTGTTGGTCAAATATAAGGACAAGAGGGATGTCCTTATACTGACAACAATTCATGGAGACAGTACCACCTCCATCCCTGTATGAGGTACCAGTACCCACACCTCAAAACCAAATTGTATCCTAGATTACAATAAGTACATGGGCGGAGTGGATCTTTCAGATCAGGTACTGAAGCCGTACAGTGCCCTGCGGAAAACAAATATCTGGTACAAGAAGCTGGCCGTGTATATCATCCAGATGGCACTGTATAACGCTTACGTGCTATTCCGTTCTACCGGCCAGAGGGGGACATTTATGCACTTTCAAGAGGAAGTCATAAAGGGCCTAATATTTGGGAACCAGCAGGCAGAGGGCCCCAGTACTTCTAGTACTGGCCCCCGTATTGTACAAGGGCAGCATTTTCCCAACGAAATCCCCTCCACTGCAAGAAAGGGCAGGACACAAAAAAGGTGCAAAGTTTGCTATAAAAAGGGAATAAGAAAGGAAACTATTTTCCACTGTGAAACTTGCCCCGACAAACCCGGCCTATGTATAAAGGAGTGTTTCAAAATATACCACACATCGATGGATTATTAGGTTCATCATTTCACCGTGCATCGGGGGTCTTGCTAATGCCACATAGCACCCACCATTCATTCCACCAGAATCTGAGCTGCAAAATCCAAAAATCACTCCTTCCCTTCTGAGTCCTGCCATGCACCCAACTGGTATTTTTTGATTCACATGTGAGGCATTGCCGTACTCTGGAGAAATGGGGGCACAGATTTTGGGGTGCTTTGTCTCCTTCATTCCTTGTGAAAATGAAAAATTTTGAGCCAGAAGTACATTTTTGTGTAAAAAAATGTAATTTTTCATTTTCACAGCCCAGTTGTACCAAAATTGGTGAAACCCCTGGGGGTTTGAAATGTACACTATACCCCTAGATGAATTCCCTGAGGGGTGTAGTTTGCAAAATGGGGTCACTTGTGGGGGGTGTCCACTGTATTGGTAATGCAACATAGCACCCACCATTCATTCCACCAAAATCTGTGCTGCCAAATCCAAAAATCACTCCTTCCCTTCTGAGTCCTGCCATGCGCCCAACTGGTATTTTTTGGTCACATGTGAGGCATTGCCGTACTCGGGAGAAATTGGGGCACAGATTTTGGGGTGCTTTGTCTCCTTCATTCCTTGTGAAAATGAAAAATTTTGAGCCAGAACTGCATTTTTGTGTAAAAAAATGTAATTTTTCATTTTCACTGCCCAGTTGTATCAAAATTGGTGAAACCCCTGGGGGTTTGAAATGTACACTATACCCCTAGATGAATTCCCTGAGGGGTGTACTTTGCAAAATGGGGTGACTTGTGGGGGGGTTCCACTGTATTGGTGCTTTGGGAGTCTTGCTAATGCAACATGGCACCCACCATTCATTCCACCAAAATCTGTGCTGCCAAATCCAAAAATCACTCCTTCCCTTCTGAGTCCTGCCATGCGCCCCACTGGTATTTTTTGGTCACATGTGAGGCATTGCCGTACTCGGGAGAAATTGGGGCACAGATTTTGGGGTGCTTTGTCTCCTTCATTCCTTGTGAAAATGAAAAATTTTGAGCCAGAACTGCATGTTTGTGTAAAAAAATGTAATTTTCCATTTTCACATCCCAGTTGTACCAAAATTGGTGAAACCCCTGGGGGTTTGAAATGTACACTATACCCCTAGATGAATTCCCTGAGGGGTGTACTTTGCAAAATGGGGTGACTTGTGGGGGGGTTCCACTGTATTGGTGCTTTGGGAGTCTTGCTAATGCAACATGGCACCCACCATTCATTCCACCAAAATCTGTGCTGCCAAATCCAAAAATCACTCCTTCCCTTCTGAGTCCTGCCATGCGCCCAACTGGTATTTTTTGGTCACATGTGAGGCATTGCCGTACTCGGGAGAAATTGGGGCACAGATTTTGGGGTGCTTTGTCTCCTTCATTCCTTGTGAAAATGAAAAATTTTGAGCCAGAACTGCATGTTTGTGTAAAAAAATGTAATTTTCCATTTTCACATCCCAGTTGTACCAAAATTGGTGAAACCCCTGGGGGTTTGAAATGTACACTATACCCCTAGATGAATTCCCTGAGGGGTGTACTTTGCAAAATGGGGTGACTTGTGGGGGGGTTCCACTGTATTGGTGCTTTGGGAGTCTTGCTAATGCAACATGGCACCCACCATTCATTCCACCAAAATCTGTGCTGCCAAATCCAAAAATCACTCCTTCCCTTCTGAGTCCTGCCATGCGCCCCACTGGTATTTTTTGGTCACATGTGAGGCATTGCCGTACTCGGGAGAAATTGGGGCACAGATTTTGGGGTGCTTTGTCTCCTTCATTCCTTGTGAAAATGAAAAATTTTGAGCCAGAACTGCATGTTTGTGTAAAAAAATGTAATTTTCCATTTTCACATCCCAGTTGTACCAAAATTGGTGAAACCCCTGGGGGTTTGAAATGTACACTATACCCCTAGATGAATTCCCTGAGGGGTGTACTTTGCAAAATGGGGTGACTTGTGGGGGGGTTCCACTGTATTGGTGCTTTGGGAGTCTTGCTAATGCAACATGGCACCCACCATTCATTCCACCAAAATCTGTGCTGCCAAATCCAAAAATCACTCCTTCCCTTCTGAGTCCTGCCATGCGCCCCACTGGTATTTTTTGGTCACATGTGAGGCATTGCCGTACTCGGGAGAAATTGGGGCACAGATTTTGGGGTGCTTTGTCTCCTTCATTCCTTGTGAAAATGAAAAATTTTGAGCCATAACTGCATGTTTGTGTAAAAAAATGTAATTTTCCATTTTCACATCCCAGTTGTATCAAAATTGGTGAAACCCCTGGGGGTTTGAAATGTACACTATAACCCTAGATGAATTCCCTGAGGGGTGTACTTTGCAAAATGGGGTGACTTGTGGGGGGGTTCCACTGTATTGGTGCTTTGGGAGTCTTGCTAATGCAACATGGCACCCACCATTCATTCCACCAAAATCTGTGCTGCCAAATCCAAAAATCACTCCTTCCCTTCTGAGTCCTGCTATGCGCCCCACTGGTATTTTTTGGTCACATGTGAGGCATTGCCGTACTCGGGAGAAATTGGGGCACAGATTTTGGGGTGCTTTGTCTCCTTCATTCCTTGTGAAAATGAAAAATTTTGAGCCAGAACTGCATGTTTGTGTAAAAAAATGTAATTTTCCATTTTCACATCCCAGTTGTACCAAAATTGGTGAAACCCCTGGGGGTTTGAAATGTACACTATACCCCTAGATGAATTCCCTGAGGGGTGTAGATTGCAAAATGGGGTGACTTGTGGGGAAGGTTCCTAACTTTTAGCACTTATGGTGCCTAGAAACCTACATGGTGCCTAAAAAAAAATCTCATAAAAAGGAGGCTCCAAAATCAAGTAGGTGCTCCTTCTATTATGAAGCCTGTGGTTTGGTCAACGTGCACACTAGGGCCACATATAGGATATTTTTGAAAACACAAGAATTGGGGGAATCAATTTTTAGTCACATTTCTCTAGTAAAATCTACTGTATTTGTTAGAAAAATGTATTAAAATTGAAACTCTGCAAAAAAAAAGAAATTTTGAAATTTCACCTACACTTTGTTTTAATTCCTGTGAAACACCTAAAGGGTTAACAAACTTCCAAAATGCTGTTTTGAATACTGTGAGGGGTGCAGTTTTTGAAATGGCATCATTTATGGGGGTGTCTCACATACAAGTCCCTCAAAGTCACATCAGAACTGAACTGGTCCCTAAAAAAATCAGTGTTTGAAATTTTCTTGAAAATTTGAGAATTTGCTAGTCATATTTGAAGCCTCCTAGTGTCCAAAAAAATGAAAAGGGGGTTGAAATAATGATGGCAACATAAAGTAGACATATGGTCTATGTTAGTTATTAACTATTTTGAGTGGTATGATTATTTGTCTCACAAGCAGAAAATTTAACATTTTGCATATTGCTAAATTTTCCATTTTTTCACGATATTTTGGTATTTTTCACAAAAAAACACAGACTGTATCGACCAAAATTTACCACTAACTTGAAGTACAATGTGTCACGAGAAAACAATCTCAAAATCACTGGGATAAGTAAAAGCAAAAAAAAGTTATCCCCACTTAAGTGAGACATGTCAGATTTGAAAAAAAGGGCTCTGTCATGAAGGCACAAACTGGCTCTGTCATGAAGGGGTTAAATATCTGCATAATACATCACCTATTCTAGCCACCTTTTATCACCTACCAAAGGTGCATAAGCATTGAACGAAGCCTCCAGGGAGGCCAATAGTGGCTGGTATAGGCTCATTGACTTCCCGTGTGTCGGAATATGTAGACTCTTTTTAAAAAAAATATGTTCCTATGTTAGATACATATATCCGAGATTCTACACATCTTTTGCAAATAATTGCCAATCTGGAGTGGCATGAAAATTATAACTTAGCCACGGTGGATGTACAGGCTCTGTACACCTCCATACCGCACCAAAAAGGGATTGATGCAATTAGAACATGTTTGCAAAAAGACCCTGAGATGACACCTGCAAGGATCAACTTCCTCTGTGATTGTGTGCAGTTTGTGCTCAAGCACAATTACTTTGAATTTCTGGGGGAGTGGTTCTTGCAGGTGTGTGGGACTGCTATGGGGACCATTTGTGCCCCCAGTCTCGCGAATATATATATGGGTGACTGGGAGTCCAATACACTAATTGGTAATACCTGTAAAAATATAGTGATGCTAAAAAGATATATTGATGACGTGATAATCGTCTGGAGTGGTGATCATGCCTCTTTTGATGAGTTTATGGGCATGCTAGGTACCAATACTTATAACCTGAAATTTACGTCGAACTTCCAAGAAAAAAAGATTGAATTCTTGGATGTCGTTCTAAGTGTTGAAAGATTTCCTACTGTACCTTACATAGAAACATCAACATTCTTTAAAAGTGTGGACTCAAACAGTTATTTAAATTTTGACAGCTGTCACTATGGCCCTTGGAAAAATAACATCCTTTTTCCCAGTTTCTCAGGTTAAAAAGAAACTGTTCGGACCCATTGATGTTTGAAGAACAATCTAAGATTTATATCCAGAGGTTCAAGGAGAGGGGGTACCCTACTGGTTTAATTAATGGTTCATTGGACAGAGCCAGTAAACTGGCTCGTGAGGACCTCCTTAAAACAAAAGAAGAAAGGAGAGTTGAATTAACATCAAATAATCAATCTGATTCCAGTGATAGACAGAAAGAGGTAATGTTTGTAACTCGATTTAACAACAGAGAGAAAGAGTTGAACAAAATCCTCCGCAAACACTGGAACTTACTTAAACTGGACCCCATTTTAGGTACCCATCTTTCTGATGCCCCTAGGATGGTGTACAGAAGGGCCAATACAGTTAAATCTTTAGTTTCCAAAAGTCAGCTACAAAATCTTGAAGTCAGACCTATGTCTAACACTTTCTTAGACATAAAGGGCTGCTTTCCTTGCAATAGCTGCAAAGCCTGCCAATATGTCAGCAGAGGTGCAGATATTGATGGTTCCAAGCTAAAAGTGAGGGACTTCATTAACTGTAATTCTACACATGTAGTTTACATGTTGAAGTGTGCATGTGGATTACGCTATATTGGGAAGACTAAAAGATCACTTAAAATCAGGATTTTTGAACACCTAAGAAATATAAAGCATGGAGTCACCAATCATAGCATACCACGACACTTCAAGGAACATCATAACTGTGATCCATCCAGCCTTACCTTTAAAGGTATAGAATTAGTCAAGAAAAACAAAAGAGGAGGTGATTGGGATAAGTTCCTTATCAGAAGGGAAACACATTGGATCTTACAGCTAGGTACTCTTATTCCAGCAGGTCTTAACGAAGGCTATGAGATTACGCCTTTTATTAATTAATTGATGTTTTAATGATTTTAGTATAAACTTACTATTTTTTAATATGGTCCTTTTTAAAACAATGCCTTTTAGGTCTTTTTAGTGCCTTTTTTATACAATATCGATTGTGCAGTGTGATGCATCTTTCACTCCCTCTTGTGATTTTTATGAGATATATGCCGTGATTTTAATAATTTATAATTTTTTGTATTTAAACATTTCCTTAGAAGGAGATGTTTTAGTCTATATAAATGTTGTTTCATGATTTCTTGATTTATTTATTTTTTTATACACATATGTGTATCTCTCAGGTGCAAGTAACCCACGAGCGGCTTACATAAATATGCTGTGGGAAGAATCAATGCCCTTTGAGAAAAATACAGCGGGGACTCCGTAGTATTTTAACAGGCAATATGTGACTGAGCGTGCGAGATGCATCCCACTCTGTTGCCATTGGACGAATCGGTCCGGCCTCTGTAAGCTGATTGACAGCAACATGAGTATAAAGTCTAGTGAACGTCAAGCATTAGCCACGCCCTCTGACGAAGTCATCCTGACGAAACGCGTTAGAGCGTGGCCTGCTGACGTTCACGCTGTTCACTTGCTGATGTCGGGAATCCTCTTGCTTCTCAAACATCCTCGCCTCTGCTGCACTGCAAGCCAGCGTGTGGAAAGGATGCAGTCTGTGAGAGACTTTGGAATCCCGGGTGCCCAGCTGATTTGCCGTGGTATTTGTGTATATGCCGTGTGGTAACCAGCCCACAGTGTTCTTTGTTTAGGTACGGGTTCAATTTATCTGCACCTGGAATTGATGTTCTTAACCCTGATAATAAATCGTTTAATGCACTATCAAGCGCTCCTTCTCTCCCTTGTTGTTTGTCCAGATATATATATACACACACACACGCACACAGACTAGTACAGACACTACTACACCATGTAATGTATAAAACTGAAATTTTGCGTACTTGTTTTCTAGCAGGACATTTTATGTGGAAGGAGAGTTATAGAAAGACAAGGAGTTCAGCACTTACTTTTTTAAGAAGAGAAAAAGAAATGGATCCCTTTCCAGATGGGTCTCCTTCCCAGCGTCGGCAGAACTCTCCTCCCGGTCACTTGAATCCAAAAGCTCTGATATGCTAATCACCAGCAAAGAGCAAATACCAAGAAACCAACCAAAATTTACGCAGCCAGGTAGCAATCTCAGGGTAATGGCACCTAAGCTAGGGAGGGTCAGGGTTTTTATTGTCTCTGTAAAATAGCAGGAAAATAGCTCCTCCTTCACCCAAAAATGTATGTTATTTCATCGGAAAGCTTAGTGGCATCACAATACATCAGGCCTTTCTGAATAGTTAATTTAAATCATGCAGTGGTGGCGGATATTAATTAAGTTGTACAGTATCTTGGTGCCAAGGGAATAGAGTATGTATTCATATATATAATATTATTATTATTCATATATATATAATAAGGCTTCTTTGGTTATGAGCAGCCAACTAGTAAATTTGTTCCAATAAACACAATGAAATGAGGAACAGAACATTGGCCCTTATTCTGATTGACGCGTACTTTACCGCATACTTTCGGATCGCGTCTTTACGGCGTCTGCGCATGCGTGGAGAACGCAACGCGCATGTGCCACGCCTTGACTCCGTACCTGTTCGGCCAAATCCCGTCCAAAACTGTTCCCCGCAATCAGTCGGGAAATATGGGCGTATTATGGGCGTCATGCGGAATGACACATGGGCGTAGTTTCAAAGTGGGCAAAACGGGGCGGAAACATGGGCGGACACGGGGGAGTACACTTATGTTGGGGGGCGTACATTCGGATACCACTCCGAATGCACGCGATCAAAAAGGGAAGAAATGTGCGGTGTACACAAGTGTACTATTGCTTTGCGGACACCACTCGTTCATGCGGTAGGCGAACGTACGCCTAATGACTACAAGCATTAACACCTGAACCCAATAGAATCGACTCCTTTACTCATTACTCACTAATAGGACGCTTGTCAGTGCTTTAATTGAAACCATTGCTGCTTCAAGGAAACCGTACTAATCCCCCACATATGCTGTACTTGTCACACACTTTAAAACTGCTAACAATGGACATGACTGAATATTAATACTAGCAATACACATGTGTATTCGACATGTACTCATGAAACCACACATTTTTGGTAAAGTAAACAAATTTATTTCTATACATGTCACAGTCAATGCCACTGTGATGCAATGACCAAAAAATAAAAAATACCAAACAAAAACAACATGGCAGGAATGTACAAAAATAAATAAGAATACAAAACAAATATAATTGCACACAGATGGACTCCAGCACCTCCTATGTGCCACTGCACATGCAGCCAGTGGGAAATGAGGAGGCTGCTGGCCCTTCGACAGCAGGCCAACCTGCACCTGACCATTCTACAGCAGGGCAACCTACACCTGGCCCTTCTGCAGCAGGCCAACCTGCAGCTGGCTCATATGCACCATCAGCAGAATCATTTGGAACACAACCGGGGACTTCACAAGATAGTACCATGGCCATCACTTCAAGTACAGCTGACAGTAATGGCAGGCAAAAGAGGGCAACAGGGGCACCAAAAAGGACATATGAAGCAAGGGCTCATCTGGTTACCCTCAGCACGTGATTGGACACAAGAAGCTGACACACACAGCACAATGGAAGATTTGGGACCACATAACGGTGGAGATTAATGCAGCCACAAGTTCATTTGCGACCACGTTTGGCCTTGGGAGGCTCCTTGGCCTGTGCAGCAGCTCTTCTGGCACGGGCAGATGCTGGGGCAGGTGGAGCAGATGATGTTGAGGGGTTGGCTGGTCTACCCCTCCTGCCAGCAGGGAGTGTTGCCGGTGGTAATGCACCAGAAACGGATGACATTAGGACCCTGTTGCTGGTAACCAGCTCCACCATAAGCTCATTATGGTGGAGGAGGAGATCATTTTGGCGGGTGGCTTGCTCGGCCAGCACCTGAGCACTTGCAGCCATGGCCTGATGTGACTCAGCCATGGCCTGCATGCTCGCAGCGATGGCCTGCTGGGTGCTGACCAAGCTCGCCAGGATCTCCTCGGTCCTATGCATCCGTTCTGATGCCAACTCTCCCTGCTGGTTGATGTCCCCAAGCATGTTGGCCAAGGCGGCCAAATCGGCTTGGTCCGATGGCTGCTGCTGCACAGGCCTACCCCTGGGGCCAGGTGGCACGGACTCCTCCACCTCCTGAGCAGAGTCGGCACCAAGCGGTGGGTTGTCTGTGGAAAAAGATAAACAAAATTAGGACACATTCTAAGATTATTACTTGCACAAGTTTATGGCATGACCAATATTTACCTTCAATAAAAGACGCAAACACTTCAGCTGGGGCCTCGCTATCCATCGTGCTCACCCCCCTGATCTCCTCAACTGATATACAGCTCTCGGCCAGCAACTCCAGGGGGGTGAGCTCTAGCCCTGATGGCATGGGCCCGGCCCCAGATGTCTGGCTGTGTTCCCACCGCTTGGTCATCTTCCTCTTCAGGTTGGTTTTGAAGTCCTGCCACCTGCAATGTAAGTTGACATATTAATACATGTCACTCCAGATGTTAGCTGTTGCAGCCATTGCTCTGTGCTACATATTACGACATGTGATTAATGTCCAATAGATAATATGACATGCAACTATGATATCAACCGTTACAATACACATTCACAATCACCCTACTCTAACTCTCAACGAAATAACATGTCAATAATGTCTGTGTATCGTAACAACCTCACGGGCCATTTGCAAAATCCATCTAAGCATCAATTAAATCATTACTTGGCTATTACTGGGCACATGTATCACAAAACAACTTGCCTCTTCTTCACATGGTCCGTCTCACGAACTTGTGGCGCTACTTCATTAATCTCTGCCGTTATCTGTTCCCAAATCTTCCATCTGCGTGTGTGTGTCAGCTTCTCCGATGGACACTCAATCCAATCACGTGCTCGGGGAACCAGGATGGCAAGCTCCTGTGCTTCATATGCCTTATTTTTTTTTGGTGCTTCCTCTGTTGCCCTGGCTCTCCCCTTGCCACGTCCATGGCCACGCCCCCTGTCACGTGTCGCTGCACTTGAAGTGCTGGCCATGGTACTACCTTGTGAAGTCCCCGGTTGTGTTCCAAACAATTCTGCTGATGGTGCATATGAGCCAGCTGCAGGTTGGCCTGCTGCAGAAGGGCCAGGTGCAGGTTGCCCTGCTGTAGAATGGTCAGGTGCAGGTTGCCCTGCTGTAGAAGGGCCAGCAGCCTCCTCATTACCCACTGGCCGCATGTGCAGTGGCACATAGGTGGTGCTGGAGTCCATCTGGTCAAATAGTTGCTGCAGGTCTGGGTCCACCTCTGGTTGTGATCCAGACATGTTAGCAACAACATTGTCACCTTCTAATACACCTTTATATACTGTTTGTGTATCCTGTTTGGCGGACATCAGCGGCAGCTGCGTTCCGTGCGTGAGCGTACGTCACTGTTTTTTCGCGCCGCATACGGTGGCGGAAATTCCATTGTGTAAAACCTGGCGAAAGTTCGACATGAAATACTGGTCACCAATGCTAACATTGCATAGAATCTTCTGATACACCTGTGACTATTGCACAATACACATGCTATTTGCTAGCATGACATGACATTTGATTCATGACTACTGTGGTATTGTGGAGTTTGTTTGCAAGCTAAAAGTAGCCCAATCCCTTAGATAATCCAGGCCACAAGTCATGCAATACTCATCTCTACTGTTATAGACCACACATGTGAGAGGCCTATAAATAGTGACTGGCTGCTAGAATCATTTGTCTCCAGATCTGGACTTGTCAGGGTCTAAGGTAAGCTCTTCCATGCTCCTTGTAGATATGATATCCATTAACAATGTAAGTGTATGAATGTATGCACCATTGCCTCACTGCCTACAGATTGTTGGGCCAGCAAAGTGCGTGTAGCATTATTGCAACATGTCACATGTTCACTATTTCACTCACAGGTCTTAAACCTGTGTGGGTTCATCTATTGCAGGACAACATGTCCCAGCAATAGATGAAATGTCTCATAGTACATGATGTTGGCAAAAAATGCTGACACCTTTATCTGTGTGTTTAGGACGGTGTGTATTGAGTTCATATTATTGTTACATCATTATAGAGTCAAATGGATCTGCGGGATTTCACGGGGCGGCCATCTATTGTACGTATTGAAGCATACAAATCTATTTGTAGTCGGATATGGCCATTATGTGCATAGGTGCATCAGTATTTATGTTCATTTCTTTATAGGTTGCTGAAGCAATGATGCGCTACATGGAGAGGAGGCTAAGGGCACTTGCGGCTCTCCCCACTCGTCGCCCAAGGAGGCCAGGACGTGCTAGAATCTATCGCACACGGGTGACTCTGTTTGCTATGCCCGATGATGAGGTACTTACTAGGTACCGGTTACCGCCACATGTCATTCTGGATCTGCTCTCGTTAATTGAGAGTGATCTGGAACCTCTACACGGGATCACGACAGCAATTCCGCCTCACACACAGCTGCTGGCGGTGTTGCATTTCTGCGCCTCAGGATCATTCCAACAAGTAGTGGCAGTACTTGCTGGAATATCTCAGCCGGCCTTCTGCCGAATCCTGAGGCGTGTGACGTCGGCCATGTTCAGGCGCAAGGGGCACTTCATGGCCATGACATTTGCCACCGAGACCCTGCGCAGAAGCCAGCAGGCCTTCCATCAAATTGCTGGCTTCCCTAATGTGATAGGGGCTGTGGATGGCACCCATGTACCATTTGTGCCTCCATCTCGAAGTGAGAAGATATATAGGAACCGCAAATTGTTCCACTCACTGAACGTGATGGTGGTATGTGGCCCATCCATGGAGATTCTCGCCTTCAACTCGAAGTTTCCCGGAAGTGCCCATGACTCTCATGTCATCCGACAAACCGGGATATGGCAAAGACTACAAGAGCTGGAAGGCCGTGATGCGTGGGTTCTGGGTGACTCCGGTTACCCATGTACGCCCTGGCTACTTACGCCGTACAGCTACCCAGCACCGGGCCCACAGGAGGCATTCAATCGGGCGCATGTTGCCACCAGGCAAGTGGTGGAGCGCTCAATTGGCCTTTTAAAGGGTCGATTTAGAGTGCTCCACCGCACTGGTGGTGACTTACAATATGCGCCTCAAATGGTGTCGAGGATCGTGGGCCTGTGTATATTTTTCCACAACATTGCTGTGCGGCGTGAGATACCCTTTGATGAGTGGGAGGTACCATCTGAGCCGCAAGATCCGCCCATGCGCCCATCCCGCGCCCCTGAATGCCGGAGGGGATACCAGCTGCGGGACTCTGTGGCGCAAAGATACTTCAGGTACATGTTATCGAGTTGACAGAACACACCAATTTTAGTAAAAATCACCCCTTCAAATAAGTACAGTGTGTTAGTTGTCAGTGTTACAAAACGAAAATTAGCCAGCCTGCCCTCCTAATGGCAAAGAAATAGGAGATATTTATCATATGTGCTTAGTTTTGGGGGAAGTTCAATATAGGTGCTCATTATTATACCTTGTACAAGGGATCTTATGTGTTTGTTATATCTTCATTATTGTAGTTGATACTATCCCTGATGACTGGTGAGTACATTGATTTATTCTCTAATGTGTTGGGGATTTTTTCCTGTGTTGATGTATGATTTGTTTGCAGATATATATATATATATCTATATATATGATATTTGAATTTATTCACATGTTTCAACATTTCAAGGAGCAGGCAGCCAGGCAGGCAGGCAGGCACCCAGGCAGGCAGGCAGGCAGGCAGGCAGGGCTGGTGTATAATGCTGGTCTCAGGATACCTGCAAGTATGTGTATGTGTCTTTTACACATAAATGTACGCATACACATAGATGCATAGAGTAAGTAATGCTAACTACAGCTATGCGTTGCTAAGCTATAGCACGCGTTGCTTGGCGGAGCGAGGCGTCATTGGATTTGCTAAGTGCATACACACTGTGTTTTATATATATCAGATTTGTTCATTGCCATACATCAGCACTACTGTTTTTAAGGCATGCGAATTTGTCACCATTTGTGTTGGCGCAGAGACGCTGTTCATGTAAAGATGAACAATAAAGTTATTAACACAAATAACTGTGATCAACCAATGCCACCACCTGATTGGTTGATAGATGCCATTGTTAACATGGCGGAGACACGAAGGGCAGACCCCTTTACACATGCGGAGCTGAGGGTTCTGGTCTCCGTCATGGAGACAAGGCTGGGCCGTGCGGGGCCCTTTATCACTAACCGCCATAAGCGGAGGGCCTATGCTGCGGCAGGGCGCCGTATTTACGCCCGCACTCGGGTGCGGAGGTCCCTCGGGCAGCTCGAGAGGCGGTGGTCGGACCTCCGCAGGCGCCAGCCCCAGCTGTTGCAGCAAATCAGGGGCGAAATTGCTGATTGTGAGTATTTTAGCTATGAAATTTCGCACTTACAACATAGCATATATAAACAATAACAGGTGTCTCATGATAAGTGGGTGTCCATGGGTTTAAAAGTCCATAGACTGTTATGTGTGCTTCTTCCTGGTTAACATGCAGTCATGTGGCTTTTATATGTAATGACATAGCATTGAGGATTCTGATGCATACAATGTGCCAGATCTAATATGTGTTACACATTGATAAATGCCAGGGTTGTAATGTTTGAACAAATTACTAACAATCACATAATAATTTAAATGTCACATTTTTGAGTCCATTAACAGTAAGGAGCTACTTGCCTGCATCGTTTGCCATCATTATCACCCTTCCATGTATGTCTTGTTATGGATTAATACATGTGCCCCAATGACCCGACATTGACCATGATTTTTTTTTCTACCACACAGCACGAGCCCGAGCCCGACAGGCCCGTGAAGAGGCCGAGCCAGCCCTGGCCCAGGAGGAGGCCCAAGACCCTGAGGAGGAGGTGGCGGCAAGGGTGGAGGAGGAGGAAGTGGAGGAGGAGGAAATGTTGGAGGAGATGGTGGAGGAGATGGTGGAGGAGGTGGTGGAGGAGGAGGAGGTGCCTGAGGAGGTGGTGGTGGAGGAGGTGGAAGAGAAGTTGGTGGCAGAGGAGGAGGTGTTGGTGGCGGAGGAGGAGGTGGAGGAGGAGGTGGTGGTGGTGGAGGTGGAGGAGGAGGAGGTGGAGGAGGAGGTGGAGGAGGAGGTGCTTGTGGCGGAGGAGGTGGACGTGGTCATGGTGGCAGAGGAGCTGGCGGAGGAGGGGGCTGAGGAGGCCACGGTTGCCCCAGAGGATTCCGATTCCGAGGGGGAGGAGGCGTGCCAAGCCCCGGAGTCCCAGCAGATCGGTATGTTTACATAATGCATCATTCATGAAGTAGTTGTACTGGTATTTGTTATGTAGCACTGGTGATTAAAAATTTTGTTCCAATACTATTCATATAGACCCCAAAGTGGGTAGCTACAGATACAGGTACGGGTTAGATGGGGTGTCCAAGGCATCCCTTTCATCCAGGACACCTCTCAATTACACAGGTTTGTGGGATGGGTTGGAGCTCCATTTTGACTGCCACATAACCGTTGTAGTTAAACAGGATCCTGGAGTAAAGGGATGAGTGGATCATTTGTGGATTAAATTCACCTGCTGCAATCGTAGATTATGACCCATCAAATAGTGGAATCTATATTGTTGGTGAATGTTATTTATAAACTCTAGGATGTATGCTATAAATGGAGTATGGCCCGGCCTACCTTGGAATGGAGTCAGAAGTTGCCAGTGTCCCAGGAGCCTCCTCTACCTAAACACCCCCTGTAGTTCAGATTGTTTTTTTGCCCTCACAGAATTGTAGGTTGGTTTAGACAGAATTATGATTTTGAGGATGTGTACTGTGCATTCCTGACATTTGCATAACTCCCATGCCACGAACCATCACTGAACTTAGACTGAGCAGATTGTGACAAGTTCTTATTGACGGAGGCCATGACATGCTTGTCATTGGTTAGTCATGGGTGGGTTGTGACTGAGAAGAAACACTATGACTGTTATGTCTTCTGCAGAGTAAAGGGTAGAGGCAAAAAAAGACAGTATGTAGTAAATAAGTTTGCATGTATGTATATATGTATGTGTCATATCTATTTATCTATGTGTGTCTCTATCTCTCTACATAGATATATATATATATATATATATACACACACATGTCACCTAGCATTTGTGCAATTTATGTCGCAGTATGTGAAATGTATGCATGAATAACATGACTAATTTTTGCCCCTTTGACATGCCCACAGATGACACCACACCGGCAGATGAGGGGGTGCGGAGCACCATTTGAGGCTACTGCTAGCCGACCTGCAGGACCTCAGAGATCTCCTGATTTAATTTATTATTTGATATTTTTTTATTTATATGTTAATTGTGTTTTCAAATAAATTGTTTATGCAAGTTCACAGTTGTTGGTTTTCTTTGCACATTAAACAGTATATGTGTAGATTGTTTATAATCTTTTACACAGGGTCTAATACAAACCATTGCACTTAAATTGCTGTAAGGGTTAATGTGTGCAATGCATGTGTTAGGCATGCTTGTAAGGATATATTGGCATCTAATTGATTCCAATTCCAAATAAGCAGTTTTTTATGAGGATAGGTAATTGAATAAGTGGGTCATGTGATGTATTGCAGAAGATACTTAATAGTGGGTTGTTTGGCGTAAATACTCCGCTTACGGGCGGTAGCACCGCTTGGCTCCCGGTCGGATGCGGTATTTCCGAGCATACTCTGTAATACTCTGTAATACCGTGCAGAATCGGAGTGTTTCTCCCGCACACGCATGGTTTGTATGTCGTCCGTAAACACGCCCTGTTCTTAAAGAGTGAGTCCGTCCGAATGCGGAGGACACGTGGGCGTTTCTACGGACGATGGCCGCATGCGGCAAAACACCGTGGCGTGCGGACCGCTCCGTAAGAATGCGGGAATATCCGCACCGATCAGAATAAGGGCCACTATGTCATTAAATAAATGGTTGAGAATTGTTTGGCTGCGTGCGTATGGTTGGAGTTGCGAATGAATTCACCCACAGAGGATGTTCGCCTGCACGCAGTGTCTGATATTGTAAACATGTGTGCTTGTGAGCATGCAAGTGTGTGTGTGTGTATAGTTTGTGGTCACTCCCATTTGAATAGCGCTGCAAATACTAAAGTTTGCATGTGGTGTGGGCATTGCTTCGTAGAATGCGTGCGTGTGATAAAAAAATGGCATGTGGGTCCCCTCCATTGCATTTACCAACACCGGACTCAAAGAATGTTTCATAGTTTCATTTTGGGGTGCCTTTGGGAACAGGAGTAAAAACAAACAAAAAAAAAGAATCTATTTCTGAAACACTGCCATCTCTTGGCAGTGAGTGAACTTACATCTCTCTCACAGAGGCAGCTAGCTTTCAAAACTTTTGCTTTGAGCAGGCTTACATGTGTGTAAGAAAGAAGTCGCAGGGAGACAATTCGGGCGAATACGGTGGATGTGGTAATAATTCATAGCACAATTTTACCCGATTGGGCAAGGTGTCGAAATTGGTCCAAAATCGCATAGTGTATGGGCACCTTAATATAACATAGCCACCAGGATAAATAAGGATTTGGCTATTCAGCCAATACATTGTAGTGATAGGGGGATAGCGCCTCGACTGAGCAGCTGTGACTGCGAGCGCCTAGTGTCGGAGCAAGAGGCTGCATGGAAATAGGCTGGGGAGAGGGTGATCCGTTGTGACCTGTGTACTTCATCACCTGTACAGAGCGGATTCGCTGAGACAGCCGCCTAGCCTGATGACGGATGTCACTGGGAATCCGCTCTGTACCGGAGATGATGTACGGAATTCTCCAGGAACCCGCTATGCAAATGATGGGGGAATCTACTATGGGTAGCAAAACCCCCCCCCCCCAAAACATATAAACCAGCCACAATATACTTACTGCGCTGGCGGCTCATTGTGGTTTGAAATGGCTGCCTCCTCTCCTGCTGTGTGGGCGATACAGATCAGCAAGTCACTCCCAGGAGGGCGGGCGATAAATTGCACGCTGGGAAAAAATGTCCCCTGATGCGTGCATTATGGACCCGATTAGAGTGATTCTATGTGCAGGATTCATCTCTTGGGTCAGACCCGATGCGCACGGGAAAGCGCATTGGGTCGGAGTGTATGCCAATAATGTGAGATTTGGTTTGATTGAATGATCCAATCTCACAAGTGAATGAGGGCCTTAAGTCCTGATAATTTAGGAGGTTGTAGGGGCCACTACACCATATTTTACATGTTATGCCCACACTATGAATGTACTCATTTGATCTCTGGTGTAAATACACCAGAAACTTAAACCATGCAATCTTGATTAATAAATATTATATACTTCATGTTATTCAGCCCACACTGACATCTAGACACCATCTTTAGTATGGGCAAAGATAAAACATGTTTTCTTTTTTCAAATGTTTAATCCATGAATAATTAATTTTTAAGTCTCTTATATTAAATGACTCTACCCAGAAATATGTTGTAGATTTGTGTAACAGAACAGGAAGTGGGTTGGACTTCCTGTTTCTATCAGTATGTGGAAATAAAATACACCAGCATGTACAATCCTCTGCATTCCTTGAAACAGTACCATTTCGGTTCGTAAAGCGTTGGTCCAAGCAGAGGAGTTCCCCTACTTTTAGTCATTCCATCATCAGGAACAACTTGAAGATTTCCCCAAACACCTGGAACCTATGGGAAATCTGGCATTCCATATTAATGTTGTCATGTTCGAACTTTCTGTCAGTGTCACTTCATTTTTTTCTTGTACCCATCAATAGGGTGACATGCCCATCTTTTACAAAAAAATTATGTATGTTTTTTGGAGGTGTGCTCCAATAAATGCCTGTTTTTAAGAAAACCTGATTCGTCCATCTGAAAGATACCTTTAAGGAAGTCTCCTTCGCAATGACTGAGTTTCGGGGTATGCATCATTCTTGGTCGTAACTTGTGCAAAGATACTTTTACAGGCTTTATTACAGGTATTCCCAACCACGGTCCTCAAGGCACACCAACAGTGCAGGTGTTAGTGATATCCAGGCTTCAGCACAGATGGTTTAATCAGAATCCCTCAGATACTAATTAAGTCACCTGTGCTCAAACCTGGATATCTAGAAAACCTGCACTGTTGGTGTGCCTTGAGGACCGTGGTTGGGAATGCCTGCTTTATTATATGCTATATCTTGTGAGTAATGGTAAGATTTTTTCATTATAAACATGCCTTTATGGGAACAGGTGCTGGACGGGGTCCCGACAGTCAGGATCCCGATTGTCAAAACACCGACAGCTGGGTTTCCGACGGCCACCTGCTATTTTCCCTCGTACGGGTCCACAAACCCCATAGAGGGAGAATAGAATAGTTGGCGAGCGTACCGAGCCCACAAGGGGCTTTGTTACACTCACCATATTGTCTGAGTCCGGCCAGTCGAGATCCCGACGTCGGGCTAATGACGGTCGGACCCCTATACCACACCCTATGGCAGGGCTGGGCAATTGCAGCCCTCCAGATGTTGATGAACTACACATCCCAGGATGCTTTGCATTAGTTTTGCTATGTGGCCATGCTGAAACTGATGCAAGGCATGCTTGGATGTGTAGTTCATCAACATCTGCAATTGCCCAGCCCTATGGGAACTAAATGATACGTAGCAAAGACACTGCCATCTTACATTCACCACACTAGGGGAGTTCCTTACATTATTTACTATATACATCATAGCACCAGTGTGTATCCTACTATCTTCTGTTTTATATTGCAATTTTTGAAGGTGGTAACCTTCATTAGTGATAGATGCGGTCAGGCTGCTGTGCTCGAAAGTAACACACCCCTACCCATTTTTTGCTGGTTAAATGCCCGCTTGCAGGGTCTCATCCCTGGCTTAATACTGGTGTCCCATCTCCATTGCTGGTTAAATGCCCACCTGCAGTGCTCTCTCCCTATTATAACTGTCAGTAGGATGCCGCCCCCTCTGTGCTCATCCAATGCCCACCTGAAGTGCCCCATCCCTGGCTTAATACTGGCACCCCATCTCGAGCGCTGGCTAAATGCCTCCTTGAAGTGTCTCATCCCTAGTTTACTTTTGGCACCCTGTATCCAGCGCAGGTTAAATGCGCGCTTGCAGTGACCTCTCCCTGTTTTAATTGCTGGGAGGGAGCCGCCACCTCTGCGCTCGTCCAATGCCTGCCTGAAGTGCCCACATTCAGAGTGGTCTGTGAATCAAACATTGCAGATATTGTGAAATCCATGTGATATCAATCCCCAGTTAGTTTTGTTTTCACTTGTTTACTTATTCATCGAGGGGTTTTAGAATCTTCTGTAACTACTGCAGCAGTTTTTGAGCTGCTGTGGTTGGGAAGGTTAGGTGAAAATAGAATTGTATAAGCATAAAACTTTGGACAGTCTGTCGGACAGGCCTTAAGACTAGTCATAAATAAAGAGGTCAAATATAGTGTAACTTCATAATTAAAATATATTTTCCACATTGAATCACTACCCTAATTCAAACCATGTTATTCTGTGTTGAGAAACGGTGTTTAACCAAAACATGAAAAAAATTACCACAAAAGTGTACACAAAAAAAAAAAACATAATATAAACCAGTGGTTCCCAACCTTTTTTCTCTCCCGTACCCCTTGATTAGGCTTTTCATTGATGAGTACCCCTCCTCTCAATTTAGGATATAGACAGTACTTATGAGTGCAGTGGACGTGAGCAGTATGCGTATCCTTATGCATTTCCTTATATTAACCCCTTCCCGACATTTGACGTATATATACACGTCATGGCCGGGAAGTACTTCCCGACACATGACGTATATATACGTCATGACTTCAAACTGTCACTGCGTCTAGAGACGCAGTGACAGAGGGACGATGTCTGCTGTCCCTGACAGCAGACATGTCCCTGCATGCCCAGGGGGGGCTGCGATGCCGCCCCCCGTCGGCGATCGCTGTGATTGGCTGTTCAGTGTGAACAGCCATTCACAGCGTTTTCTGTGTCACCGGCGAATAACGTTCGCCGGTGACACGGGATCGGAGGTGATTGGTGCTGTAAAGTACAGCACCAATCACCGCGGGGTGTAAGGGTGACACTGGTGTCACCCCACCACACCCCGCCCGCCCCCAAAGGCCGTGATTGGTTCGTCGGACCGACGGACCAATCACAGCCATGGAGGGGGGTTTAAACTAACGGTGACTGCACTGCAGATGCCATTCCGGTCTGGAATTGCGTGCAGTGCGGTCACCGTGCCCAGCTGCCGCCATATACTGACCAGAACCTTGCAAAATACTTACCTGATCACTGCCTGGATCTTGCTTCTTCTTGTGACATCCTGTGCTGTGTTGTGCTGCTGCGAGTTATTAGATAGAGAGATAGAGAGGCCTAGTGACAGAGAGTGCTATATTTTGTGCTGCTGCAGTGTAATAGAGTTATAGATAGAGAGAGATAGAGAGAGATAGTGACAGATTGTGCTATATATTTTTATATAACTGACTGCTGCCCCCCCTTTTGTGCTGATCAGTATAAATTAACTGATCAGCAACTTTTTGGGGGCGCAGGTTTTTTTTTATATATATATATACCTGTCAGTGCTGCTGCTGCAGTGTCATAGAGTGATAGATAGTGAGAGATAGAGAGAGATAGTGACAGAGAGTGATAGAGACTGCTATATTTTGTGTCTGCTGCCCCCCTTTTGTGCACCCCCAGCAACTTTTTGGGGGTGCAGGGGTTATTTTTCATATATATAACTGTCAGTGCTGCTGCTGCAGTGTCATAGAGTGATAGATAGTGAGAGATAGAGAGAGATAGTGACAGAGAGTGATAGAGAGTGCTAAATTTTGTGTCTGCTGCCCCCGCCTTTTGTGCTGATCACTATATCTGAGGTGATCAGCAACTTTTTGGGGGTGCAGAGGTTTTTTTTTTTATATATACCTGTCAGTTGCACTGTCAGTTGCACCAAAGGTTGTGCACCTGCTGCCCCTCACTGGTAATCAGTGTCGCATCACTGATCACCTTTTTTTTTTTTTGTGGGTGCTGTGGGGTCTTTTTTTAATTTTTTTTTACACACACTGTGATTTTGTGGGTGTCCTGTGGCCACTGTGCGCTGATCAGTGACGTACATCACTGATCAGATTTTTCGGCACAGGGTTGATCTATTTTTTTTTTTTTTTTTGATCAAATTCCTGTTGCCTTTGAGCGCTGTTCAGTGACGGACGTTACTGACCAACATCTGTGCTCAATTTTTGGCGCAGGACCTTTTTTTTTTTTTTTAACCCCTTCAATTTTTTTTTTTTAACCCCTTCAATTTTTTTTTTTAACCCCTTCAATTTTTTTTTTTGTATAAAGTATTTTTTTTTCTGCACTACATACACACTACACACTACATACCCCCCGGGTTGAAATAAAGTTTGTACCCCCCCCTACACTATACACGTGTTGAAACATTTCACTACCAGTAACACAAAAATAAAAATGGCATCCCAAATCTCATCCCAGTCATCCAGAAGAATGTATTCAGCGGAGGAGGCATATGCCATGCTTGCCTCTGACTCTGACACAGCCAGTGATGCAAGCGGGGAATTTGAAGGATTCGTCTTAAGCTCCTCTTCCTCCTCTGGTGATGAGGGACCCCCTCAAAGACGCCCCCGTAGAGCAGCTGAGACCCCTCCCCCAATAATTGATCTCGTATGGACCCCACCACCAGACAATTTTGAGCCCCAGGTTCCTGAGTTTTTGGCCATGCCAGGAATCCAATTTGATTCCACAGGTCTCAGAGAAATTGACTTTTTCAAATTATTTTTCTCTGATGATTTTATAAATTTAATGGTGGACCAAACTAATTTATATGCCCAGCAGTTTATTGCTCAAAACCCCACGTCATCATTTGCTAGGTGGACCCCTGTAGATGCAGTAGAGATGATGACGTTTTGGGGTCTGGTGTTTCATATGGGCATAGTAAAAAAGCCAGAAATTAGGCAATATTGGAGTACAGATGTTCTGTACAGCACCCTATTTTACCGTATGGCCATGCCCCGGGCTCGATTTGAGACGATCCTTAAATTTTTGCATTACAACGATAATGCACAGTGCCCACCCAGAGATGATCCCACCTTTGACCGGCTATTCAAAGTCAGGCCGGTCATTGATCATTTCAGTGCCAAATTTGAAGAGATGTACATCCCAGATAAATTCATTTGCATAGACGAGTCCCTTATACATTTTAAAGGAAGGGTTAAATTCCGCCAGTACCTTCCCAGTAAGAGGGCAAGGCATGGCATAAAAATGTATAAGCTGTGTGAAAGCACCTCAGGGTACACTCACAGGTTTAGGGTATATGAAGGGAAGGATTCAAGAATTGAACCGCCAGAATGCCCCCCCCTCCCTCGTAGGTGTTAGTGGAAAAATTGTCTGGGATTTAGTGCACCCCTTCCTGGATAAAGGTTATCACCTCTATGTGGATAACTTTTACACTAGCATCCCCCTGTTTAAGGCCCTTGGTTCAAGAGGTACAGCAGCTTGCGGTACTGTGCGCAAGAACCAAAGAGGCCTCCCAAAAACGCACATTGCCCAAGTAATGAGAAGGGGTGAAAGCAGGGGAATATGCACCGAAAATATGTTGTTGGTCAAATATAAGGACAAGAGGGATGTCCTTATACTGACAACAATTCACGGAGACAGTACCACCTCCGTCCCTGTACGAGGTACCAGTACCCACACTAGAGATGTGTCGTTCGCGAACGATCCGGCTCTTTTGAACGGATCCATCGAAAGAACGAGCGAGCCGCCGATCCCAAAATGGTGATCCGGATCGGTTTCGCTTAGCATTACATACAATACAATGCACATTGCATTGCTTGAGCTCAGCACTGCCCCCTTTGGCAGCTGAGATATTTTCTTCTAATTGGCTGCTTGTGCTGCTGCTGCTGCTGCTGCTGTGTCACGTGCAGATCTAGATTCTTCTGAATCTGGAAGCCCTGAGGGAGGTCTGACTACACACATCAACAGCAGACTAAGCAGAGCAGAGGCATTGGCACTGGCAGGCATTTCAAGATTGCTTCACCTGAGTTCACCAGTAGTATCACAGAAAGGTGTGTAGTAGAAGTATGAACACACAGACACACAGACATAAATTAGGCAGTGCACATGTGTTGTTTTTTTTTTACTAGATCTCTGTTTGCTGGGCTGTGTAGTACATTTAACTTTAATTTGGAGGGGGAGGGGGCCTTCTTTTAACTTTCATTTGGGGGGGGGGGGAGGGGGGGCTCGGCAATGAGCAAATTTAGTCTCCCTTGGCAACGAGCAAATTAATACCCCTTTTACACCGCTGCAAAACCCCGGGTCTTCAGCGGGTCAGACCCCTGTCAGCGGCAGTGTAAATGGGACACGCCGTGTCCCTTTATACGGGACTTCTACCCAGGTCCTGGGAACTGGATTGTTCGTCAGACAAGCGTTGGTCAGACAGTCACTAGGTCGACATGCAGAAAGGTCGACATGGGAAAAGGTTGACATGGGAAAAGGTAGACATGGACGTTAGGATGACATGAGGAAGGTCATAAGGTCGACATGGGGTTTTCGCTGTTTTTTGACCCGAATGTCAACACAGTTGACATGGACACAGTTGGAAGTGAGAATCGGACCCTCGCATCGCTCGCAATGCTTCGGGCACAGTGTCTCACTTCGCTCGCCACACTATTATAATCTCACTCCATGCCCTAGTGGAAGGTAGGGCATGAAATACCGCCTGTCGGCACATGTCGGCTCAAAAAACAGTGAAAATCCCCATGTCGACCTTCCTCATGTTGACCTATAACCATGTCGATCTTGTTCCACGTCGACCTTTCAGCATGTCGATCTAGTGTTGTTGACCTAATGTCGACCTAGATCAGTCGACCAAACGACTATCTATGTTAAGTGCACCACCTAGGTCAGGGTTAGAGAACCTTTGGCCCCAGCTGTTGTTGGACTACACATCCCAGCATTCCCTGCAACAGTGTTATCATGGCCAAATAGCAAATTGTAGCAAGGCATGCTGGGATGTGTAGTCCAACAACAGCTGGAGGGCCAAAGGTTCCCCATCTCTGACCTACGACTTTGCTCTGTTTCTGGACTTCCCTCTTAACGAATGATTGCTATTACCTGTTCTAAACAGGTAAATGGGCAAGAAAGGTGTTTCCACACAGGTAATAACAATCAAACATTAAGAGGGAAGTCCAGAAACAGAGCATTGTGTCCCTCCTGGAAAGGGTCATGTTGGGAGGTATGGTACACTAACTCAAACCATAAATAACTGTCTTTTTTACACAAACTGATCCGTAGAGCCGCCCAAAGGATCTAGATCTTTTCAGTGACCGACCCGGGTCGAGCCGGGTCCGCAAAAAGATCCGTTTTGCCCATCTCTAACCCACACCTCAAAACCTAATTGTATCCTGGATTACAATAGGTACATGGGCGGAGTGGATCTTTCAGATCAGGTACTGAAGCCGTACAGTGCCCTGCGGAAAACAAAAATCTGGTACAAGAAGCTGGCCGTGTATATCATCCAGATGGCACTGTATAACGCTTACGTGCTATTCCGTTCTACCGGCCAGAGGGGGACATTTAAGCACTTTCAAGAGGAAGTCATAAAGGGCCTAATATTTGGGAACCAGCAGGCAGAGGGCCCCAGTACTTCTAGTACTGGCCCCCGTATTGTACCAGGGCAGCATTTTCCGAACGAAATCCCCTCCACTGCAAGAAAGGGCATGACACAAAAAAGGTGCAAAGTTTGCTATAAAAAGGGAATAAGAAAGGAAACTATTTTCCACTGTGAAACTTGCCCCGACAAACCCGGCCTATGTATAAAGGAGTGTTTTAAAATATACCACACATCTATGGATTATTAGGTTCATCATTTCACCGTGCTTCGGGGGTCTTGCTAATGCCACATAGCACCCACCAACATTCCACCAGAATCTGAGCTGCAAAATCCAAAAATCACTCCTTCCCTTCTGAGTCCTGCCATGCACCCAACTGGTATTTTTTGGTCACATATGAGGCATTGCCATACTCGGGAGAAATTGGGGCACAGATTTTGGGGTGCTTTTTCTCCTTCATACCTTCTGAAAATGAAAAATTTTGTGCCAGAACTGCATTTTTGTGTAAAAAATGTAATTTTTCATTTTCACTGCCCAGTTGTACCACAATTGGTGAAACCCCTGGGGGTTTGAAATGTACACTATACCCCTAGATGAATTCCCTGAGGGGTGTAGTTTGCAAAATGGGGTCACTTGTGGGGGGGTTCCACTGTATTGGTGCTTTGGGGGTCTTGCTAATGCGACATAGCACCCACCAACATTCCACCAGAATTTGTGCTGCAAAATCCAAATATCACTCCTTCCCTTCTGAGTCCTGCCACTTTTTGGTCACACATGAGACATTGCCGTACTCGGGAGAAATTGGGGCACAGATTTTGGGGTGCTTTTTCTCCTTCATACCTTCTGAAAATGAAAAATTTTGAGCCAGAACTGCATTTTTGTGTAAAAAAATGTAATTTTTCATTTTCACTGCCCAGTTGTATCAAAATTGGTGAAACCCCTGGGGGTTTGAAATGTACACTATACCCCTAGATGAATTCCCTGAGGGGTGTAGTTTGCAAAATGGGGTCACTTGTGGGGGGGTTCCACTGTATTGGTGCTTGGGGGGTCTTGCTAATGCGACATAGCACCCACCAAAATTCCACCAGAATCTGAGCTGCAAAATCCAAAAATCACTCCTTCCCTTCTGAGTCCTGCCATGCACCCAAATGGTATTTTTTGGTCATATGTGAGGCATTGCCGTACTCGGGAGAAATTGGGGCACAGATTTTGGGGTGCTTTTTTTCCTTCATACCTTCTGAAAATGAAAAATTTTGAGCCAGAACTGCATTTTTGTGTAAAAAAATGTAATTTTTCATTTTCACTGCCCAGTTGTATCAAAATTGGTGAAACCCCTGGGGGTTTGAAATGTACACTATACCCCTAGATGAATTCCCTGAGGGGTGTAGTTTGCAAAATGGGGTCACTTGTGGGGGGGTTCCACTGTATTGGTGCTTGGGGGGTCTTGGTAATGCGACATAGCACCCACCAAAATTCCACCAGAATCTGAGCTGCAAAATCCAAAAATCACTCCTTCCCTTCTGAGTCCTGCCATGCACCCAAATGGTATTTTTTGGTCACATGTGAGGCATTGCCGTACTCGGGAGAAATTGGGGCACAGATTTTGGGGTGCTTTTTCTCCTTCATACCTTCTGAAAATGAAAAATTTTGAGCCAGAACTGCATTTTTGTGTAAAAAAATGTAATTTTTCATTTTCACTGCCCAGTTGTATCAAAATTGGTGAAACCCCTGGGGGTTTGAAATGTACACTATACCCCTAGATGAATTCCCTGAGGGGTGTAGTTTGCAAAATGGGGTCACTTGTGGGGGGTTCCACTGTATTGGTGCTTGGGGGGTCTTGCTAATGCAACATAGCACCCACCAACATTCCACCAGAATCTGAGCTGCAAAATCCAAAAATCACTCCTTTCTTTCTGAGTCCTGCCATGCACCCAAATGGTATTTTTTGGTCACATGTGAGGCATTGCCGTACTCGGGAGAAATTGGGGCACAGATTTTGGGGTGCTTTTTCTCCTTCATACCTTCTGAAAATGAAAAATTTTGAGCCAGAACTGCATTTTTGTGTAAAAAATTTAATTTTTCATTTTCACTGCCCAGTTGTACCACAATTGGTGAAACCCCTGGGGGTTTGAAATGTACACTATACCCCTAGATGAATTCCCTGAGGGGTGTAGTTTGCAAAATGTGGTCACTTGTAGGGGGGTTCCTAAATTTTAGCATCTTATGGTGCCTAGAAACCTACATGGTGCCTAAAAAATAATCTCATAAAAAGGAGGCTTCAAAATCAAGTAGGTGCTCCTTCTATTATGAAGCCTGTGGTTTGGTCAACGTGCACACTAGGACCACATATAGGATATTTATGAAAACAAAAGAATTGGGGGAATCAATTTTTAGTCACATTTCTCTAGTAAAATGTACTGTGTTCCTTAGAAAAATGTATTAAAATTGCAAATCTGCAAAAAAAATGAAATTTTGAAATTTCACCTACACTTTGTTTTAATTCCTGTGAAACACCTAAAGGGTTAACAAACTTCCAAAATGCTGTTTTGAATACTGTGAGGGGTGCAGTTTTTGAAATGGTATCATTTATGGGGGTGTCTCACATACAAGTCCCTCAAAGTTACATCAGAACTGAACTGGTCCCTAAAAAAATCAGTGTTTGAAATTTTCTTGAAAATTTGAGAATTTGCTATTCATATTGTAAGCCTCCTAGTGTCCAAAAAAATTAAAAGGAAGTTGAAATAATGATGGAAACATAAAGTAGACATATGGTCTATGTTAGTTATTAACTATTTTGAGTGGTATGATTATTTGTCTCACAAGCAGAAAATTTAACATTTTGCAAATTGCTAAATTTTCCATTTTTTTACGACATTTTGGTATTTTTCACAAAAAAACACAGACTGTATCGACCCAAATTTACCACTAATTTGAAGTACAATGTGTCACGAAAAAACAATCTCAAAATCACTGGGATAAGTAAAAGCAAAAAAAAGTTATCCCCACTTAAGTGATACATGTCAGATTTGAAAAAAAGGGCTCTGTCAGGAACGCAAAAACTGGCTCTGTCAGGAAGGGGTTAAGGGGTAGCGGACAGGAATCGTGCCCTTCCATGTCTGCCCGCTGGTTGTGTATTATCTCCAGGGTTCCCACTAACACCTGTAGGATTAATGCTGCGGCTTCTTCCACCCGTGTCAGTGCAGGGCAGACGATCACTGATGTCTGATGGCAGCACGGGTAGCTCCCATTGGATTGTTGGTCAGGCAAAAGCACAATGAGATGCTGAAGACAGAACCATAAGTGACACAACATGGTTCTTCTCCATAGCAATGGGTCTTCTTCTGCCATCAAAATACTTTTTTTCATCTTCCGCCATTACCAATATTATTTTCAAATACCCCCAACTGGTCTGCAGAGTATATCAGTAGTTCCCAACCTGGAGTAAATAATCGTTTTATGTAAACTGTTAAAACACTTATGGTGTGTGCACAGTCAGATGTGCCTTCAGATACTATCCACAATCCGATCAGATCGGATCGTGGATAGTATCTGAAGGCACATCCGATTTGCATACAACCTTGACTATATAGTGCAGATCTGCATTATATAGTCAAGGCTTTGTCTTGCGATATGTGAACGCGCATCAGATCGGGATCTGAAGGGTTAAAACCCTTGCGATCTGCATCCGATTCCAAACCGATGTTGACTATATCGTCAACATCGGAAGGCAAAAAGTACCGTGTGTACACACCATTAGATACTGCTTGCATAAAATATTTAGCTGAATGCCAGTGGAAGGCAATGTAAGAAACCTGGTGTATTTTTCGTTTTGTTATAGACACAAAAGCAAATACTATTTTTTTATTTTTAGACTTCCATCTTCAAGAACTTTTCTCCCATGGCACACCATCTCTCTTCGCTCAGATAAAGAGATTGTTTGCTTGTTAGTTGGTCCATAAATCAATCACTCCAGTCACAAGCCATAAGGCTGCTAGGTACAGGAATTTCAAGATTACGCTGGAAAGAAAATAGACATACAGTATTAATATTTCAAACTATCTGGTATTTATAATTTACAATTAAATCTGTGATGAAGCAAGATGGGTTGGGGTCATTTAGTCTACAGCATGATGGTCGACAGTCATTAGGTGGACACCATTGGGTCAACATGGGAAAAAGGTCATTAGTTCGGCAGTGTCTACTTTTTTTTACTGTTTTTTGACCCGAATGTCAACACAGTCGACATGAACACAGTTTAAAGTGCACCGCATCTGCTCGCAATGCTTCGGACACGGTGCCTTGTTATGCTTGGCACACTATTTTATTCTACCACCACACCCTAGTGGATGGTGGGGCATGAAATACCGCCTGTCAGCACCTCGGCTCAAAAAAACCCCATGTTGACCTTTTGACTGTCAAACTCACCATGTGACCTTCAAATGTAATCCACAAAGCGCACTGTTAATCGTTTTGTACATAATGCGTTATACCAAAGAGATTGTATTTAATTGTATAAGTGTCATAGTTTCATTTGTGGTGCCTTTGGGAACAGGAGTAAAACAAAAAAATCCTGAAAATTGTAAAAAAATAATAATCTCTATCTCTGAAACACTGCCATCTCTTGGCAGTGAGTGAACTTACATCTCTCTCAGAGGCAGCTAGCTTTCAAAGCTTTTGCTTTGAGCAGGCTTACATACGTGTAAGAAAGAAGTCGCAGGGAGCCAAGTTGGGCGAATACGGCGGATGTGGCAATAATTCATTGCGCAATATATGCGAATTGGCCGCAACAATTCCAGATGAGGGAGCTGGTGCATTGTTGTGATGGATAGAAACCCACTAACCTATGAATATATGCAGGACTCCCACAAGCTCACTAAACAGCAGGTTATGGATTTTTTGCATAGCAGGCAGATGTACCAACATTTCAAGAGCCATCGGTCTCTATCAAGGAGCACAGTTTGGGAACAGTTTGATTAAAGAGACCGTTGGGTCTTGAATGTTGGTACATCTGCCTGCTGTGAGAAAGAAAATATCTATATATCTATTTAGGTAGATATATATCTATATCTATCTAAACATCTATACCTATATCTATCTATATATGGGCGGTTATACCCAGCACTCCAGATAGATAACTTGCCTGGTGCCTTCCGTGGGGCACACTGTTTGCACAGGAGCCAAAATTATGTGGCGCGGTGACGGCAGCACTCAGGGCTTAGTACAAGTACCAACAGCCTCCTTGCATCAGGATAGCACTTGCATCAAAAAACATGCAGCCACTGGGGTGTCATCCAGAACCAAAATAGTCTATAAATATAGAAAATATTATGAAGCACTCTCCAGCTTAGTACTGCAAATAAAACATTGCTGCAATTGTTAATCAAACTTGCATCATAGTACAGGTAAATTCATAGTCAACGTGTAGGATGCTCTCACCTGTCTTCTGCCTTCTCCGCTTCCTGCTACTGGCTGGCTAACAAAACTGAGGAGCTGAGCATAGAGGCGGGGTTGTAGGGGAGAAAAGCCGTGCATCCTGGGAAACCTTAAAGGTTTCGCTGATTGGTGCCATGGTCCTCTGGATCCACCTACAACCCCAATGTCACCCTCTGGGTCCCATGAACCTCAAAGAAAGGTAACCTAAGGCAGGTCTACCATAACTAGTTTCTTCTTCGGGTTTCATGGTCCCCACAGGATGACATTGTTGATGTCCAAAAGCAGTACTCAAGGGAGTACTGAGGTGTCAGAAGAACAAGACAACCAAAAGGAAGCATCCTGTAACGTATCAAATGCATAGAACTTTGTGAATGTATAAACAATTGACCATCTTGCAGCCTTGGACTACCGATCTGGTGGAATGTGCATTAATCGATAATGTCAGAGGAAGATCAGCTTGCTGAATTAACATGTGTATCCTGTGAGCCAATTGTGCCTGGAGGAGAGCTACTGTCATGTTCAAGTGCGTCCAGAGGACTTCCTTGGATTGTGCTAGGAGAAGGTCGTCACTCTCTGCTGATGAAGAAGAGCCGCCATCACCGTCATGGTTTTTGTAAAAACTCGGGGAGCAGTTGAAAGGCCGAATGGCAGGGCCTGAAATTAAAAGTGGCGTTCCAGGACTGCAAAGCGAAGGAAACGCTGATGTGTCGATCTTATGGGGATGTGGAGATATGCGTCCTGGATATCCAGGGACGCCATGAGATCTCCTGGTTCTATTGAGTGGAGAATGGATCTGAGTGATTCCATGCGGAACTTCGGCACCCGAAGGAACTGGTTAAGCCTTTTGAGATTGAGAATCGGGCGGAAGGATCTGTCCGGTTTGCTGACTAAAAAGATTCAAGTAAAATCCCAGTCCCCTCTGAGCAGGGGGAACCGCTGTTATCGCCTGTTGGTGTAAAAGTGCAGAGATTGCTGTCTCGAGGGCGGTGGCCGTCAACAGGTCTGCAGGAAGACCTGTGGTAAAGAACTCGGTAGGTGGGCTGGACCGAAAGGTGAGGGAGTAACCCTGCGATACGACGTCCAACACCCAAGAGTCTGTTGAGTTTACCCAGTTTCCTGCGAACAGAAGGTGACCCTCAACTGCCATTTCTGGCAAATTGGGGCCTCTGGCGTCAGGCTGCAGGTTTATCGGCCTGTTTAAGAACCTGTCTGCGACCTGTCCATTGCTTGGGCTTTTGTTTCTTAGGGAGGGTGGACTGAAATCTTGCAGATGTATGACCTCTGGCCTTACTCTGTGGCCTAAAGAAATGAAAGGACTGCTTAGGCTTTGAAACCCCCAAAGGAAGAAAAGCTGTCTTTGAGGCAGCAAGGGAAGTAACAATCTTATCCAATTCTGGACCAAACAGTACTGTCCCTGTAAAAGGCAAGGCCTCTAAGGCCTTTTTAGAATCATTGTCTGCCTTCCATGATCTCAGCCAAAGTGCCCTCTTCGCGGCTACTGAGAGGGCCGACACTTTTGAAGAGAACACCCCATCATCCAGAACACCTTCGCTAAGATAGGTGTTTGCCTCCCTGATGTTGTCTACAAGGGCTAGTAGTTCAGATCTGAGAGTGCCAGATTGAAGGCCCTCTAGTAATTCATCTGCCTAGTGACCGATGGCCATTGTAGTCCAGGCCCCTGCAAATGATGGGCGAACTGCCGCCCCTGCATTGGAGTAGATAGACTTAAGAAATTGATCCAACTTCTTATCTACTGGATCTTTGTGTGACATAACGCCTGGAATAGGGAGTGTAGTGGACTTTACTAGTCTAGTAACATGAGCGTCCACTTGAGGTGGTGCCTCCCATTTGGTGTAATACTCAGGGATAGGATAAAAGTTTGAAATCCGCTTAGAGAGCAGGAATTTCTTATTTGGGTGTTTCCAAGCCTCTTGGAAAATCTTATCCAACTGAGAGGACTGTGGAAAAACTGCCGGTCCTTTTTCTTCCTTTTAAAGATAGGACCTTTCTGAAGGAGGTAGGGACTCTGATTCCTTCACATTTAATGACAGTCTAATAGATTTAATCAGGCTGCCGACCCTGGCCTGGGTCACATGATCCTCATCAGGTTTGGGATCATCCTCATCAGCAGGATCTGGATTATCGTCAGTGTCTGTGCCCTGCGTAAGCAAGGGTTGTAACCTGCTGGGTCTTGCAGGCGCGTGTGCACCAGCCGTGTCTAGAGCACTGATAGCATCTAACGCTTGTTGTAAAGAACTAGACACCTGTACTAAGCCCTGGACAGACTGACAGGCCCTATACCCACCCAGGTTCCTCTGGCTGGTGTGCAATTTGTGGCACAGGAGGGGTTACCATTGTACGCGAGGCTGAGACACCAGTTCCCTCATTGCAGAGGACAAGACATTAGCCCAGTCAGGCTCGCAGGGAACTTCCTCAGTTGCCCGCGGACTGGGTCCCGGCAGAGTGCAACGTTCCCATACACCAGTATGGTCCTGCTCAGCACATGCAAAGTTTTCATTACATGCAGTACATGTATATGCCCGCAGCGCTGGAGCGTTACCCTTGCCCCTAGAAGACATTGTAAAAGAGGTGGCTAATAATATAAGTTATTCACACAATAGTGAGAATAACTTAAGGTGGAAGTACTGTACACAGACACTAATAAAGGAATCAGTGACTAATACTGCAACCTGTTAGCCAGCACTGGGGATGACTGAGCGAACTACTCACATCCAGTAACATAATAAACTGCAGAAAATAAATAACACACAGTATTACAGTCAGTATCTGTACAGAAAACTTTCTCACAAAAAGAAAGGTATATGCACTATCACCCTGCACCCGCACCAAAGAGTGGGGTGAGGGGGTTTAACCTGAGCACTGAAAACAGTGGAGGCACAGGGGGACGATTTCAGGGCTCCTCTCCTCAGAACAGTCAGCTGCCGACAGAAGCAGAATTCTTAAGATGGACACCACGCTCAGAGAGGGGGAGGAGAGGAGCTCCCTCGGTGGGAAGCTCCGGAGCAAGTCACAGCCGAGGGGCCGGGGTGGAGAACTCAGTGACTCCGTCCCCTCCTGGAACCACACAGGACTACATAGTTATAGAAAAAACCCTGGTGGTCTAGTGGTATCCACAGCATAAGCTGGGTGCCGCTGCCAGGACCCGCCAGTGACGTCACCCTGCACCGGCGCTGTGAGCCGCGTATCTGGCTTCCCGCGAACGGGAATCTCTTACCTGCCTGCTTCACCCGGCCGCGGCTCCCTCCTAGTGCAGAGAGGTGACTGAACAACGCTAGCCGAAAGGTCAGCGTGTCAGTCACGGGAATGAAGCGTTGTGTTTCAGAGGCAGCGCTTGTTATGCTGCTGTTACTCTGACGGAAAAAGAAAACAGACAGAATAAAATAAATTTTAGGGGCTGAAAGCCCCTCTCCTTGAAAATTGTGCCCTGTTCCTCAGAGCACCAAGGAAAAAATTGGTCTCTGAGGACAGGAAGGGGTATTAGGGGGAGGAGTTACAGGCTGCACTCTCTCAAAGACATAGTACTCCTTGGTGCCTGGTCCTCCCAGACCTGGAATACCCCAGTTTCTCAGCATCCACCTGTGCCGTTAGAAAAAGTAAGCTGGATGTGGAACAACCAACCACAGTTTGAGAGATTACATTCTGAAATACAAACAAGATTTGAAATGAAAACAAGCTGTAAATGGTACAGATTACGATATGAAGATGGTTATGTGAAATATATTTACCTGTGCATTGCAGTAAACTTTTTGTACAGCATCAGAAAATTAATCTGCAGCTCTGAATCCTTAAACACACTTGTAATGTCCACCACCATGACATCCATGATATCCATAGAGATTTAAAACGTTGGCTCTTGCAGCATTGCCAATAGATGAAGCAAACCCTTTTCTTTCAGGCACCCAAAACCCTAAAATCCTAAAATATACAAGAGTAGTAAGTAAGAAGAGCTAACAATATTAAAATCTAAACATAAAATGGTACTTGTGTATTATCACGGCGCCCAAGATTCCTGCGTACGGCACCATAGGAAAATCGCATCGGCCATTTTAAGTGATTTTTTAATGTAATTTATTTACTGCTCTGTATGCCCCCGGGGATCGCATCGCACCTCCTGCAAAATCGGATGCAATTTTATAGGGTGTACGATGCCATGACAATACCTATACCCTAATATCATTGTATGATATACAAAGTTTTACATACCCCCTCACTATCCACGCCACCCCGAAGCGTGGCGCGTCCTTCGACGTTTTCATTCCCACACTATCCACGTCGGCGTGGAGTTGATTTTATATAGTGTGGGGAGCGCAGCGAGACACCGTGCTCGAAGCATGGCAAGTGCACGCGGATTACTTTACATGTATTCCGCTGCGCTCGCCACGCTTCGGGTTTGGTGGCTCATTGCGCTCACCAAACTATATAGAATTAATTCTACTGCGAACTCTAGAAAGGTAGCTTACAGCACATCACCACATATCAGGATGCCATACTTGTAGGTTTTTTACTGTAATATTCATAGAAAACTTTGTATATTAAGTACAAATAAGCTAGACATAGGACTGAAACGGTCAGGAAGGTAGCTTAGAGCATATGCCATACTTCTGGTTTTATGATCCAAATAGTCATAGAAACCTTTGCATATTAAGTACATACAAGCAGGATATTTAATATGAAAAGCTAGTTATGTGAACTTAATACAGGATATATTTACCTGTGCATTCAAACCCATAACTTATTGAGTGGCAGCTTCAGGGACTCACTAGGCAACACTGTCTCCTGGTGCCTGCTTGTAATGTCCATAAGAGCTGTCCATAACATTCAGTATTTGAAGGCATCGGCTTCCCTTTGCAACATTTCCAATGGATGAAGCGTTCAATTTTCTTTCAGGTAACCCAATATAACAATATTCAATAGCGTAGCTGTGAGAAGTGGAAAAGAAACATTCAATCTCAGAACAATGGTAAACTACAAATTGTAAATAAATTGCACAACTCTACAGGAAGTCTACGCATTATGTAAGGCAACCATTCAGAACTGGGTCCACTGAAAACTTGGACCATTAGGCAGATTGGAAATGCTTTATTAGGATAGGATATTAGGATATTTTAAGTAAAAGCAAGCTGGATATGGGAGTGGAAACTTCAGATAGTTTTACATTTCATTGTGCATTGTGGTGCCTATTAGGATTTTAAATTAAAGCAAGCTGCTGCTAAGAATAAAATGTTAGGATAGGTACCGGTAAGAGGGGCTCTACTGATGGTTGTGGGGTGGCAGAAATCTGGTTTAACTGAGAATTTCAAAATATTAGGGATTTAATTAAAATACAGATAAAATTGAGGTGGAACATTAGGAATGGGAACCATCCAGCATAATGCAATGTCGCACGGCACCATACGGCACAACATAATGCTCTACTGATGGTTGTGGGGAGACAGAACTCTGGTGTAACCCAGAATTTCAAATGATTAGGGATTTAAATAAAGGATAGATGAAAAGGAGGTGGTACGTTAGGAATGGGATCATACAGCAAAACATAATGCTCTGCTGATTGTTGTGGGGAGGCAGAACTCTGGTTTAACCCAGAATTTCAAATTATTAGGGATTTAAATGACAGCAAATGAAAAAAAAAAAAGGATCAATTACAAAGAAAGTTAATCTAAATATACGCAAAATGTAGAAAGGATATTTACCTGTGTATTGAAGTCCATAAACATCTCTTCCATCAGCTTCAGAGTCTTAATTGTCTGCAGCAATGTACCCCGATGCCTGTTTAATATCCACCACAAAGCCATCTATAATATCTTCAGGGTTGGTAGACATTGCCATCCTCTTGGAACTTTGCCAGTTGATAAAGACATTTTCTTTCAGGTACCCAAAAACGTAAAATATTCAATATAGTAGCTGCTGCAGTGAGAAGAGGAGAGTTATACGGTTTACAGAGTTTACTAGTACTGAAAATCTTGATTGGCAAACCACCATGTCTAAAGGACACCAGGAGAGCACCATACTTCACAGGGAATCAATACAGCACACCATATACTTTTAGAAAAGGAAAAAAAGAAACAATTAAGATTCTAAAGCAGTGAAACTAAGGGGGTATTCAATGTTGGGTCACGGCTGTCGAGCTGGCCCGACAGCCGTTACACTTTCCCGTTCTCTGTCTGCTTACCCGAGAATTTGCATGCGTAATTCAATGCCCCGCCTGCAGCGATATGAGAAGGGGGCGTGGCCGCGAGAATAAGCCGGGATCTCATCTTCCTGGCCATCCTCGGCAGAACGACCCAGACTACATGTTAAGTCTGGCTCGTGCTGCCGGGGAAGAGCCCCTGTGCAGTGCTGCCGGGGAAGAGCCCCTGTGCAGTGCTGCCGGGGAAGAGCCCCTGTGCAGTGCTGCCGGGGAAGAGCCCCTGTGCAGTGCTGCCGGGGAAGAGCCCCTGTGCAGTGCTGCCGGGGAAGAGCCCCTGTGCAGTGCTGCCGGAGAAGAGCCCCTGTGCAGTGCTGCCGGGGAAGAGCCCCTGTGCAGTGCTGCCGGGGAAGAGCCCCTGTGCAGTGCTGCCGGGGAAGAGCCCCTGTGCAGTGCTGCCGGGGAAGAGCCCCTGTGCAATGCTGCCGGGGAAGAGCCCCTGTGCAATGCTGCCGGGGAAGAGCCCCTGTGCAATGCTGCCGGGGAAGAGCCCCTGTTCTGAAAATAGCTTACTGATAATAGAGGCTGATAATAGATTACTCCCAAAATTAGAAACTATTTGCATATTAAATAGCTGATAACAGGACCCAAACTGCCAGAGAGGCAGCTTACAGTATTACACCATAATGCAATACTTTTGGTTTTATGATCAAAACAATCACACAACCCTTTGGATATTAAGAAAAATCTAGCTGGACATAGGACTGAAACCACTAGGACAATACAGCACAATGCTGCAACTTACGGAGCTGCATGATGCCATATTGATGGTTTTTAGGGACACTGAAAATAGATTGCATTGCTGGGTGTTATCCATTAGGAGATCAACAGAATGTTAACAGGATCTGGGGACCAACATCATCAGTTAAGCACAAAACTGCATAATGACAATGCTGCCATACCAACGGAATTAGTGATGCTGATAATAGATTACACCCAAAATTAGAAACATATTAAATAATAGCTGATAAAAGGACCCAAACTGCCAGAGAGGCAGCTTACAGTATTACACCATAATGCAATACTTTTGGTTTTATGATCAAAATAATCATACAACCCTTGGATATTCTGAAAAACCGAGCTGGACATAGGACTGAAACCACCAAGGAGGCAGCTTAAAGCATAACACCATAATGCATGATGTCATACTTTTGGTTCCATGATCAAAAAAAAAAATCATACAACCCTTTAAAATGCTCACAAAAGCAGCTTCCTGCACAATGACATAGCTTTAAAAAGTAAACTTACTAAATTAAAGCAACCTGGAAATGGGATGATTACGATATGAATGGAAGGTATATGGTCTGAATATGACTGGAAATAGGGGGTGATGAGGCAGCAATAATGTGGCGTATACAGCAGTTTTGCTTGGCCAACTGCACTGTGGAGCTCGTCTTTGGGTTGTAATTAAGACAGTAATTAAGCTTTTACCATATCCTGCTTGCAAAATATTTACTTTTTACAGTGCTACATTCAGCATAGTGCTATAGTTCTAGCCTCACACAATTACACACACACACACAACAATTATTTTCTTTCAGTGCTTCCTATACTGAGTTATGCAGAGCACACACATTTTTGCCAACCTCTAGAGCAGTTGGGCAGCACTGCTCTAGGACAGAGGTGATGCTGTGTGTGGTGATTAGCCAATTAATTAAATAGAGGTTCTGTTCATTTCCCATCCTCCGCCCCCGGAGGAGGAGAGTGTAGAGACGGCGGAGGGAGAAGCACCTGAACATTGGAGGATGCAGAGGGAAACGGAGGAGGTGGACGGGGGACAAAGAAAGCTCAGAGGAGGACTGCCGAGTGTCCCCTGGCGCAGGACCCGATCATCGGCCGCATCACCAGGTTGCGCCACCCGGCCAGGACCAGTGAGTGAGTCCGGGAGCTGCAGCATCAGCGACGGCCCCCGGTGTGACTCAGAGTGAGGGACCACCATCGTCACTAGGCCGCGCAACCCGGCCAGGATTGGGAGTGAGTCCTCCAGACCGTGGGAGCCGCCCGCCCCCCACTCGATGCTCCAGCTCAGGGCAAACCCAGCGGAGGCGGCCCCCATGGGAGCAGGTACTGCCTCTCTATCGGCCCAGAGAGGGTTCAACTCTGGCCCAGGCCCCATGGACTCTCCCCCAGCCTCACTGACTCTCCCCCCCCCACCCGCCATCACCACCACCACCCACGCTAGCTCTCCCTCTAGCCAGGCGTCTAGTATGCTGCCCCCCCTTCCCCCACTGCTACCTGTGAGTAGAATGTTAAGATGGCGCTGCTGATGGCTGCCTAGGATCTGTGCCGCTAGCCAGAACATGTCTCCCTTGTGGTGTTCGTTATCTGTACTGTTTTTTTTTTTGTTTTTTGTGCACATGGTTTTGTCCATCTAAGAAGGAATTTGTCAGAAAGAGTGAACTAGAATAAGGCCCATTGTCTCTTATCCTACTATGTTAAAAAACACACACAAAAAACCCCAATAGTTTTTGTACCTACCCAACCCCATGAGTAAGAAAGCTAAGGCAATAGCAGGGCAAAGAAATTCCCAAGACCAAAGGCCAAGGGAAAATGACAGGCGCTTAACGAGAGGTGCTCTTCAGGGTGTAAGCTGCTGCTCAAGGGGGGATAGTCAGTCCCCACCACCAGAAAACACAAGAGCAAATCACGCCAAGGCGTGTGAGCAGCGCTAAAAAAGGTGACACACACCAAGTTGCAGATGTAATAATATTTTACTTAAATAGTATTGAAATTAAAAAACATATAATGGGGTACAATAGAAAAATACAAAATTACACAATAAAAACAATAGGTACCATAAAAAGCAATTCCTCACATCACAAGCTGGGATAAGTGTGACTGTATTAAGTCCAATGTAGGACAGGAGATATGTATCACGTGATAATACGAAAGTGGGGAAGAAAAAAGAAAAAAATCTTTTGGATTACAGGTAAGTGCACGTTACCATTTGGTGGACGATCTGTGTAGTAACCACGGGTGGTAGTTGGAATCCTCACCCGGGTAGATGATGATTGGTGGAGAGTGCTGTCGATTGGCTTCCGCTAATGATGTAGCCCCCTGTTGATTATTTGGTATTCTTTTTCGGGGGGTAAGGCAATAGCAGGGCGCTCATCCCAATTCATTACACATAGACTTTACAGTGTTCCTCTTGGAAAAAAAAGTAATACATAGAAAGGTTTAGTGTGTTTAGAGTATAAAAAAAACATATATCAATATACTTCACAGTAAACCAATAGTACTGCACTAGCAAAGAGAAATATTTACAAGCGATTCACTCTTCGTTCCCAAAATACCTTTAACTCCTCCAAATGGGCCATGAGTCATGTTGCAAGCTGTTCGCTGAAGATTGTGTTCATACATCAATTTAATCTGATATTGGTTGCCATATTCTACGTTTCCCAATGTACCTTTATCAATAAAATAAATTATGTTAATTTAAAATGTTCATTAAAAAATGTGACAATTAATGGTAAGCACATATTCAAATCTTGCTGAAAACAATTATCATGTGATAGCTAAATGCAATTAATTCTGCAACAAGTCAGTGTTTGGATCAACATTTTCAATACAATACAACCACTTCAAACAATAAGCGCTGTAGTCTACAACAGTTTGTCACACTGCAATTTTATAAACTGTGTAAGAGTCACTGCAGAGTCATTTGACATACTTGTGTACCAGATGGCATGCGATGTGACGAGATTTTGGCCCCCTATAAGATTAAAAATTGTATAAGCACCCAAATGGGTGCTTACGATGTTAAATGCAGCCCCACGCCAACCCCCCACTATAAACGTGAACCCGAAGCGTGGCGAGCGCAGCGAGCCTGCGAGGGGCGGCGGTACGCGTCTTACTACCTTTTCATACCCCCACTATCCACGTCGGCGTGGAGTTGAGAATAGAAAGTGTGGCGAGTGCAGCAAGGCACCTAGCCCGAAGCGTGGCGAGTGAACGCGGATACCTTCACAGGTATCCGCGTCCCCTCGCGGGCTTCACAGGTGTCTGCGTCCCCTCACGGGGCTCGCTGTGCTCGCCACGTTTCGGGCTCGGTGGCTCGCTGCGCTCGCCACACTTTCTATTCTCAACTCCACGCCGACGTGGATAGTGGGGGTATGAAAAGGTCGTAGGACGCGTACCGCCACCCCTCGCGGGCTCGCTGCGCTCGCTACGCTTCGGGTTCACGTTTATAATGGGGGGGGGGCGTGGGGGTGCATTTAACATTGTAAGCACCCATTAGGGTGCTTATACAATGTTTAATCGCATCGCATTGTATGCCATATACAATGTCATATAATTTTAAAATTGTATGACATTGTACAGCATCGCGCGATATCGCATCGCATGCCTTTTGGGCGCCGCTAAAATACACAAGTATGGATTTGATATTTACAAAATGGCACTCCTAAATAGGACTTCTCTAAACAGAAACTTGAAGACGGCCATTAACTTACTTTGTGCCTCCGGAAGGGGATCCCAGAAGGGAGAGTGACTTGTGTCACCCTGAATGACTAGTGCTTTGTAGACTTGCATGAGAATGCAGCAGGATCCTACTCTCCCAGGAGTACTCCACAACATTTGGGAGACTCCTTGATAAGTAGGCCATAAACATAATAGAAATCTTTCATGCACAACAATACAAATATGAGAACTGCAGCACAGATGCATGATACCAGGTTCAAAACTCCAACAGACAATGAGGCAGATGTATTAAGCCTTAACAAGAGATAAATGTAAGGGTGATAAAGAGAGATAAATGTCCAGCCAATCAGCTCCTTGCTGACTTTTTTCAAACAAAGCCTGTAACATGGCAGTTAGCTGGCTGTTTATCTCTTCTTATCACCCTTGTATTTATCTCGGTACTTGTGTATTTTGGCGGCGCCCCCCCGATGTCCATCGTACGACGAACAGATCGCATCGCATGCCATGCACCCGATGGCATACGATGCGACGCGATTTTGACCCCCTATACGATCAAAAATCGTATAAGCACCCTAAAGGGTGCTTTTGAGCACCCAAATGGGTGCTTATAATGTTAAATGCACCCCCACGCCACCCCCCCACTATAAACGTGAACCCGAAGCGTGGCGAGCGCAGCGAGCTCGCATGGGGTGGCGGTACGCGTCCTACGACCTTTTCATACCCCCACTATCCACGTCGGCGTGGAGTTGAGAATAGAATAGTGTGGCGAGCGCAGCGAGCCACCGAGCCCGAAGCGCGGCGAGCGCAGCGAGCCCCGCGAGGGGACGCGGATACCTTCACAGGTAAACGCGTCCCTTCGCGGGCTTCACGGGTATCCGTGTCCGCTCGCCACGCTTCAGGCTCGGTGGCTCGCTGCGCTCGCCACACTATTCTATTCTCAACTCCACGGCGACGTGGATAGTGGGGGTATGAAAAGGTTGTAGGACGCGTACCGCCGCCCCTCGTGGGCTCGCTGCGCTCGCCACGCTTCGGGTTCACGTTTATAGTGGGGGGGTGGCGTGGGGGTGCATTTAACATTGTAAGCACCCATTTCGGTGCTTAACATTGTATAAGCACCCATTAGGGTGCTTATACAATGTTTAATCGCATCATATGGCATTGTATGCCATGTACAATGGCATACAATTTCAAAATTGTATGCCATCGTGCACTATCGTACGATATCGCGTCGCATCGCATACCATCGTATGCGTTATGGTATGCGATGCGATGGGCGCCGCCAAAATACACAAGTACCTTTATCTCTTGTTAAGGCTTAAAACATCTGCCGCTAAGGTCCTTATTCTGGTTAACTCACAAAGGCAATTTCCTTCTCAAATGGACAAAACCATGCGCACTGCAGGTGGGGCAGATGTAACACATGCAGAGAGAATTAGATTTGGGTGAGGTTTTACTTCAAAATGATATCTACAGTATATTGCAGTGTAAAAATAAAGCAGTCAGTATTTTCCCTTCACAGAAACAAAATAACACCCAAATCTAATTCTCTCTGCACAAGTTACATCTGCCCCCTGCAGTACACATGGTTTTGTCCATTTGAGAAGGAATTTGCCTTTGTGAGTAAAGCAGAATAAAGGCCTAAGCCAAGGCAAAACAAAACATTCCATTTGTCGATAATACATACCCTGTTTCCCCATTAATAAGACCTACCCCGATAATAAGCCCAACCTTTATTTCTGGACAACGGTCCAAAATAAGCTAAGCCCTAGCTAAATCCGCATCTTGCCCAGTCCCTGTGCTAAACTTCCTGTGGAAGGCAACTAAAACAACAATTAATTTAGGGGCATAGCCACTGTCATTTACCTTTCTTTATTTTTAATACTTATTAAACACAAACCAAATACAAAATAGATTACTGTACTAATTCAGCAAATGCCAAAACTGGAATATTTTCGTCACCGATAATGCGGCACCCTTGGATCCAGCACTGTGCCAGATTATCCTTTATTGCTATATTATCGGTGGTACATACAGAAGCATCCGGGCCGTTTAACCTCCTACCCCACTGTCTAAAGCTAATACTCCTGCAGCCTACCCCCCCTCACCCTCGACAGGAAGCTCTTAAATTGATCAAAGTCGGACTCCTCTGCAAACTAACTGTCAGGGGCGTAACTAGAACTTTATGGGCCCCATAGCAAAAATCTTTATAGCCCCCCCCCTCCTCTTCCTGGGACTGTATGGTGGCGAGAGTCTAATGGTGCGTACACACGGTGAGATGTGCCGCGCAATGCGATTCCCGATCGCATCGCATGGCATGCATGCAATGGCATACAATTTTGACTATATAGTGTAGATCTGCACTATATAGTCCAATGCAGCCAAGACTTTCTGCCATGCGATACGGGAGCACGCATCGGGATCACAAGGGTTAAAACCCTTGCGATCTTCATGTGATGCCGACACGATGTTGACTATATCGTCAACATCGGAAGGCAAATTGTACCGTGTGTACACACTAAAAGATAGACATTGTCAGGGAGAGAGAGGAAGACAGTGTCAGAGGGCAATAAAGAGAAATGTGTGTGTGTGTCAGGGTGAGAGAGAGGGAGATCAAGCTGGGAGGACATTACTGAGGCAGGAAAAACAGGTGGGCATAGACAGATTGGGGGCATGGACAGATAGAGTACCATATTAGAGCACAGATATGTACAGACAGGTGGGGAGGGGCCATAGATAAACAGAGCACCATATTGGTGTGTAGATGAATGGACGGACAAGGGGGCATATGTGGACAAAGCAGGGCCAGATTGGTAACTTAAAGTATAAGTGGGACTGTATTTAGGAGAAAGGAAGAGAGAATGCGGGGAGGCTAACACATAGAGGTGCAAAGGGGGGAAAGGGGGAGACTGCAACATACTGAGGAGAGAAAGGAGATGTGTAAAGAGAATAGAGGAGGAAAAGTGAAATCTGTCATACACAGAGATGGTAGGAAGGTCTGACAGAAGGTTCAGGGGTGGGGTGTCACAGGCATGCGCAGGAGAAAATGGTGGCAGGCTGTCACTTGCAGGGGGTTGCAGGCATGCTCACAAGCCAGAGTGGAGGAAGCAGGCTGTCACTTGTGGGGGGATCGGTGGGTACATGCAGGTGAGATAAGGGAGGCAAACTGTTGCAAGGAAGGGCTGTGCAGGCACACACACTTACTGGGGGGGGGGGTACTTTCATCTTAGTGAGGGGGCAGGCTGTCACGGGGGGGGGGGGGTGGCAGGCACATTCAGGTGAGAGGGTGGAAGCAGGTAGTCACCTGCTGATGGGTCTATAGGCACGCGCAGGTGGGAGAGGGGGGCTGCTGTCACAGGGATAGGGATATTCAAGTGAGAAGAAGGCAGCAAGCACAAAACAGTTTTTACGTTTAAGGCAGATATAATCCCCCCTCCCGTTACCTACTATTAGCTGAGCTTTATATCGCTCTCTCTCCGAAATCCCTGCGGGAGTTGCCGCCCGCCGGGCGCAAGCTGTTAGCACAATCTCAGCATGCGAGCGCCCGGCAAATGGATGGGGCAGCTGCAGCGCCCTCTAGTCTGGCGCTAAACGCAGCCTGTCCTGTCCCAGCACCCACCTCATTCCCGGATCTGACATCTCAGCGCTGCACTACTTTAAAAAGAAAAAGTATAGAAAAAGTTAGCAGGCAGTGCTGTATCTATAGAGGATGCAGGGGATTGCCTGCTGCATCCTCGGGCCCCCTAAGCCCTCGGGCCCCATAGCAGCTGCATCTCCTGCACCTTCTATAGTTACGCCACTGCTAACTGTACCCCGCAGCATAATTGAGCCCTTCCGCAGCCTAACTAAGCCCTCTTGCAAAGCGTCTCAGACACCCCCGCAACCTAACTCCCTCCAGAGCCTGATATGTCCAGATTTAAAGAGGTGTTGGATAATCAGTGGTGAACCTGTACTACAGTTTTGAAAAACTATAAAATCATCTAATTCAAGTAAAAACTCCAATAGGTCTGTTAACACTAGAAACAATGATCTACAGTACATGCTGGAAAAGACAAGCATTTTACCAAAGCTACAATGGCATAAAACACATCTGAAAAAACACCAGTGGACAGTAGACTTTTGATTTATGGTTGTTGAAGGCCTCAATGTTCTTTTAACATGTACAATACTCTAGACCAGGGCTGGGCAACACCGGCCCTCCAGATGTTAGTGAACTACACATCCCAGAATGCTTTGCATTAGTTTTGCTATGTGGCCATGCTGAAACTGATGCAAGGCATGCTGGGATGTGTAGTTCATCAACATCTGGAGTGCCGGTGTTGCCCAGCCCTGCTCTAGACAGTGTTTAAGCATTAATGTATTCACATTGTTAGCATATATTATTGTTTTCTTAATATATTTTGAAATAAAAAGTAGATGGCAGTCTATAAGGCGGATTACTTGTTCTCTGTTCTTAATCTCCGAAAGTTGCCCCTGCCGTACAATATAAAAAGGAGGGAATGGAGGGTAAATGGGTCACATGACCTAGATAGCCTTCACTGAGGTGGGCCCATGAACCAGGCACTCGGCTGGCATTTTCAGCATGCTGTAATATGCACTGCATACTGAATGCAACCAAATTTGATATTTGGGTTTATTGCTGTGATTGCCTTATGAATGATTTCCAGTACATCTGATCAGTTACTACATTGGGTACTTGTGTAATAGCATGGCGCCCGTTACGTAGTTAGCATCCCTGTCAAAATCAGCATAGTGTTCGCACGGCCCGCGTAGTCAGTCAGAAGTAGCGTAGTGTTTCCGCGACCAGCGTAGTCAGCGTCCCTGTCAGATTCAGCGTAGTGTTCCCACGGCCAGCATAGTCAGTCAGCGTTACGCAGTTACCCATCAGTCAGAGATGAAGTGACTACATTATTTCTGACGCTGTTAATTAGGAATTGCTGCAGAACCTCTCAGCATATTTAACCTGACGCAGACAGAGGAGGAGTCGGTGGCTTTTTTTCAGCAGCACCATTTGCTGCCACTGACACAAACCTGTGTTAATGGACACCCCATGTGCTTGACTATGAAGGAGTGCATATGGCGCTGCCACACTAAAACCTGCTGTAAAAAGGTCAGTCTCCGTGCGGCACATTGGTTCAACAAATATATAGAACCGAGGACAACCATATATTCGGATTGCTGGCGTGAGCAGGCAGGGTATCACCATGCACGGGTGAACCACCGCTATAATTTTGTTGATCCGGACACTGGAGTTCACACCCAAAACATTGAACGCCTTTGGGGATCGTGTAAGTGGCATAACAAACGTCAAAGGGGCTATGAGCGCCAGAATCTGGACTCCTACCTACAGGAATTCATTTGGCGAAAGACTGTTTGCGAAGAAAACGCTTTCCAGCGTATACTTTATGCCTTAACTCTGCTCCCACAGGCTGACAAAGCAGACGACACAGATGTAGACACAACTGCATTAACTTCTGCTGCAGTTTCTGTCAATGCAGAATCAGAAGAATAACGGTTTCATTTTTTTCTTTCTTCTTGATAATTTTGATATTATTGTACTTTGTTAAATTGCTTTCTTCTTCTTCTTATTATTATTATTAACTAAAATCCAGTTACCACGTCGTCATTACTGTCTCAGATGTATGATATGGCAGGTGTGAATGTGTTCCTGAAACACCCCCACTATCCACGCCAGCCCGAAGTGTGGCGAGCGCAGCGTGCCCCGCAACCTTTGTATACCCCCACTATCCACATCGGCGTGGAGTTTATTTTATAAAGTGTGGCAAGCGCAGCGAGCCACCGAGCCCGAAGCATGGCAGGCGCAGCGTAGCTTAGCCTACGCTAAAAACGTAGCATAGCCGGACGCCGTGCTTTTACACAAGTACCCTACATTGCATTGTTTTTGTTTCTTACCCATGAAGAAGTCACAAAACTTATTAAGTTCCTGATGTCATGTCCATATATTAAGTGGGGGAATCCTGTCAACTGAGCGCACACCCGTAAAGGGTGTGGTATGTTTCTCCGAAGTCGGGATCCCGACAGTCATTATCCCGACTGTCCGGACTCAGACAGCGTGGCCAGCGCAACAAAGCCCCTTGCGGGATCGCTATTCTATTCTCCCTCTATGGGGGTCGTGGACCCCCACGAGGGAAAATAGCCGACGGACGTCGGGAACCCGGTCGTCTGTGTTTTAGCAGTCGGGGTCCCGACATCGGGTTAACGACTGTCGGGACCCCGTCCGGCACCCCCCGTAAAGGTGTTGTCAGGAATATACCATCATCTCAGTTGTATAGTGATTTTGTATACTTTGTTACCTTCTTTATTCTGTAGGCATTTTTTTTTTATGAATTATGCATTGTTTTTTTAATAAAAAAAAAAAGCCAAATATTTACTGATCGACCATTTTTTTTTCTTGTAGGGTGATATTTGGTAATAGGGTATTTTTAGGAACACTCCCTAATACGTCATCCTGTACAATTCTACATCATTGGCGACTTGTTAAAACAGTGATCTTATAACAAAATTTGATTGCTCTATATCGAAATATTTTTCTGTATTGCGCAGTCTGGTTTTTGTATTTGTGTTTTACTAATAGAGCATTAACAAGATGTAAATATTTTACATTTGTTTATCTAGCGCAAGATGTAGGCATTGTTTCCTCTTTTTAGATGGACAGATTTATAATATTTTTCAAGGAGCTTTTATTTTATTTAAATAAAACAGGACAATAATTTCTCGGTATGCCATCCAATATAACCCCTAAGTATGGGGAGTACAGTATGTAACAATAACAAAAATGTAAACTCGCAGTTCCTCTTCCCTACCTGAGGTGTCGCTGTCTGCTGTAGTGCTTCTAGCACAGTGTGGTCTGTATATCAGCACTGATATGCAAACCAAACCTGTGCTAAACACCACAGCAGGCAGCGCCACTCCAGGCAGGGAAGAGGAACTGCATGGGTTTTCAAATATGGCGGGTGCTAGAATGAACACTACATTTGGAAAAAACAGGATTATTTAAGTGGTCCTCTGTTGTTCTGCATTCCTCCCCCATCCCATCTTCTATATTATTGTTAATTCATGGTGCAGAAACAGAAGGAAGCACTGTAAACAAGCCAGCCTAGTTCAGTTAATTTTCCCCATTGGCCTTTTATAGTGAGAGATGTACAAAATATATGCTAAAAATGGCAGCATCGCTCACATTTGTTATACAAATTCAAAGTACAAATGTTGTGTAAAAAAGATGATATTTCCTATATAAAGGTATATACTACAGGTCATTATGATGAATAAAAATGTTTGCTTGGAAATTTTCACACCTATTTTGACAAATTCACTTGCCACTCAAAGGGTTAACTTTGATTTGATATTAGCAATAAGTAATAAAATACTCCAACAAGATACTAATGGGATACAAAAGCCTGCACCTGAGACAGAATAGACACACAGCTTTCTTGGATGTAATACAGCGAGATGGAGAAGTTCTGTATCCCTACAAGAGAAGGGGAAAAGATACCAAGAAACAAGAAATTCATTCCAAACCATTTTATTTGGCATCGTACATGACATGTGACAGTGACAGAGATGTGGAAGAGTTATTTTTCAGAACATAAACAAACCACTGGAGCAATTGCAGTATACTGTACATAACAAACACATCGAGAAAAAAAAAGCAGATAAACCCAGTTATTAGAGGAACCTACATAAATAGAAAATCCTGCAAAGCACGGATGTAATATCAGTAGCACTGATTTTACATGAGAGGGAGAGAGAGGGAGAGAGAGCGAGAGGGAGAGAGAGCGAGAGGGAGGGAGAGCGAGAGAGAGGGAGAGCGAGAGAGAGGGAGAGCGAGAGAGAGGGAGAGAGGGAGAGCGAGGTAGAGAGGGGGAGAGAGAGAGAGGGGGAGAGAGAGAGGGGGAGAGAGAGAGGGAGAGAGAGAGGGAGAGCGAGAAGGAGAGGGATAGCGAGAGAGAGAGGGAGAGTGAGGGAGGGCGAGAGAGGGCGAGAGAGGGCGAGAGAGAGCGAGGGAGGGCGAGAGAGAGGGCGAGAGAGAGGGCGAGAGAGAGGGCGAGCGGGAGAGAGAGAGGTAGAGGGCGAGAGAGAGGGAGAGAGAGGTAGAGGGAGAGGGAGAGGGGGAGAGGGAGAGAGAGGGAGAGAGAGGGAGAGAGAGGGAGAGAGAGGGAGAGAGAGGGAGAGAGAGGGAGAGAGAGCGAGAGAGCGGGGGAGAGAGGGAGCGGGAGAGCGAGAGAGAGAGCGAGAGCGGGAGCGAGAGCGGGAGCGAGAGCGGGAGAGAGAGCGGGAGCGAGAGCGGGAGAGAGAGCGGGAGAGAGAGCGGGAGAGAGAGCGGGAGAGAGAGCGGGAGAGAGAGCGGGAGCGGGAGAGAGAGAGAGAGCGGGAGAGAGAGAGAGAGCGAGAGCGGGAGAGAGAGCGAGAGCGAGAGCGAGAGCGGGAGAGAGAGCGAGAGCGGGAGAGAGAGCGAGAGCGGGAGAGAGAGCGAGAGCGGGAGAGAGAGCGAGAGCGGGAGAGAGAGCGAGAGCGGGAGAGAGAGCGAGAGCGGGAGAGAGAGCGAGAGCGGGAGAGAGAGCGAGAGCGGGAGAGAGAGCGAGAGCGGGAGAGAGAGCGAGAGCGGGAGAGAGAGCGAGAGCGGGAGAGAGAGCGAGAGCGGGAGAGAGAGCGAGAGCGGGAGAGAGAGCGAGAGCGGGAGAGAGAGCGAGAGCGGGAGAGAGAGCGAGAGCGGGAGAGAGAGCGAGAGCGGGAGAGAGAGCGAGAGCGGGAGAGAGAGCGAGAGCGGGAGAGAGAGCGAGAGCGGGAGAGAGAGCGAGAGCGGGAGAGAGAGCGAGAGCGGGAGAGAGAGCGAGAGCGGGAGAGAGAGCGAGAGCGGGAGAGAGAGCGAGAGCGGGAGAGAGAGCGAGAGCGGGAGAGAGAGCGGGAGCGGGAGAGAGAGCGGGAGCGGGAGAGAGAGCGGGAGCGGGAGAGAGAGCGGGAGCGGGAGAGAGAGCGGGAGCGGGAGAGAGAGCGGGAGCGGGAGAGAGAGCGGGAGCGAGAGCGAGAGCGGGAGCGAGAGCGAGAGCGGGAGCGAGAGCGGGAGCGGGAGAGAGAGCGAGAGCGGGAGAGAGAGCGAGAGCGGGAGAGAGAGCGAGAGCGGGAGAGAGAGCGAGAGCGGGAGAGAGAGCGAGAGCGGGAGAGAGAGCGAGAGCGGGAGAGAGAGCGAGAGCGGGAGAGAGCGAGAGCGGGAGAGGGAGAGAGAGAAAGCGAGAGCGGGAGAGAGAGAGCGAGAGAGGGCGAGAGCGGGAGAGAGCGATAGCGGGAGAGGGAGAGAGTGAGAGCGGGAGAGAGCAAGAGCGGGAGAGAGCAAGAGCGGGAGAGAAAGAAAGCGAGAGCGGGAGAGAGAGAGCGAGAGAGGGCGAGAGAGGGAGAGAGCGGGAGAGAGCGGGAGAGAGCGGGAGAGAGCGGGAGAGAGCGAGAGAGCGGGAGAGAGCGAGAGAGCGGGAGAGAGAGCGAGTGAGCGGGGGAGAGAGAGCGAGAGAGAGAGCGGGAGAGAGAGCGAGAGAGCGGGAGAGAGAGCGAGAGAGCGGGAGAGAGAGCGAGAGAGCGGGAGAGAGAGCGGGAGAGAGAGCGAGAGCGGAAGAGAGAGCGAGAGCGGAAGAGAGAGCGAGAGCGGGAGAGAGAGCGAGAGCGGGAAAGAGAGCGAGAGCGGGAAAGAGAGCGAGAGCGGGAGAGAGAGCGGGAGAGAGAGAGCGGGAGAGAGAGCGAGAGAGCGGGAGAGAGAGCGGGAGAGAGAGCGAGAGCGGGAGAGAGAGCGGGAGAGAGAGCGGGAGAGAGAGAGCGGGAGAGAGAGAGCGGGAGAGAGAGAGCGGGAGAGAGAGAGAGCGAGAGCGGAAGAGAGAGCGAGAGAGAGCAGGAGAGAGCGGGAGAGAGCGGGAGAGAGAGCGGGAGAGAGAGCGGGAGAGAGAGCGGGAGAGAGCGCGGGAGCAAGAGAGAGAGCGGGAGCGAGCGAGAGCGGGAGCGAGCGAGAGCGGGAGAGAGCGAGAGCGGGAGCGAGCGAGAGCGGGAGAGAGCGAGAGCGGGAGAGAGCGAGAGCGGGAGAGACCGAGAGCGGGAGAGACCGAGAGCGGGAGAGACCGAGAGCGGGAGCGAGCGAGAGAGAGAGGGAGAGACCGAGAGAGAGAGGGAGAGACCGAGAGCGGGAGAGAGCGGGAGAGAGCGAGAGACTGAGAGCGGAAGAGAGCGAGAGCGGAAGAGAGCGAGAGCGGGAGAGAGCGAGAGCGGGAGAGAGCGAGAGCGGGAGAGAGCGAGAGCGGGAGAGAGCGAGAGCGGGAGAGAGCGAGAGCGGGAGAGAGCGAGAGCGGGAGAGAGCGAGAGCGGGAGAGAGCGAGAGCGGGAGAGAGCGAGAGAGTGAGAGCGGAAGAGAGCAGGAGAGAGCGAGAACGAGAGCGGGGGAGAGGTGTCAAGTAGGTCCTGACTGAACTGTGATGTCTTAAGCACAGCCTGTAACATGACAGGCGGGAACTTTATCACTCTTCAAGGCAAAGGGCCTTATTCTAGTTCACTCTTAGAGGTAAAATCCTTCTCAGATGGACAAAACCATGTGCACTGCAGGGGGGCAGATGTAACAGGTGCAGCTAGAATTAGATTTGGGCAAGTTATTTTGTTTCTGTGCAGGGAAAATACTGACTGCTTTATTTCTTCACTGCAATATGGATCTCACTTTGAAGAAAAACCCCACCCAAATCTAATTCTCTCTGCACATGTTATATCTGCCCCACCTGCAGTGCACATGGTTTTGTCCATTTGAGAAGGAATTTGCCTCTAAGAGTGAACTAGAATAAGGCCCAAAGTCTCCCCAAGAGAGACAAAGAGCAGGATTTAATGTGGCCCGAGTTCAACGGCAGTGCAGAATGTCGGCCTAACTGAGATGTGTTTTTTTTTTTTAAAGGGGCAATCACTTACAAGGCATGGTTTGATTGTCCCTTTAAAAAAACAACATCTGAGTTAAGGTGCCCATACATGTTGCAATTATCGTATGCTTTTTGAACTTTCAAAATTCAAAACACATCGCATGTGGTTATAATCGCACCATGTACCTGCAGGGATGCGATGCGCGTACCCGCGGGTACAAAATTGTATAGCACAAAAAGTATGTGCAGGCAGTACTTTTTGTGCTACATCGCATCACTTTTGTAGTACAGTGCGATGTGATGTCCATTAGGTGACTATAAACGTAAAAAAAAAAAAAAAAAAAAGGCTAAAATCGCATTGCATCGCACAATACAAATTACACATCGCATCGCATAGAAGAGGCAAAATAGCACAGCTCCATTGTACTGTACAAAACGCACAGCACACAAAATCGCAACGTGTATGGGCCCCTTTAGGAAGACATCCTGCACTGCCGCTGAACTCAGGCCGCATTAAATCCCACCCCTAAAGAGAAAAGTATTGGTTACACCAACAGCTCTGTTTTCTTCATTATGCAGCTCTGCATTCAACTGTGCCATATCAAAAGTAAAGTTTTGCAAACTCTTATACATTACCATGCAGTTTTTTAAGAAAGTAACTTACTTTTTCAAATGTCTAAAGCTATATGGACCATACAGAATATTTTATTATATATATATATATATAGCACTTATTCTTTTTTAAATCTGTCAATTCCCCAGAGAACCCATGATGCAAGGCCGTGTCATGGAAGGTGATCTAATGCCTGGTACACACCAGGACAACTAGGGCCCGAACCCCTCAATCTAGATCCAATTCCGACCAATTGGATGTAGATTGTGTGCTGATTGGGCCCTGTCCTGGTGTGGACCCATACCGATCCGATGCGCGGTCCCGCGGGTCGGTCGGTCGTTATTCAGATCCTACCTGCTGCAGGTAGGATCTGAATAACGACCATACAGCCGGGTGCGGGTCACCATTGGATTGGACCCGCTCACGGTGCACATCGTGAGCGGGTCGTGCCCCCCCGCATCATCGTGAGCGGGTCTGCAGAAACACTGACGACCAGCTCACAATGTGCATCGTGAGCGGGTTGTCGTGGTGTGTACCCCACATTAGTCGTTATGGAGCTGCCACCTAGTTAACAGTAGTTTTCATACAGTGGGTATTAATTAACACAAGGTTCTGCAACCAGAGGCCTTCCCGATGTTGATACGGAGTACTTACGAAACAAACTTTCCCACTTCTACTTGGAGCACTGGGCTGCGCAGCTGAACCTCAAGCAACAGATCTTCCGCCTGAATTCCATCTCCAGCTTTCAGAGGATGAGGAGAGAATAAGCGGAGAAATCCGCTGTAACTTCCAACAATTATTTTGTCTAAGGAAATACAGGAGAGACATCTTAAAGATAGACAGAACATGTAAATGGGTATCATCACCTAACTTCCAACAATTATTTTGTCTAAGGAAATACAGGAGAGACATCTTAAAGATAGACAGAACATGTAAATGGGTATCATCACCTAAAACACAGAAAATCATAAGCAAAAGGATTTTTTTTTAAAGTTGCCATTGATGTGCAATAATTGGCTATTGCAATGTTTTATATTTGCTGAACAATCTGATGACATTTTAAAAACACGTTGCAAGATTAGCAAAGGAGACTACAAGGTTGTTATTTTACATAACCACATTCCTGGTGTAGTCACATCAGATGCCTAACGCAGTCACAGATACAACACTTTATTCACACACGAACCACCTTTTTCTATTGAACACATTCTGGTCCATACGCAAAGCTTTACATTTTGCACCGATGCGTGTGGCCCAAAAGCCAACCCCCCCCCCCCCCCCTCGCATCCTCCCATAGTGCTGCACATGGATTATTTGCATAATCGTCCATTCGCAGCCTTCGTGCGGGACAGGAATGATTTCTCCAGCACATGTAGATCACAGACACCGCTATGGTATCTCTGATCTGTGAGCACCCAGTGTGGGAAGTAGGCGGACAGCTGACATCCGCTGAGGTAAACTATCCCCCCCCCCCCCCCCTTGTTGCTGGATTCCCCTGGGAACGCCCATGAAACACTGGATGTTCCCATGGGCTATGCCCCCCGTCGTTGCCCCACACACCCTGCCCAAATTGCTAGGTGCGAGCTGGATTGCGAACATGTAGTAGTAGTAGTGCAGAGAAATGCGTCATAAAACGCGAAATACAGGGGACCAAATCAATCGGTATAACCCCTACGTCCAATTATACATTATGCACAATTCATGTAATGCAACTAGCAGTGTCATTCTAGGTTACTGTTCCTAACACTGGGCAACTGAACTCTCACTCACTCAGGATCCCACAAATCACAAGAGCTTTTACAGAACTAGGGACCTGATTCAGGTTGGCTAGGTTAGTTCTGAACATCGAAGCTTACCTGAGACACCGCCTGCCGCCTGTCTGAACACCCGCCCCCTTGCCAACGCCGATTCCCCTCGGTAACATGTGTGGGGATGTGTAAGGAGAACACATCCCCTTGCATGCCTACACTAGCAGGAGAAATCATTGGATGGTCGTCAAATGATTTCTCCTGCCTTCGCAAATAGAAGTCCGTGAAAACTGACTTTTATTTGCGAGTGTTACAACAAAGATGCGGCGGGTAGCTGACATCCGGGGACAAACAAAAAACGCTGGGCTCTCCCATGGGCAAGCCCCATTCCCGCCACCATTCGCATCTGACCCTGATGGTGAGGTTCCCCTGTATAAAAGGAACAAGAACTGGGCTCCTGGACAATTCTTGCTCCAAAAATATATGTGGGGGGGGGGGGGGGAGACGTAGGGGTTCTCTGTAATTTTTAAACCACCACCGGGCTCTTCTAACCATGGAGGTGATGCTACAGCTGGGGGACATGGGGAGAGGGGGTGCTGATTTAAAAAGTATGGCGGGCCATCTGTATTTTGTTCCCCCATATATTTCAAACCGGGATTAGGACAGGGACTGGTCCTGGTCTACGAACTCATGTCAGTATTTTTATTTGGGCAGTACGGATGGTGTAATGGATAGCATTACTGCCTCACAGCGCTGAGGTCATGGATTCGATTCCCACCATGGCGCTAACTGTGCGGAGTTTGTATATTCTCCCCGTACTTGCGTGGGTTTCCTCCGGGTACTCCGGTTTCCTCCCACAATCCAAAAATATACTGGTAGGTTAATTGGATCCCAAAAAAATGAACCCTAGAATGTCTGTGTGTGCGTGTACATGTGGTAGGGAACATAGATTGTAATCTCCACTGGGGCAGGGACTGATGTGAATGTTCAACTATACTTTGTAAAGCTCTGCGTAATATGTATACGCTATATGAGAAACTGTTAATAAATAAATAATAAATGTGTCAACCATTTCAGTGTTGGCCTTTTTCCCCATGTCGAACTTCTGCAGGCCGACCTTAATACCTTTGACCCTATGATACATAGCCTTCAATTTGCACAACAGTATTTTCATTGGGATAAAAGGAAAACTTAAGAATGGATGGAGAATGACCTTAAATTACTTTAAATTTATGATAATAGTTTTACCTTCCCCTGAACCACTGTTGTCAATATCAGCCACAGACAAACATCCTTGGTCAAATTCTTCTTTCTCCACCATTGTAGTGGACCACCAGTCCCGAGCTTTGAAGAGTGACATATTTGCAATCTAGAAAATATTATAATTGTGTTATAATATATAACAGGGTTTGTCTCGCTCTAAGTATCTAGTACAGAATATGTGCTTAATAAGATGCTAAATCAGGGTTGCCGACCCTCCCGGAATTTGCGGGAGTCTCCCGAAAATCGGGTCCTTCCTCCTGGCCCCCGGAAGGGTGGGCAACCCTCCCGGAATCAGGGGGACCCCCACTGAGCCCCCCGATCGCGGCATTTAGATGCCGCAATCCGTGGGTCTCAGGGGAGGGGGCGGAGCTAAAACGGCACAATCGTGACGTTTTAGCCCCGCCCCCTCCATGGATAACTGTTATTTTGACTATTTCTTGTAATGGGGGCGGGGCTTAATGATGTCACAGTTAAGCCCCGCCCCCAAAACGAGTAATGCAAGATTCCTCTCCGGGCTTCTCCCGGAGAGGATTTTTTCAAAGTCAGCAACAATGTGCTAAATTAAGAAAAAAGTGCACTGCATTGGAATGGCGCCACTTGGTGCAAAAAGCAAATGTGTATAAGAACACATCTGTCAAGAGAAACATGTCATAAAATAAGGTAAGGTATGTAAAGGAGATAGATTTTCCAGACCACTGAAATGTCTATCCATGGTGAGGACCCGTAAGTCAAATGAAATGAAAGTAAATGAAAAAGGAAACTGAACCTCATGTTGACTTCAGAAAGTCAGTCACTGTATAGTTGGCTCATATTAAAGTCAGATCTTTGCTGGGATTGCCGAACCAACTTAAGAAGGCATGCTAAGACCAAACAATTCCATAAATATACATGGGTTGCTGGATATTAACGCTCAGAGAGGAGCAAGCTGTCTGTTCGCACTCTGTCCATGTGCATGCCCTGATCAGGAACGTGCGCAGTATGCAGTATCCATGAGAACTACCTGCAAACCCATTTAAATCCATCTCAGGCCTAAAACTGTAAACTTCTGTTACACCTGTTATTCCACATTTAGGTATAGTATTCATTCTAGCACTCCCCATCTTTGAATATCCATGCATTTCCTCTTCCCAGCCTGGGGTGTCGCTGTCTACTGTAGTGCTTCTAGCACAGTGAGGTCTGTATATGCAAACCAGACCTTTGCTAGAAACACCACAGCAGACAGCGATACCCTAGCAGGGAACAGGAACTGCATGGGTTTTCAAAGATGGGGGGTGCTAGAATGAACACTATAGGTGACACTATATTGCTCCTTTCTTGCTAATACAGGGAAAAAAAGATTTGAAACAAGTGTTTGCGCTATGGTTCTGGCATTGTGTGCTTAGAATCTAATGTAATTATGCCTTACTATTGTTATTGCACATTAACATATTTTTATTACCTTTTTTGCTTTTAAATTAACAATGATATAAAAACAATTGTAATACAGCAAGAGCATTAGTATAAAGTAATTACTAATCTCTTTAGACAGTAATTCAAAATCTGTCCAACATAATTGTGGATGATTTAGTACATATGTCTCTCTAACATGAGTCTTGGGTATAAGGGCCTGATTCCGATTACAACGCTCCTCCGTGTGCCCGCGTGGGGGAGTGATGTTTAGCAACTGTGAATACGCATACACATGTATGCGCATGTGCAGCAGCTTTGTGTGAGCGGGCACGGCGAGCTGCTGGTTCGCCACCCCAGCCGCACCTAGCAGTGCAGGTGTGGGGTGGCGGTGACGGGCTGCGCCCATGGGAACGCCAGCGTTTCATGGTCGTCCCCATGAAAACACTGGGCGTTCTCATGCTAATGTGGTCTTGATGCGGGTGCGGGCAGCTAAACACTCATTTGCATGCGTACAGGGGAACTTGGCATGGAAGGGGGGGGGGGTCATTTGTGCGTGTGGCGTTTCAACCACAAGCAAAGCTGCAAATTTCACAGCTTTACGTATGGACCAGAATCAGGTCCTAAGACTCATGACTCGTGTAAGAGGTCATATTGGATAGATTTTGAATTGCTGTTTTAAGAGATTAGTGGATGTAGAGAAAAAGGAATAAATCCCTTTTAAAAGGAATTGCGCTAGAGGGTAAAAGCAGCTTGATATAAGTAGGAAGATGAATAGTGAGGTTTTTTACAAGCGCTAAGGGGAGGGAGGTGGGTGGGTACCGTAGATATGCAGAGTGCAAAAGCAGGTATAATGATAATAGCAGTGAGAGGAGTAGATGAAATGAAAGAAGAATGAAATAAATAGAAATAAATATACGAATAAGAATTTAAGAGATTAGTAACTACTTTATACTAATGCTGTTACTGTATTACAGATTTTTTTATACAGTGGCATAGTGTTCATTCTAGCACCCCGCCCACTTTGAAAACCCATGCAGTTCCTCTTCTCTGCCTGGGGTGTCGCTGTCTGCTGTAGTGCTTCTAACACAGTGTGGTCTGTATATCAGCACTGATATGCAAACCAGACCTGTGCTAGGATTTTATATAGTGCGGCGAGAGCAGCAAGCCACCGAGCCCGAAGCGTGGCGAGCGCAGCAAGCCCCGCGAGTAATGCACATCCCCTCGTAGGGCTCGCCACGCTTCGGGCTTGGTGGCTCGCTGCGCTCACCACACTATATAAAATCAACTCCACGCCGACGTGGAGAGTGGGGGTATGAAAAGGTTGGAGGACGCGTACCGTTCCATGCGGGCTCGCCACGCTTCGGGTTGGCGTTGATCGTGGGGTGGCGTTAACAATGGGGGGGGGGGGGGCATTTGACATAGTCATTAAGAAATCAGGAATCATGCATCTGGGTGCCTGTACAATTAGAAATCTGGTCCAATCGCGTCGCATCGCATGCAATGCGACCGATTTTTGGTTGTACAATGACATAAGATGAAAAAAATCGGGCGCCCAGATAACACAAGTACTCTTAAGACAGCAATTCAAAATCTATCCAATATGATTGTGGATGATTTAGTACATATATCCCTCTTACACCAGTCTTGGGTATAAGCCCTAAACAGCCAAATAGCAGATATGCAAACATTAAAAAAAGAAAGGTAGCAATTTAGAAAATGTTTTTTGGATATCGTTTGACTTAATAAAGCTATTTTTGGGGTGGTACTCTCTTTCCCGAACACAATATGCCTATGTTACAGTAGGTCCATGGGAGCCTTCCACCCAAACTTATTCTATAAATAATGGCAGTCATTTTACCACAGCCTGTCCAATTTAAACCCAAAAAAAAAAATCAGCAAATATTAAAGATTATAGTCTAAAGCCTCATAACACTACACATGGTGCCGTGGGTGGACGAAATATTGTGTACACACTGCATGATATCGTTAACGATAAGACTTAGTGAAGGCACCGGGACCCATCTGAACATGCAGGTCATTGGCTACAAAGCCAAATCGACATGTATGTTCAGACTACAGGGGGGGGGGGGGGTGTCTTAGTTGTTAATGATGCACAGGAGCGCAGAACACTAATGATATTGACCATACCCACTACCCGTTTCAAATATATATACAGTATATCACTGACGACCAAAAATTGTTTATTATGATTGCTAGTTATATCCTAGGATACTTTTTTCTGCTAAAAGTCTAAAGGTGCCCATATACGGTACAATTATTGTATACAATTTGAACTAGATCGCATCGCATAGGTTTTGCAATGCAATGAGATTCAATGAGATGAGATCTAGTATTTGCAGCACATACTTTTTGTGCTGTGCTATAAGATGTGTGACGGGAGCGCGCATCTCATCGCACCCAGTAATTGTACCATCTATGGGCACCTTAACCCTTTTTCAAACGTCAATTGTGTCTGATATCACAACCTTCTCAGGCAGAGTGTTCCATAACATGCATGTTTACTGTAACCAAGCCCTTCCTACACTGGACATGTGAACACTGAACATGTAGTCTTTTATTTGCTTTGTTACAAATCTTAGTAATGGTTTCTCACACTGCTGTATTTTATACTGTATGTGGCTATCTGATATAATTTATACACTTATAAATATAAATAAGACCTGTCTAAGGCATCACTAGCAGTGACACTGCAAGCAAGGAATAAAGATTAAAGAAATACTAGTAGCAGCAGAATGATAATCTACTTAAAGCAGCTGATCATGCCAGCCACCAGTGGGGCTAAAATCCTCTTTACAATGCTTACCTTCTGCCTGACAGGAGAGGGAGGGAAGGCACCAGCAAGAAAGATGGTGATTTTAGTCACAATTGTCAGGTTCTTTTAGACTTTAAGTATAAAAGTGATTAAATTAAAGTGCAACAAGAATAAACAAATAGAAAATAGAAGAAATATTAAACACAAGTAATGTTTGCCCTTTAATCTGTTTTATTGATGGATGTATTCTTTTAAACGGTATTAAATGCAGAACTTACGAGGACTACACAATGTTTCTGACTGAAGTTTCAATATTATCTTTATTGAGATTCAAAATGGAAGAGAATGTTACCCACATACTACTAGCAAAGTATGTTCCCTGCTGTATCACCCCAGTTTGTATGCCCCTTCCCTTTAGAATGTAAGCTCTAATGAGCAGGGCCCTCTCTCCTCATGTGCCTTTCTATCTCTGCCACTGTTATAATTGCATCAGTGTCCGCTGCTGCAACTGTCTTTTGTTTACAATGTACTTGTCCTAATTTGCATTTGTACTGTAAATCACTCTTTTCTTGTTTTGTTCTTTTGCTCATCTATGTCTATATCTATTCCAATAAATAGTGTTCCTTGGAAACTTGAATAAAGTTGGTAAGAAATATGTGGTCTGGCTATAGACAATAAGTGGTATTCAACACACTTGACTGGAAATGTTCAATATAAAAAAAATAAAATAAAAAAAATTAAACAAATGGAAGATGTATCTGTAGCAACAATTATAATTAGCCTATTTCACAACTATACAAATATTTAGAATGTAAATCAAATACAGTTTAAAAGCACCTACCTTAAGGAGCCCATACACGCTCCGTTTTCGCCGGCTCCCTTCTGTACTCACATAGTACGGTACAAAAAGTATGTGCTGCACACACTTTTTGTACTAGGTACACATCGTATCGGATCGCAGTGCATGCACACTGGATGCACACTGGATGCACTAGGGATGCGATCCGATACGATGTGTACTTTAAAAGTACAGAACGGAGCTTTAAAACGAGCGTGTATGGGCTCCTTTACTGTGATAAGTAAAGACAAACAATAAAGGTACAGCAACAGTTTGCACAGCGAAGAAGCCTCTAGATTCTGTCATTCCAGTCATTGTGTTGTCAATATTTATCAACCATATTTTGCAAACATAGAAAAATGCAAGATAATAAATTAGATTTTTTTAATTTTAAAATATATTTATATTTATGAAATGGCAAACATAAACAAATAAATACATAAATGAAAGGAATAGTAATCAATATTTAGCATTTCTCAATGAGCACAGTATTCTTTTTTTCCAATTGTAATTATTTTCTATCATCGGATGTAAAATGTATTCTCTTACATATACATGCGCTACGGTAATGGCAAGTGGACAGCCCTTTTTACTGCTTATATGGTAGTTGCTAGATTCTAGTGAGAAAAAGGACCTTTCAAGCCGACTATGTTACACGCCTTGATCGACCTTGATAGACAGGGGGAGGATCAAGGTTGGTGGGCTCGCACTGTCATTATTCACGACTAACTATTGCCTTTATTAACCAGATGGCAAGCGGAGCGAGCCACTGCACCCAAGCATGATAAGCAAAGTGCTCCCGTGAGAGTACATTGGGGCTCCCATGTTCGGACCTTGCTTCTCCCCATGTTGCATTGTGTCACTGGACTGTGACGTTAGGAGTCCCTTCTCTCACTAGGATCTAGGTTAAACCTTGCATGTATAGTATGAACACCAAGAACTTTTCCATAAAGTCCCATATACACGTTGAGATCTGTGCATAGCGGTGTGTGTTAAGCGATTTAGGCTAGGAGGTTTCCCTTGAACTTACTAGGTCTAGGTTGCCCATACACATAGCGATGTGTGCCTCCTATCTGTGCTAACTAATGTATTGTATGCACTTGCTAGGCGATCCAACTAGATTTTTCCTGCATGTGCTAAAGATCTGAGCCGGTGACACGGGACCGCTCATCGCCATGAATAAAGTGTGTACAAACGGAGCTAATTGTACTTAATTTCTAAGCCATGTAGACAGATTGCTTAGAAAATAGGCAAAAATTGCCCCGTGTGTATTCCCCTTAATGCTATGGACAGTGAAACATGAAATCAATACCAAACCGGGTAATGTTGATATGAAGATTGAACTAGATAGGAGTCTAATTGGCAGATGTACTAAGCCCTGCAGAAGAATAAAGTGTTCATTTGGAGGCGTTCCCTCCCTCTGGGATGCCTCGCTATGCGCAACTGTGGGGCAGCCCCTAAAAAAGGGTTCTGTGCAAGCATAGTACCATTGACGATATTGCGCATGCGCCGGACCAGGGCCGTATACAATTCTACAGGTTTGTTCCCGAAGCAGCCCCATTGAGGCTAGGACCAGCAGGGACGTCCAGGAACAGAGCATTGTGTACCGAATGGGTCATGTTGGAGGGTATGCTAAGGAGGCTACTGCGCATGCGGCGGTCCCGCAACGGCGATTCAAGACAAGCAGGTGCTGGTGACATGCAGGGACCGGAGAGGGGCGGCAGCATTGTGGCACTCCCTCTCCTCTGCTGATGTAGGAGCCTCCACTGGTAATAATGTAGCAACCAATCAGCTGCTGTCAAGTTACAAGCTAGGTTTGAAAAATGACAGTTAGGATGTGTCTGGCTGCTGTGTTATCACTACTCCAGACTTAATAAATCTGTCCCTCAGATGCTTACCAAGCCGCTGCACATCAATAAGGCCACATGCACATGCTATAGCAACATAACACTTGGATCCTACAACGAGCATGGCCTGTAACAGAAATGTTGCTGCCTCAGCATTTACCAGAAGTAAAGTGATGAGACACAATGTACACTGTATGTACTGTCTTGCTTACTTGCCTACCTGACCCTCCATGAGGGAGAAAATGCTCTGTTCCTGGACTTCCCTGGTAATGTATGATTGCCATCACCTGAGGGCAGGTAGGTAATTGATAAGGAAGGTGTTTCACTACAGGTGATGTCAATCATACATCACCAGGGAAGTCCAGGAACAGAGCATTTTCTCACTAATGGAGAGGTCAGGTAGGCAACCCTCAGTTACAGCTCGCTCAGAAAGCAGATGTACAGCAATGATAAGTGTAAAGCGCATTCACCGCAATCAGTAGTATAACTGTGACCCTCCCCTTCAGTGCTTCCCAATTAGAGACGTCACACTGACAGAACCCCGCCACTCACACTTTATAATCCAGCAAGTGCTGCTCTCCGCTATCTCCCTTCACGGTGTCAGCCGCATGCCGCCATCTTGCCTCTGTTACCCTGGCAACAGGAACAAGCGTCAGGACGGGACTGCGGGGGATTCTGGGAAATGTAGTGCTCCGCTCTCAGGCGCTGGGGGGCCTGCCACACGCCATGAAGCCACGCCCCCAATTTCCGGTGATGTGTTAGCGCGGCACTTTCGAACAGGTAGTGTCTAGTTCCTTCTCTCCAACATTACGTCACATCCCACGTGACCATCACGTGATCACCCAATGTGACCACTATACCACAGGACGGGGCTGCGGGGGATTCTGGGAAATGTAGTGCGTTCCGTTCCGCTCTCAGGCGCTGGGGGGGGGGGCTGCCACACGCCGTGAAGCCACGCCCCCAATTTCCGGAAGTCACTGGTGATGTGTTAGCGCGGCACTTCCGAACCTCCAGCCAGCACAGGCGCCTATACTGATCTTCAGACTCCTCCCCCTGATGAGGTCGTCAGAGGTTGATCACGTGATGTACAGTATGAGGATATAATCACGCTGCTTCCGGTGTGCCCGGCTTCTTCATTTCAATTTTGTCTAGAGGCGGGAAGTGTCAGCGCCGCTGCGGGAGACAGAGGAAGATGACGGGGACTACCGGGCCGAGTAAGCAGCTCTCTTTCCAAGACAACTATGGTTTCCTCGGAAGACTTACGGAGGGGATCCGTGGAAATCACACCGGCCCCTAGCCAGAGCTGGCGGAGGAGACGGGTGAGATGGGCTCAGGCTTGGTTGGGGAAGGTGGCTCCTGTCACTGTGATTCCGCTGCATGTCACATTCACTCCGTGATTTATGGTCTATCCGCGTGTGCCTGTTCTCTCCTGGTATATCCCTGGGCCCGCATTATGCTGCTTGTGGTGGTGTAGGTCTCGTGTTCGTTTTGGATGTAGCCATTTATTAAATCCCCTTTTCAGTTGAGTATATTAAGTCTCAGAATTTAGTTCTTTGAGCTAGCGAACCTGTATGCAGGCCCTGATTTATACAGTTCTTACTGACAGATTTATGGTATGATGGGGAAAATTGTCAAAACTGAAGGGGATCTAGACACTACCGTTATTACTGCAAGCCTTCTAACATAACACAGCTGCTGCAGCCGGGCGCACTGCATTGAATAAACTACAATTCCCAGCAGCCCTTGCTCGGTGCGAGGGCTAATGGGCCCCATACATCAGCAATCACAATTTATGGATTTCCAGATACAGGGATTTTTTGGCCAGATAGATTGTAAAATCCATTAATCTAACTTTGCCCACACATTACAGATTTATTTCAGTGATCGGCAGATTTTTCCATCTAAAGATTGCATCTTCATATCTGGAAATTGCCCAATCGATTGTCATTTCAGTTGTTCATAATGTAAATAGATCAAGAAGACGAATTGGGAATGCCCACACATATAAAAAAGATCTGCAGATAATACCAGATTATTAAACGTGTTTAAAAACCTGATTAAGCAATCGATTGGCGATTTTGATTGGGATTGCCAAAAGGGGGAGCCCACACATCTAAAATTCAGTGTGGCAATTATCTCCATATCTGAAAATTATCACAATTAATTGCTGATGTATGGGGCCTTTTAAAGTATTTCTAATACCTTTTAAAAAAAAAAGTTTGCTACATGCGCACACATTCTAGGGTTAATTTTATTGGAAGCCAATTAACCTACCAGTATATTTTTGGATTGTGGGAGGAAACTGAGGGTACCCTGAGAAAACCCACGCAAGCATGGGGAGAATATACAAACTCTACACAGTTAGGACCATGGTGGGTTTTGAACCCATGGCCTCAGTGCTGTGAGGCAGTAATGCTATCCATTGCACCATCCGTGCTGCCCAGTAGGAGCTCTCTAGTTTAATAGCTTGTATCATTGCTTCGTAGTCTTCACCTCTCCTATCCTGCATTGAGGGGGGTAGTACACACTGGCTGATACTATTACCAGAGGAGTCTGATTTCCTTGCTGGCTTGCTAGGATTTGGGGTAGCAGTGGCCACATTAGCTGTCTGGCGTGTGCATTCAGCATGGTCCCTCTGGACTTTTGATGGTATGGCTGGTGAGAAGAATTTCTCCATACAACAAATAGGCCCAATATGTTAGCAATATTTCCAGCAAGTCTCTTGGCCTTTAAACTCAGTTTTTTGGGCAATAACCCCACCCCCGAAAAAACTGGGGAAAAGAAGAAAGAAAGGAGCAAGAAGGACCACTCACACTTCTGCTGCCTCTGGGGTGACTCATCCAATATTTAGTTCTCCTACTGGACAGGGTCAAGCCATCCACATCACTGCTTATGTATGTTAATTTTCCTCCTCCGTTACTGTCACAGGATGGTGCCTGTCTTTTTAATATCCACAGGCCAGCAATGTAGAATTATATCCATATTTAGAAAATAATTTGTCGGACTCCCAGGGAAGATATTTAACCACATAGGCTTCAACACTGTAGGTTTCTCCTGTGTAGATAGGTTCTGTTCATAGGCGGGTTTTACCTATGGGACTGTAGCTCAGCCTTAATGGAGCAAGACGCAGTACATGAGACTGCACTGGCTTCACTGTGCCTGGCAGTGATTGGAAGTCCTACCTACCAGTCACCTACAGTACAGGCAGTCCTATTGGCATGTGCTTCCTCCATATAGGACTGAGTCTAGGCTTGGGTGTGCAGAGCTGGATTTCTGTAGGAAGCCGGACAGACCTAGCAGCCTTCTAAGAGCTTCAATGCAGAGCAGTAAATACACTATAGGTCTGTGCAGTATATTGTAAGGGCTATTTCACACGCTCCAGCTCCTGCCGGGCGGCCAAAAGTTGTGCCGTGCACAGTAGTTGTTAATAGACACTATTGTGTCCATTCACACGGCCCGGCCTCGTGGTTGCAATCAAATCCCACCACTGAAAGGGACGGCTGCCGGGCTGTGGCCATCTCCACCATTCTCAACTACTGAGTGTGACACCGCTTCCTGGCCTTGCAGGTTTTCGCCGCAGGAGCCGGAGTGTGTGAAATAGCCCTAACAAATGATATACAATTCTGATGTACATTCTGTAACTTGGTTCTCAGAGGAAGTGGTGAGCTATCACGCAGTGTTTTCAACTGGGGGTTCCCCTGTACCCCTATGAGCCAGTCACGCTGTGTGTAGAGATACAGTAGATAGATAGATATATAGATACATTATCAGGTATGGAAAAAAGGATTATTATTCATTTCTTTATGGTACCTTCTATAATGTGGAATGTTCACTTCCTGTAGGGTGTCTTGCATTTAAAATTGGTTGGTTTAAATTTTTTCCAAACGTTACTTATATGAATTGTTTCCTCTTCTCACTAGGGCAGCTACTCAATTGAATATTGAAGTCATTGAGTACTTGAAAGAAAATGGTTTGCATCTATCCTTAACAATGTTGCAAGAGAAGCCAATGTCTTTGAACAGAGAACATAAGCTGACAGGATACAGAATATTGAGTCTTTGAAGATGTTGGACAAGAAATTAATGGATTTCAATGCACAGGTAAATATATTTCTCATAACTACCTTCCATTCATATTGTAATCATCACATTTCAATGTTGCTTTCATTTAATGTTTACCTTTTTAAAGGTATGGGATTGTGCAGGAAGCTGCCTTTAAAGCATTTTCACTCCTATGTCCAGCTAGGTTTTGCTTAATATCCAAAGGGTTGTATGATTATTTTGATCATGGAACCAAAAGTATGACATCATGCATTATGGTGTTATGGTTTAAGCTGCCTCCTTGGTGGTTTCAGTCCTATGTCCAGCTCGGTTTTTCTTAATATCCAAAGGGTTGTATGATTATTTTGATCATAAAACCAAAAGTATTGCATTATGGTGTAATACTGTAAGCTGCCTCTGGCAGTTTGGGTCCTGTTCTCAGCTTTTATTTAATATGCAAATAGTTTGTTTTTGGGTGTGATCTATTATGAGCATCTCTAATTCCGTTGGTATGGTGGCATACTGTGTGATGCTTTGGCGTACGGCACCTACGACTTGGCATTATGCAGTTTTAAGCTTTACTGATGATGTTGGTCCCCAGATCCTGTTGCGTTTCCATTGATCTCCTAATGGATAACACCCTGCAATACAAACTATTTTCAGTGTCCCTAAAAACCGTTAATATGGCATCATGCAGCTCCGTAAGGTGCAGCATTGTGCTGTGTTGTCCTAGTGGTTTCAGTCCTATGTCCAGCTAGATTTTGCTTAATATCCAAAGGGTTGTATGATTATTTTGATCATGGAACCAAAAGTATGACATCATGCAGTATGGTGTTATGCTTCAAGCTGCCTCCTTGGTGGTTTCAGTCCTATGTCCAGCTAGGTTTTGCTTAATATCCAAAGGGTTGTATGATTATATTGATCATAAAACCAAAAGTATGACATCATGCAGTATGGTGTTATGCTTCAAGCTGCCTCCTTGGTGGTTTCTGTCCTATGTCCAGCTCTGTTTTTCTTAATATCCAAAGGGTTGTATGATTATTTTAATCATGGAACCAAAAGTATGACATCATGTATTATGGTGTTATGCTTTAAGCTGCCTCCTTGGTGGTTTCAGTCCTATGTCCAGCTCGGTTTTTCTTAATATCCAAAGGGTTGTATGATTATTTTGATCATAAAACCAAAAGTATTGCATTATGGTGTAATACTGTAAGTTGCCTCTCTGGCAGTTTGGGTCCTGTTCTCAGCTTTTATTTAATATGCAAATAGTTTGTTTTTGGGTGTGATCTATTATCAGCATCTCTAATTCCGTTGGTATGGTGGCATACTGTGTGATGCTTTGGCGTACGGCACCTACGACTTGGCATTATGCAGTTTTAAGCTTTACTGATGTTGTTGGTCCCCAGATCCTGTTGCGTTTCCATTGATCTCCTAATGGATAACACCCTGCAATACAAACTATTTTCAGTGTCCCTAAAAACCGTTAATATGGCATCATGCAGCTCCGTAAGGTGCAGCATTGTGCTGTGTTGTCCTAGTGGTTTCAGTCCTATGTCCAGCTAGATTTTGCTTAATATCCAAAGGGTTGTATGATTATTTTGATCATGGAACCAAAAGTATGACATCATGTATTATGGTGTTATGCTTTAAGCTGCCTTCTTGGTGGTTTCAGTCCTATGTCCCCCTAGGTTTTGCTTAATATCCAAAGGGTTGTATAATTATTTTAATCATGGAACCAAAAGTATGACATCATGTATTATGGTGTTATGCTTTAAGCTGCCTCCTTGGCGGTTTCTGTCCTATGTCCAGCTCTGTTTTTCTTAATATCTAAAGGGTTGTATGATTATTTTAATCATGGAACCAAAAGTATGACATCATGTATTATGGTGTTATGCTTTAAGCTGCCTCCTTGGTGGTTTCAGTCCTATGTCCAGCTCGGTTTTTCTTAATATCCAAAGGGTTGTATGATTATTTTGATCATAAAACCAAAAGTATTGCATTATGGTGTAATACTGTAAGTTGCCTCTCTGGCAGTTTGGGTCCTGTTCTCAGCTTTTATTTAATATGCAAATAGTTTGTTTTTGGGTGTGATCTATTATCAGCATCTCTAATTCCGTTGGTATGGTGGCATACTGTGTGATGCTTTGGCGTACGGCACCTACGACTTGGCATTATGCAGTTTTAAGCTTTACTGATGATGTTGGTCCCCAGATCCTGTTGCGTTTCCATTGATCTAATGGATAACACCCTGCAATACAAACTATTTTCAGTGTCCCTAAAAACCGTTAATATGGCATCATGCAGCTCCGTAAGGTGCAGCATTGTGCTGTGTTGTCCTAGTGGTTTCAGTCCTATGTCCAGCTAGATTTTGCTTAATATCCAAAGGGTTGTATGATTATTTTGATCATGGAACCAAAAGTATGACATCATGTATTATGGTGTTATGCTTTAAGCTGCCTCCTTGGTGGTTTCAGTCCTATGTCCAGCTCGGTTTTGCTTAATATCCAAAGGGTTGTATGATTATTTTAATCATGGAACCAAAAGTATGACATCATGTATTATGGTGTTATGCTTTAAGCTGCCTCCTTGGCGGTTTCTGTCCTATGTCCAGCTCTGTTTTTCTTAATATCCAAAGGGTTGTATGATTATTTTAATCATGGAACCAAAAGTATTGCATTATGGTGTAATACTGTAAGTTGCCTCTCTGGCAGTTTGGGTCCTGTTCTCAGCTTTTATTTAATATGCAAATAGTTTGTTTTTGGGTGTGATCTATTATCAGCATCTCTAATTCCGTTGGTATGGTGGCATACTGTGTGATGCTTTGGCGTACGGCACCTACGACTTGGCATTATGCAGTTTTAAGCTTTACTGATGTTGTTGGTCCCCAGATCCTGTTGCGTTTCCATTGATCTCCTAATGGATAACACCCTGCAATACAAACTATTTTCAGTGTCCCTAAAAACCGTTAATATGGCATCATGCAGCTCCGTAAGGTGCAGCATTGTGCTGTGTTGTCCTAGTGGTTTCAGTCCTATGTCCAGCTAGATTTTGCTTAATATCCAAAGGGTTGTATGATTATTTTGATCATGGAACCAAAAGTATGACATCATGCAGTATGGTGTTATGCTTCAAGCTGCCTCCTTGGTGGTTTCAGTCCTATGTCCAGCTCGGTTTTTCTTAATATGCAAAGGGTTGTATGATTATTTTGATCATAAAACCAAAAGTATTGCATTATGGTGTAATACTGTAAGTTGCCTCTCTGGCAGTTTGGGTCCTGTTCTCCGCTTTTATTTAATATGCAAATAGTTTGTTTTTGGGTGTGATCTATTATCAGCATCTCTAATTCCGTTGGTATGGTGGCATACTGTGTGATGCTTTGGCGTACGGCACCTACGACTTGGCATTATGCAGTTTTAAGCTTTACTGATGTTGTTGGTCCCCAGATCCTGTTGCGTTTCCATTGATCTCCTAATGGATAACACCCTGCAATACAAACTATTTTCAGTGTCCCTAAAAACCGTTAATATGGCATCATGCAGCTCCGTAAGGTGCAGCATTGTGCTGTGTTGTCCTAGTGGTTTCAGTCCTATGTCCAGCTAGATTTTGCTTAATATCCAAAGGGTTGTATGATTATTTTGATCATGGAACCAAAAGTATGACATCATGTATTATGGTGTTATGCTTTAAGCTGCCTCCTTGGTGGTTTCAGTCCTATGTCCAGCTCGGTTTTGCTTAATATCCAAAGGGTTGTATGATTATTTTAATCATGGAACCAAAAGTATGACATCATGTATTATGGTGTTATGCTTTAAGCTGCCTCCTTGGCGGTTTCTGTCCTATGTCCAGCTCTGTTTTTCTTAATATCCAAAGGGTTGTATGATTATTTTAATCATGGAACCAAAAGTATGACATCATGTATTATGGTGTTATGCTTTAAGCTGCCTCCTTGGTGGTTTCAGTCCTATGTCCAGCTCGGTTTTTCTTAATATCCAAAGGGTTGTATGATTATTTTGATCATAAAACCAAAAGTATTGCATTATGGTGTAATACTGTAAGTTGCCTCTCTGGCAGTTTGGGTCCTGTTCTCAGCTTTTATTTAATATGCAAATAGTTTGTTTTTGGGTGTGATCTATTATCAGCATCTCTAATTCCGTTGGTATGGTGGCATACTGTGTGATGCTTTGGCGTACGGCACCTACGACTTGGCATTATGCAGTTTTAAGCTTTACTGATGTTGTTGGTCCCCAGATCCTGTTGCGTTTCCATTGATCTCCTAATGGATAACACCCTGCAATACAAACTATTTTCAGTGTCCCTAAAAACCGTTAATATGGCATCATGCAGCTCCGTAAGGTGCAGCATTGTGCTGTGTTGTCCTAGTGGTTTCAGTCCTATGTCCAGCTAGATTTTGCTTAATATCCAAAGGGTTGTATGATTATTTTGATCATGGAACCAAAAGTATGACATCATGCAGTATGGTGTTATGCTTCAAGCTGCCTCCTTGGTGGTTTCAGTCCTATGTCCAGCTAGGTTTTGCTTAATATCCAAAGGGTTGTATGATTATTTTGATCATAAAACCAAAAGTATGACATCATGCAGTATGGTGTTATGCTTCAAGCTGCCTCCTTGGTGGTTTCTGTCCTATGTCCAGCTCTGTTTTTCTTAATATCCAAAGGGTTGTATGATTATTTTAATCATGGAACCAAAAGTATGACATCATGTATTATGGTGTTATGCTTTAAGCTGCCTCCTTGGTGGTTTCAGTCCTATGTCCAGCTCGGTTTTTCTTAATATCCAAAGGGTTGTATGATTATTTTGATCATAAAACCAAAAGTATTGCATTATGGTGTAATACTGTAAGTTGCCTCTCTGGCAGTTTGGGTCCTGTTCTCAGCTTTTATTTAATATGCAAATAGTTTGTTTTTGGGTGTGATCTATTATCAGCATCTCTAATTCCGTTGGTATGGTGGCATACTGTGTGATGCTTTGGCGTACGGCACCTACGACTTGGCATTATGCAGTTTTAAGCTTTACTGATGATGTTGGTCCCCAGATCCTGTTGCGTTTCCATTGATCTAATGGATAACACCCTGCAATACAAACTATTTTCAGTGTCCCTAAAAACCGTTAATATGGCATCATGCAGCTCCGTAAGGTGCAGCATTGTGCTGTGTTGTCCTAGTGGTTTCAGTCCTATGTCCAGCTAGATTTTGCTTAATATCCAAAGGGTTGTATGATTATTTTGATCATGGAACCAAAAGTATGACATCATGTATTATGGTGTTATGCTTTAAGCTGCCTCCTTGGTGGTTTCAGTCCTATGTCCAGCTCGGTTTTGCTTAATATCCAAAGGGTTGTATGATTATTTTAATCATGGAACCAAAAGTATGACATCATGTATTATGGTGTTATGCTTTAAGCTGCCTCCTTGGCGGTTTCTGTCCTATGTCCAGCTCTGTTTTTCTTAATATCCAAAGGGTTGTATGATTATTTTAATCATGGAACCAAAAGTATGACATCATGTATTATGGTGTTATGCTTTAAGCTGCCTCCTTGGTGGTTTCAGTCCTATGTCCAGCTCTGTTTTTCTTAATATCCAAAGGGTTGTATGATTATTTTGATCATAAAACCAAAAGTATTGCATTATGGTGTAATACTGTAAGTTGCCTCTCTGGCAGTTTGGGTCCTGTTCTCAGCTTTTATTTAATATGCAAATAGTTTGTTTTTGGGTGTGATCTATTATCAGCATCTCTAATTCCGTTGGTATGGTGGCATACTGTGTGATGCTTTGGCGTACGGCACCTACGACTTGGCATTATGCAGTTTTAAGCTTTACTGATGTTGTTGGTCCCCAGATCCTGTTGCGTTTCCATTGATCTCCTAATGGATAACACCCTGCAATACAAACTATTTTCAGTGTCCCTAAAAACCGTTAATATGGCATCATGCAGCTCCGTAAGGTGCAGCATTGTGCTGTGTTGTCCTAGTGGTTTCAGTCCTATGTCCAGCTAGATTTTGCTTAATATCCAAAGGGTTGTATGATTATTTTGATCATGGAACCAAAAGTATGACATCATGTATTATGGTGTTATGCTTTAAGCTGCCTCCTTGGTGGTTTCAGTCCTATGTCCCCCTAGGTTTTGCTTAATATCCAAAGGGTTGTATGATTATTTTGATCATAAAACCAAAAGTATGACATCATGCAGTATGGTGTTATGCTTCAAGCTGCCTCCTTGGTGGTTTCAGTCTTATGTCCAGCTCGGTTTTGCTTAATATCCAAAGGGTTGTATGATTATTTTAATCATGGAACCAAAAGTATGACATCATGTATTATGGTGTTATGCTTTAAGCTGCCTCCTTGGCGGTTTCTGTCCTATGTCCAGCTCTGTTTTTCTTTAAATCTAAAGGGTTGTATGATTATTTTAATCATGGAACCAAGTATGACATCATGTATTATGGTGTTATGCTTTAAGCTGCCTCCTTGGTGGTTTCAGTCCTATGTCCAGCTCGGTTTTTCTTAATATCCAAAGGGTTGTATGATTATTTTGATCATAAAACCAAAAGTATTGCATTATGGTGTAATACTGTAAGTTGCCTCTCTGGCAGTTTGGGTCCTGTTCTCCGCTTTTATTTAATATGCAAATAGTTTGTTTTTGGGTGTGATCTATTATCAGCATCTCTAATTCCGTTGGTATGGTGGCATACTGTGTGATGCTTTGGCGTACGGCACCTACGACTTGGCATTATGCAGTTTTAAGCTTTACTGATGATGTTGGTCCCCAGATCCTGTTGCGTTTCCATTGATCTCCTAATGGATAACACCCTGCAATACAAACTATTTTCAGTGTCCCTAAAAACCGTTAATATGGCATCATGCAGCTCCGTAAGGTGCAGCATTGTGCTGTGTTGTCCTAGTGGTTTCAGTCCTATGTCCAGCTAGATTTTGCTTAATATCCAAAGGGTTGTATGATTATTTTGATCATGGAACCAAAAGTATGACATCATGTATTATGGTGTTATGCTTTAAGCTGCCTCCTTGGTGGTTTCAGTCCTATGTCCAGCTCGGTTTTTCTTAATATCCAAAGGGTTGTTTGATTATTTTGATCATAAAACCAAAAGTATGACATCATGCAGTATGGTGTTATGCTTCAAGCTGCCTCCTTGGTGGTTTCTGTCCTATGTCCAGCTCTGTTTTTCTTAATATCCAAAGGGTTGTATGATTATTTTAATCATGGAACCAAAAGTATGACATCATGTATTATGGTGTTATGCTTTAAGCTGCCTCCTTGGTGGTTTCAGTCCTATGTCCAGCTCGGTTTTTCTTAATATCCAAAGGGTTGTATGATTATTTTGATCATAAAACCAAAAGTATTGCATTATGGTGTAATACTGTAAGTTGCCTCTCTGGCAGTTTGGGTCCTGTTCTCAGCTTTTATTTAATATGCAAATAGTTTGTTTTTGGGTGTGATCTATTATCAGCATCTCTAATTCCGTTGGTATGGTGGCATACTGTGTGATGCTTTGGCGTACGGCACCTACGACTTGGCATTATGCAGTTTTAAGCTTTACTGATGATGTTGGTCCCCAGATCCTGTTGCGTTTCCATTGATCTAATGGATAACACCCTGCAATACAAACTATTTTCAGTGTCCCTAAAAACCGTTAATATGGCATCATGCAGCTCCGTAAGGTGCAGCATTGTGCTGTGTTGTCCTAGTGGTTTCAGTCCTATGTCCAGCTAGATTTTGCTTAATATCCAAAGGGTTGTATGATTATTTTGATCATGGAACCAAAAGTATGACATCATGCAGTATGGTGTTATGCTTCAAGCTGCCTCCTTGGTGGTTTCAGTCCTATGTCCAGCTAGGTTTTGCTTAATATCCAAAGGGTTGTATGATTATTTTGATCATAAAACCAAAAGTATGACATCATGCAGTATGGTGTTATGCTTCAAGCTGCCTCCTTGGTGGTTTCTGTCCTATGTCCAGCTCTGTTTTTCTTAATATCCAAAGGGTTGTATGATTATTTTAATCATGGAACCAAAAGTATGACATCATGTATTATGGTGTTATGCTTTAAGCTGCCTCCTTGGTGGTTTCAGTCCTATGTCCAGCTCTGTTTTTCTTAATATCCAAAGGGTTGTATGATTATTTTGATCATAAAACCAAAAGTATTGCATTATGGTGTAATACTGTAAGTTGCCTCTCTGGCAGTTTGGGTCCTGTTCTCAGCTTTTATTTAATATGCAAATAGTTTGTTTTTGGGTGTGATCTATTATCAGCATCTCTAATTCCGTTGGTATGGTGGCATACTGTGTGATGCTTTGGCGTACGGCACCTACGACTTGGCATTATGCAGTTTTAAGCTTTAATGATGTTGTTGGTCCCCAGATCCTGTTGCGTTTCCATTGATCTCCTAATGGATAACACCCTGCAATACAAACTATTTTCAGTGTCCCTAAAAACCGTTAATATGGCATCATGCAGCTCCGTAAGGTGCAGCATTGTGCTGTGTTGTCCTAGTGCTTTCAGTCCTATGTCCAGCTAGATTTTGCTTAATATCCAAAGGGTTGTATGATTATTTTGATCATGGAACCAAAAGTATGACATCATGTATTATGGTGTTATGCTTTAAGCTGCCTCCTTGGTGGTTTCAGTCCTATGTCCCCCTAGGTTTTGCTTAATATCCAAAGGGTTGTATGATTATTTTGATCATAAAACCAAAAGTATGACATCATGCATTATGGTGTTATGCTTCAAGCTGCCTCCTTGGTGGTTTCAGTCTTATGTCCAGCTCGGTTTTGCTTAATATCCAAAGGGTTGTATGATTATTTTAATCATGGAACCAAAAGTATGACATCATGTATTATGGTGTTATGCTTTAAGCTGCCTCGGTGGTTTCAGTCCTATGTCCAGCTCGGTTTTTCTTAATATCCAAAGGGTTGTATGATTATTTTGATCATAAAACCAAAAGTATTGCATTATGGTGTAATACTGTAAGTTGCCTCTCTGGCAGTTTGGGTCCTGTTCTCCGCTTTTATTTAATATGCAAATAGTTTGTTTTTGGGTGTGATCTATTATCAGCATCTCTAATTCCGTTGGTATGGTGGCATACTGTGTGATGCTTTGGCGTACGGCACCTACGACTTGGCATTATGCAGTTTTAAGCTTTATTGATGATGTTGGTCCCCAGATCCTGTTGCGTTTCCATTGATCTCCTAATGGATAACACCCTGCAATACAAACTATTTTCAGTGTCCCTAAAAACCGTTAATATGGCATCATGCAGCTCCGTAAGGTGCAGCATTGTGCTGTGTTGTCCTAGTGGTTTCAGTCCTATGTCCAGCTAGGTTTTGCTTAATATCCAAAGGGTTGTATGATTATTTTGATCATAAAACCAAAAGTATGACATCATGCAGTATGGTGTTATGCTTCAAGCTGCCTCCTTGGTGGTTTCTGTCCTATGTCCAGCTCTGTTTTTCTTAATATCCAAAGGGTTGTATGATTATTTTAATCATGGAACCAAAAGTATGACATCATGTATTATGGTGTTATGCTTTAAGCTGCCTCCTTGGTGGTTTCAGTCCTATGTCCAGCTCGGTTTTTCTTAATATCCAAAGGGTTGTATGATTATTTTGATCATAAAACCAAAAGTATTGCATTATGGTGTAATACTGTAAGTTGCCTCTCTGGCAGTTTGGGTCCTGTTCTCAGCTTTTATTTAATATGCAAATAGTTTGTTTTTGGGTGTGATCTATTATCAGCATCTCTAATTCCGTTGGTATGGTGGCATACTGTGTGATGCTTTGGCGTACGGCACCTACGACTTGGCATTATGCAGTTTTAAGCTTTACTGATGATGTTGGTCCCCAGATCCTGTTGCGTTTCCATTGATCTAATGGATAACACCCTGCAATACAAACTATTTTTAGTGTCCCTAAAAACCGTTAATATGGCATCATGCAGCTCCGTAAGGTGCAGCATTGTGCTGTGTTGTCCTAGTGGTTTCAGTCCTATGTCCAGCTAGGTTTTGCTTAATATCCAAAGGGTTGTATGATTATTTTGATCATAAAACCAAAAGTATGACATCATGCAGTATGGTGTTATGCTTCAAGCTGCCTCCTTGGTGGTTTCTGTCCTATGTCCAGCTCTGTTTTTCTTAATATCCAAAGGGTTGTATGATTATTTTAATCATGGAACCAAAAGTATGACATCATGTATTATGGTGTTATGCTTTAAGCTGCCTCCTTGGTGGTTTCAGTCCTATGTCCAGCTCGGTTTTTCTTAATATCCAAAGGGTTGTATGATTATTTTGATCATAAAACCAAAAGTATTGCATTATGGTGTAATACTGTAAGTTGCCTCTCTGGCAGTTTGGGTCCTGTTCTCAGCTTTTATTTAATATGCAAATAGTTTGTTTTTGGGTGTGATCTATTATCAGCATCTCTAATTCCGTTGGTATGGTGGCATACTGTGTGATGCTTTGGCGTACGGCACCTACGACTTGGCATTATGCAGTTTTAAGCTTTACTGATGATGTTGGTCCCCAGATCCTGTTGCGTTTCCATTGATCTAATGGATAACACCCTGCAATACAAACTATTTTTAGTGTCCCTAAAAACCGTTAATATGGCATCATGCAGCTCCGTAAGGTGCAGCATTGTGCTGTGTTGTCCTAGTGGTTTCAGTCCTATGTCCAGCTAGATTTTGCTTAATATCCAAAGGGTTGTATGATTATTTTAATCATGGAACCAAAAGTATGACATCATGTATTATGGTGTTATGCTTTAAGCTGCCTCCTTGGCGGTTTCTGTCCTATGTCCAGCTCTGTTTTTCTTAATATCCAAAGGGTTGTATGATTATTTTAATCATGGAACCAAAAGTATGACATCATGTATTATGGTGTTATGCTTTAAGCTGCCTCCATGGTGGTTTCAGTCCTATGTCCAGCTCTGTTTTTCTTAATATCCAAAGGGTTGTATGATTATTTTGATCATAAAACCAAAAGTATTGCATTATGGTGTAATACTGTAAGTTGCCTCTCTGGCAGTTTGGGTCCTGTTCTCAGCTTTTATTTAATATGCAAATAGTTTGTTTTTGGGTGTGATCTATTATCAGCATCTCTAATTCCGTTGGTATGGTGGCATACTGTGTGATGCTTTGGCGTACGGCACCTACGACTTGGCATTATGCAGTTTTAAGCTTTACTGATGTTGTTGGTCCCCAGATCCTGTTGCGTTTCCATTGATCTCCTAATGGATAACACCCTGCAATACAAACTATTTTCAGTGTCCCTAAAAACCGTTAATATGGCATCATGCAGCTCCGTAAGGTGCAGCATTGTGCTGTGTTGTCCTAGTGCTTTCAGTCCTATGTCCAGCTAGATTTTGCTTAATATCCAAAGGGTTGTATGATTATTTTGATCATGGAACCAAAAGTATGACATCATGTATTATGGTGTTATGCTTTAAGCTGCCTCCTAGGTGGTTTCAGTCCTATGTCCCCCTAGGTTTTGCTTAATATCCAAAGGGTTGTATGATTATTTTGATCATAAAACCAAAAGTATGACATCATGCAGTATGGTGTTATGCTTCAAGCTGCCTCCTTGGTGGTTTCAGTCTTATGTCCAGCTCGGTTTTGCTTAATATCCAAAGGGTTGTATGATTATTTTAATCATGGAACCAAAAGTATGACATCATGTATTATGGTGTTATGCTTTAAGCTGCCTCCTTGGTGGTTTCAGTCCTATGTCCCCCTAGGTTTTGCTTAATATCCAAAGGGTTGTATGATTATTTTGATCATAAAACCAAAAGTATGACATCATGCAGTATGGTGTTATGCTTCAAGCTGCCTCCTTGGTATTTTCAGTCTTATGTCCAGCTCGGTTTTGCTTAATATCCAAAGGGTTGTATGATTATTTTGATCATGGAACCAAAAGTATGACATCATTCAGTATGGTGTTATGCTTCAAGCTGCCTCCTTGGTGGTTTCAGTCTTATGTCCAGCTCTGTTATTCTTAATATCCAAAGGGTTGTATGATTATTTTGATCATGGAACCAAAAGTATGACATCATGTATTATGGTGTTATGCTTTAAGCGGCCTCCTTGGCGGTTTCTGTCCTATGTCCAGCTCTGTTTTTCTTAATATCCAAAGGGTTGTATGATTATTTTAATCATGGAACCAAAAGTATGACATCATGTATTATGGTGTTATGCTTTAAGCTGCCTCCTTGGTGGTTTCAGTCCTATGTCCAGCTCGGTTTTTCTTAATATCCAAAGGGTTGTATGATTATTTTGATCATAAAACCAAAAGTATTGCATTATGGTGTAATACTGTAAGTTGCCTCTCTGGCAGTTTGGGTCCTGTTCTCCGCTTTTATTTAATATGCAAATAGTTTGTTTTTGGGTGTGATCTATTATCAGCATCTCTAATTCCGTTGGTATGGTGGCATACTGTGTGATGCTTTGGCGTACGGCACCTACGACTTGGCATTATGCAGTTTTAAGCTTTACTGATGATGTTGGTCCCCAGATCCTGTTGAGTTTCCATTGATCTAATGGATAACACCCTGCAATACAAACTATTTTCAGTGTCCCTAAAAACCGTTAATATGGCATCATGCAGCTCCGTAAGGTGCAGCATTGTGCTGTGTTGTCCTAGTGGTTTCAGTCCTATGTCCAGCTAGATTTTGCTTAATATCCAAAGGGTTGTATGATTATTTTGATCATGGAACCAAAAGTATGACATCATGTATTATGGTGTTATGCTTTAAGCTGCCTCCTTGGTGGTTTCAGTCCTATGTCCAGCTCGGTTTTGCTTAATATCCAAAGGGTTGTATGATTATTTTAATCATGGAACCAAAAGTATGACATCATGTATTATGGTGTTATGCTTTAAGCTGCCTCCTTGGTGGTTTCAGTCCTATGTCCAGCTCGGTTTTTCTTAATATCCAAAGGGTTGTATGATTATTTTGATTATAAAACCAAAAGTATGACATCATGCAGTATGGTGTTATGCTTCAAGCTGCCTCCTTGGTGGTTTCAGTCTTATGTCCAGCTCTGTTTTTCTTAATATCCAAAGGGTTGTATGATTATTTTAATCATGGAACCAAAAGTATGACATCATGTATTATGGTGTTATGCTTTAAGCTGCCTCCTTGGTGGTTTCAGTCCTATGTCCAGCTCGGTTTTTCTTAATATCCAAAGGGTTGTATGATTATTTTGATCATAAAACCAAAAGTATTGCATTATGGTGTAATACTGTAAGTTGCCTCTCTGGCAGTTTGGGTCCTGTTCTCAGCTTTTATTTAATATGCAAATAGTTTGTTTTTGGGTGTGATCTATTATCAGCATCTCTAATTCCGTTGGTATGGTGGCATACTGTGTGATGCTTTGGCGTACGGCACCTACGACTTGGCATTAAGCAGTTTTAAGCTTTACTGATGATGTTGGTCCCCAGATCCTGTTGCGTTTCCATTGATCTAATAGATAACACCCTGCAATACAAACTATTTTCAGTGTCCCTAAAAACCGTTAATATGGCATCATGCAGCTCCGTAAGGTGCAGCATTGTGCTGTGTTGTCCTAGTGGTTTCAGTCCTATGTCCAGCTAGATTTTGCTTAATATCCAAAGGGTTGTATGATTATTTTGATCATGGAACCAAAAGTATGACATCATGTATTATGGTGTTATGCTTTTTAAGCTGCCTCCTTGGTGGTTTCAGTCCTATGTCCAGCTAGGTTTTGCCTAATATCCAAAGGGTTGTATGATTATTTTGATCATAAAACCAAAAGTATGACATCATGTATTATGGTGTTATGCTTTAAGCTGCCTCCTTGGTGGTTTCAGTCCTATGTCCAGCTCTGTTTTTCTTAATATCCAAAGGGTTGTATGATTATTTTGATCATAAAACCAAAAGTATTGCATTATGGTGTAATACTGTAAGTTGCCTCTCTGGCAGTTTGGGTCCTGTTCTCAGCTTTTATTTAATATGCAAATAGTTTGTTTTTGGGTGTGATCTATTATCAGCATGTCTAATTCCGTTGGTATAGTGGCATACTGTGTGATGCTTTGGCGTACGGCACCTACGACTTGGCATTATGCAGTTTTAAGCTTTACTGATGATGTTGGTCCCCAGATCCTGTTGCTTTTCCATTGATCTCCTAATGGATAACACCCTGCAATACAAACTATTTTCAGTGTCCCTAAAAACCGTTAATATGGCATCATGCAGCTCCGTAAGGTGCAGCATTGTGCTGTGTTGTCCTAGTGGTTTCAGTCCTATGTCCAGCTAGATTTTGCTTAATATCCAAAGGGTTGTATGATTATTTTGATCATGGAACCAAAAGTATGACATCATGCAGTATGGTGTTATGCTTCAAGCTGCCTCCTTGGTGGTTTCAGTCTTATGTCAAGCTCGGTTTTGCTTAATATCCAAAGGGTTGTATGATTATTTTAATCATGGAACCAAAAGTATGACATCATGTATTATGGTGTTATGCTTTAGGCTGCCTCCTTGGCGGTTTCTGTCCTATGTCCAGCTCTGTTTTTCTTAATATCCAAAGGGTTGTATGATTATTTTAATCATGGAACCAAAAGTATGACATCATGTATTATGGTGTTATGCTTTAAGCTGCCTCCTTGATGGTTTCAGTCCTATGTCCAGCTCGGTTTTTCTTAATATCCAAAGGGTTGTATGATTATTTTGATCATAAAACCAAAAGTATTGCATTATGGTGTAATACTGTAAGTTGCCTCTCTGGCAGTTTGGGTCCTGTTCTCAGCTTTTATTTAATATGCAAATAGTTTGTTTTTGGGTGTGATCTATTATCAGCATCTCTAATTCCGTTGGTATGGTGGCATACTGTGTGATGCTTTGGCGTACGGCACCTACGACTTGGCATTATGCAGTTTTAAGCTTTACTGATGATGTTGGTCCCCAGATCCTGTTGCGTTTCCATTGATCTCCTAATGGATAACACCCTGCAATACAAACTATTTTCAGTGTCCCTAAAAACCGTTAATATGGCATCATGCAGCTCCGTAAGGTGCAGCATTGTGCTGTGTTGTCCTAGTGGTTTCAGTCCTATGTCCAGCTAGATTTTGCTTAATATCCAAAGGGTTGTATGATTATTTTGATCATGGAACCAAAAGTATGACATCATGCATTATGGTGTTATACTGTAAGCTGCCTTTCTGGCAGTTTGGGTCCTGCTATTATTTAATATACTGATAGTTTCTAATTTTGGGAGTAATCGATTATCAACATTTATTATCAGTAATCTATTTTCAGAACAGGGAATCTTCCCCGACAGCATTGAACAGGGGATCTTCTGCCGAGGATGGCCAGGAAGATGAGATCCCGGCTGATTATCGCGGCCACGCCCCCTTCTCATATCGCTGCAGGCGGGGCATTGAATTACGCATGCAAATTCTCTGTCAAGCAGACAGAGAACGGGAAAGTGTAACAGCTGTCGGGCCAGCTCGACAGCCGTGACCAAACATTGAATACCCCCCTTAGTTTCACTGCTTTAGAATCTTAATTGTTTCTTTTTTTTCCTTTCTAAGACTATGTGGTGTGCTTTATTGATTCCTTGTGAAGTATGGTGCTTTCCTGGTGTTCTTTAGACATGGTGGTTTGCCAATCGAGATTTTCAGTACTAGTAAACTCTTCTCTCCTCTTCTCACTACAGCAGCTACTATATTGAATATTTTACGTTTTTGGGTACCTGAAAGAAAATGTCTTTATCAACTGGCAAAGTTCCAAGAGGATGGCAATGTCTACCAACCCTGAAGATATTATAGATGGCTTTGTGGTGGATATTACAGGCATCGGGGTACATTGCTGCAGACAATTAAGACTCTGAAGCTTATGGAAGAGATGAAGCTTATGGAAGAGATGTTTATTGACTTGTATACAAAGGTAAATATCCTTTCTACATTTTGCGCATTTATATTAACTTTCTTTTTCATTTGCTTTAATTAAATCCCTAATCATTTGAAATTCTGGGTTAAACCAGATTTCTGCCTCCCCACAACCATCAGTAGAGCATTGTTTTGCTGTATGATCCCATTCCTTAAGTTCCACCTCCTTTTCATCTAGCCTTAAATAAAATCCCTAATCAATTGAAATTCTGGGTTAAACCAGATTTCTCCCTCCCACAACATCAGTAGAGCATTGTTTTGCTGTATTGATCCCTTTCTTAACGTTCCACCTCATTTTCATCTATCCCGATTTTGAAATTCTGGGTTAAACCAGATTTCCGTCTCCCCACAACCATCAGTAGAGTATGGTGCCGTGCGACATTGCATTATGCTGTATGGTTCCCATTCCTAACGTTTCACCTCATTTTTATCTATCCTTTATTTAATTCCCTAATCATTTGAAATTCTGGGTTGAACCAGATTTCTGCCTCCCCACAACCATCAGTAGAGCATTATGTTGTGTCGTATGGTGCCGTGCGACATTGCATTATGCTGTATGGTTCCCATTCCTAAAGTTCCACCTCCTTTTCATCTATTTTATTTAAAACCCTAATATTTTGAAATTCTGGGTTAAACCAGGTTTCCGCATCCCCACGACTATCAGTAGAGCATTGTGTTTTGCTGCATAATGCCATTCCTAACGTTACACCTCCTTTTCATCTATCCTTCATTTAAATCCCTAATATTTTGAAATTCTGGGTTAAACCAGATTTCTGCCTCCCCACGACCATCAGTAGAGCATTATGTTTTGCTGTATTGATCCCTTTCTTAACGTTCCACCTCATTTTCATCTATCCTTTATTTAATTCCCTAATATTTTGAAATTCTGGGTTAAACCAGATTTCTGCCTCCCCTCAACCATCACTAGAGCATTATGTTGTGTCGTATGGTGCCGTGCGACATTGCACTATGCTGGATGGTTCCCATTCCTAAAGGTCCACCTCATTTTCATCTATCCTTTATTTAAATCCCTAATTATTTGAAATTCTGGGTTAAACCAGATTTCTGCCTCCCACAACATCAGTATAGCATTGTTTTGCTGTATTGATCCCTTAACGTTCCACCTCATTTTCATCTATCCTTTATTTAATTCCCTAATATTTTGAAATTCTGTGTTAAACCAGATATCTGCCTCCCCTCAACCATCAGTAGAGCATTATGCTGTGTCGTATGGTGCCGTGCGACATTGCATTATGCTGTGTGGTTCCCATTCCTAACGTTCAACCTAATTTTCATCTATCCTTTATTTAAATCCCTAATATTTTGAAATTTTGGGTTAAACCAGGTTTCTGCCTCCCCACAACCATCAGTAGAGCATTATGTTTTGCTGTATTATCCCATTCCTAACGTTCTACCTCATTTTCATCTATCCTTTATTTAATTCCCTAATATTTTGAAATTCTGGGTTAAACCAGGTTTCCGCATCCCCACGACTATCAGTAGAGCATTGTGTTGTGTCGTATGGTGCCGTGCGGCATTGCATTATGCTGGATGGTTCCCATTCCTAAAGGTCCACCTCATTTTCATCTATCCTTTATTTAAATCCCTAATTATTTGAAATTCTGGGTTAAACCAGATATCTGCCTCCCCACAACCACAGTAGAGCATTATGTTTTGCTGCATGATCCCATTAGTAACGGTCCACCTCATTTTCATCTATCCTTTATTAAAATCCCTAATATTTTGAAATTCTGGGTTAAACCAGATTTCTCCCTCCCCGCAACAATCAGTAGAGCATTATGTTGTGTCGTATGGTGCAGTGCGACATTGCATTATGCTGTATGTTCCCATTCCTAACGTTCCACCTCATTTTCATCTATCCTTTAATTAAATCCCTAATATTTTGAAATTCTGGGTTAAACCAGATTTCTGCCTCCCCACAACCATCAGTAGAGCATTGTTTTGCTGTATGATCCCATTCCTAAAGTTCCACCTCCTTTTCATCTATTTTATTTACAACCCTAATAATGTGAAATTCTGGGTTAAACCAGGTTTCCGCATCCCCACGACTATCAGTAGAGCATTGTGTTTTGCTGCATGATGCCATTCCTAACGTTCCACCTCCTTTTCATCTATCCTTTATTTAAATCCCTAATATTTTGAAATTCTGGGTTAAACCAGATTTCTGCCTCCCCACAACCATCAGTAGAGCATTATGTTTTGCTGCAATGATCCCATTCCTAACGGTCCACCTCATTTTCATCTATCCTTTATTAAAATCCCTATTTGAAATTTTGGGTTAAACCAGATTTCTCCCTCCCACAACATCAGTAGAGCATTGTTTTGCTGTATTGATCCCTTTCTTAACGTTCCACCTCATTTTCATCTATCCTTTATTTAAATCCCTAATATTTTGAAATTCTGGGTTAAACCAGATTTCTGCCTCCCCACAACCATCAGTAGAGCATTATGTTGTGTCGTATGGTGCCGTGCGACATTACATTATGCTGGATGGTTCCCATTCCTAAAGGTCCACCTCATTTTCATCTATCCTTTATTTAATTCCATATTTTGAAATTCTGGGTTAAACCAGATTTCTGCCTCCCCACAACCATCAGTAGAGCATTATGTTGTGTCGTATGGTGCCGTGCGACATTGCATTATGCTGTATGGTTCCCATTCCTAACGTTCCACCTCATTTTCATCTATCCTTTATTTAATTCCCTAATATTTTGAAATTCTGGGTTAAACCAGATTTCTTCCTCCCCACAATCAGTAGAGCATTGTTTTGCTGTATGATCCCATTCCTAAAGTTCCACCTCCTTTTCATCTATTTTATTTACAACCCTAATATTTTGAAATTCTGGGTTAAACCAGGTTTCCGCATCCCCACGACTATCAGTAGAGCATTGTGTTTTGCTGCATGATGCCATTCCTAACGTTTCACCTCCTTTTCATCTATCCTTTATTTAAATCCCTAATATTTTGAAATTCTGGGTTATACCAGATTTCTGCCTCCCCACGACCATCAGTAGAGCATTATGTTTTGCTGCATGAACCCATTCCTAACGGTCCACCTCATTTTCATCTATCCTTTATTTAATTCCCTATTTTGAAATTCTGGGTTAAACCAGATTTCTGCCTCCCCACAACCATCATTAGAGCATTATGTTGTGTCGTATGGTGCCGTGCGACATTGCTTTATGCTGGATGGTTCCCATTCCTAAAGGTCCACCTCATTTTCATCTATCCTTTAATTCCCTATTTTGAAATTCTGTGTTAAACCAGATTTCTGCCTCCCCACGACCATCAGTAGAGCATTATGTTTTGCTGCATGATGCCATTCCTAACGTTCCACCTCCTTTTCATCTATCCTTTATTTAAATCCCTAATATTTTGAAATTCTGGGTTAAACCAGATTTCTGCCTCCCCACGACCATCAGTAGAGCATTATGTTTTGCTGCATGAACCCATTCCTAACGGTCCACCTCATTTTCATCTATACTTTATTTAATTCCCTATTTTGAAATTCTGGGTTAAACCAGATTTCTGCCTCCCCACAACCATCATTAGAGCATTATGTTGTGTCGTATGGTGCCGTGCGACATTGCATTATGCTAGATGGTTCCCATTCCTAAAGGTCCACCTCATTTTCATCTATCCTTTAATTCCCTATTTTGAAATTCTGGGTTAAACCAGATTTCTGCCTCCCCACAACCATCAGTAGAGCATTATGTTTTGCTGCATGATGCCATTCCTAACGTTCCACCTCCTTTTCATCTATCCTTTATTTAAATCCCTAATATTTTGAAATTCTGGGTTAAACCAGGTTTCCGCCTCCCCACAACCATCAGTAGAGCATTATGTTTTGCTGTATTATCCCATTCCTAACGTTCTACCTCATTTTCATCTATCCTTTATTTAATTCCCTAATATTTTGAAATTCTGGGTTAAACCAGATTTCTGCCTCCCCACGACTATCAGTAGAGCATTGTGTTTTGCTGCATGATGCCATTCCTAACGGTCCACCTCATTTTCATCTATCCTTTATTAAAATCCCTAATCATTTGAAATTCTGGGTTAAACCAGATTTCTGCCTCCCCTCAACCATCAGTAGAGCATTATGTTGTGTCGTATGGTGCCGTGCGACATTGCATTATGCTGTGTGGTTCCCATTCCTAACGTTCAACCTAATTTTCATCTATCCTTTATTTAATTCCCTAATATTTTGAAATTCTGGGTTAAACCAGATTTCTTCCTCCCCACAATCAGTAGAGCATTGTTTTGCTGTATGATCCCATTCCTATAGTTCCACCTCCTTTTCATCTATTTTATTTAAATCCCTAATATTTTGAAATTCTGGGTTAAACCAGATTTCTGCCTCCCCACGACTATCAGTAGAGCATTGTGTTTTGCTGCATGATGCCATTCCTAACGGTCCACCTCATTTTCATCTATCCTTTATTAAAATCCCTAATCATTTGAAATTCTGGGTTAAACCAGATTTCTGCCTCCCCTCAACCATCAGTAGAGCATTATGTTGTGTCGTATGGTGCCGTGCGACATTGCATTATGCTGTGTGGTTCCCATTCCTAACGTTCAACCTAATTTTCATCTATCCTTTATTTAAATCCCTAATATTTTGAAATTCTGGGTTAAACCAGATTTCCGCCTCGACACAACCATCAGTAGAGCATTATGTTTTGCTGTATTATCCCATTCCTAACGTTCCACCACCTTTTCATCTATCCTTTATTTAAATCCCTAATATTTTGAAAATCTGGGTTATACCAGATTTCTGCCTCCCCACAACCATCATTAGAGCATTATGTTTTGCTGCATGATGCCATTCCTAACGTTCCACCTCCTTTTCATCTATCCTTTATTTAAATCCCTAATATTTTGAAATTCTGGGTTAAACCAGATTTCTGCCTCCCCACAACCATCAGTAGAGCATTATGTTTTGCTGTATTCTCCCATTCCTAACGTTCCACCTCCTTTTCATCTATCCTTTATTTAATTCCCTAATATTTTGAAATTCTGGGTTAAACCAGATTTCTGCCTCCCCACGACTATCAGTAGAGCATTGTGTTTTGCTGCATGATGCCATTCCTAAAGTTCCACCTCCTTTTCATCTATTTTATTTAAATCCCTAATATTTAGAAATTCTGGGTTAAACCAGATTTCTGCCTCCCCACAACCATCAGTAGAGCATTATGTTGTGTCGTATGGTGCCGTGCGACATTGCATTATGCTGTATGGTTCCCATTCCTAAAGGTCCACCTCATTTTCATCTATCCTTTAATTCCCTATTTTGAAATTCTGGGTTAAACCAGATTTCTGCCTCCCCACAACCATCAGTAGAGCATTATGTTTTGCTGCATGATGCCATTCCTAACGTTCCACCTCCTTTTCATCTATCCTTTATTTAAATCCCTAATATTTTGAAATTCTGGGTTAAACCAGGTTTCCGCCTCCCCACAACCATCAGTAGAGCATTATGTTTTGCTGTATTATCCCATTCCTAACGTTCTACCTCATTTTCATCTATCCTTTATTTAATTCCCTAATATTTTGAAATTCTGGGTTAAACCAGATTTCTTCCTCCCCACAATCAGTAGAGCATTGTTTTGCTGTATGATCCCATTCCTATAGTTCCACCTCCTTTTCATCTATTATATTTAAATCCCTAATATTTTGAAATTCTGGGGTAAACCAGATTTCTGCCTCCCCACGACTATCAGTAGAGCATTGTGTTTTGCTGCATGATGCCATTCCTAACGGTCCACCTCATTTTCATCTATCCTTTATTAAAATCCCTAATCATTTGAAATTCTGGGTTAAACCAGATTTCTGCCTCCCCTCAACCATCAGTAGAGCATTATGTTGTGTCGTATGGTGCCGTGCGACATTGCATTATGCTGTGTGGTTCCCATTCCTAACGTTCAACCTAATTTTCATCTATCCTTTATTTAAATCCCTAATATTTTGAAATTCTGGGTTAAACCAGATTTCTGCCTCCCCACGACTATCAGTAGAGCATTGTGTTTAACTGCATGATGCCATTCCTAACGTTCCACCTCATTTTCATCTATCCTTTAATTCCCTAATATTTTGAAATTCTGGGTTAAACCAGATTTCTTCCTCCCCACAATCAGTAGAGCATTGTTTTGCTGTATGATCCCATTCCTATAGTTCCACCTCCTTTTCATCTATTTTATTTAAAACCCTAATATTTTGAAGTTTTGGGTTAAACCAGATTTCTCCCTCCCCACAACAATCAGTAGAGCATTATGTTTTGCTGTATTATCCCATTCCTAACGTTCTACCTCATTTTCATCTATCCTTTATTTAATTCACTATTTTGAAATTCTGGGTTAAACCAGATTTCTGCCTCCCCACAACCATCAGTAGAGCATTGTTTTGCTGTATGATCCCATTCCTAAAGTTCCACCTCCTTTTCATCTATTTTATTTACAACCCTAATATTTTGAAATTCTGGGTTAAACCAGGTTTCCGCATCCCCACGACTATCAGTAGAGCATTGTGTTTTGCTGCATGATGCCATTCCTAAAGTTTCACCTCCTTTTCATCTATTTTATTTAAATCCCTAATATTTAGAAATTCTGGGTTAAACCAGATTTCTGCCTCCCCACAACCATCAGTAGAGCATTATGTTGTGTCGTATGGTGCCGTGCGACATTGCATTATGCTTTATGGTTCCCATTCCTAACGTTCCACCTCCTTTTCATCTATCCTTTATTTAAATCCCTAATATTTTGAAATTCTGGGTTAAACCAGATTTCTCCCTCCCCACAACAATCAGTAGAGCATTGTGTTTTGCTGCATGATGCCATTCCTAACGTTCCACCTCCTTTTCATCTATCCTTTATTTAGATCCCTAATATTTTGAAATTCTGGGTTAAACCAGATTTCTGCCTCCCCACGACCATCAGTAGAGCATTATGTTTTGCTGCATGATCCCATTTGTAACGGTCCACCTCCTTTTCATCTATCCTTTATTAAAATCCCTAATATTTTGATATTCTGGGTTAAACCAGGTTTCCGCATCCCCACGACTATCAGTAGAGCATTGTGTTTTGCTGCATGATGCCATTTCTAACGGTCCACCTCATTTTCATCTATCCTTTATTAAAATCCCTAATCATTTGAAATTCTGGGTTAAACCAGATTTCTCCCTCCCACAACATCAGTATAGCATTGTTTTGCTGTATTGATCCCTTAACGTTCCAACTCATTTTCATCTATCCTTTATTTAATTCCCTAATATTTTGAAATTCTGGGTTAAACCAGATTTCTGCCTCCCCTCAACCATCAGTAGAGCATTATGCTGTGTCGTATGGTGCCGTGCGACATTGCATTATGCTGTGTGGTTCCCATTCCTAACGTTCAACCTAATTTTCATCTATCCTTTATTTAAATCCCTAATATTTTGAAATTCTGGGTTAAACCAGGTTTCCGCCTCCCCACAACCATCAGTAGAGCATTATGTTTTGCTGTATTATCCCATTCCTAACGTTCTACCTCATTTTCATCTATCCTTTATTTAATTCCCTAATATTTTGAAATTCTGGGTTAAACCAGGTTTCCGCATCCCCACGACTATCAGTAGAGCATTGTGTTGTGTCGTATGGTGCCGTGCGGCATTGCATTATGCTGGATGGTTCCCATTCCTAAAGGTCCACCTCATTTTCATCTATCCTTTATTTAAATCCCTAATTATTTAAAATTCTGGGTTAAACCAGATATCTGCCTCCCCACAACAATCAGTAGAGCATTATGTTTTGCTGTATTCCATTCCTAACGTTCTACCTCATTCTCATCTATCCTTTATTTAAACCCTAATTATTTGAAATTCTGGGTTAAACCAGATATCTGCCTCCCCACAACCACAGTAGAGCATTATGTTTTGCTGCATGATCCCATTAGTAACGGTCCACCTCATTTTCATCTATCCTTTATTAAAATCCCTAATATTTTGAAATTCTGGGTTAAACCAGATTTCTCCCTCCCCGCAACAATCAGTAGAGCATTATGTTGTGTCGTATGGTGCCGTGCGACATTGCATTATGCTGTATGTTCCCATTCCTAACGTTCCACCTCATTTTCATCTATCCTTTAATTAAATCCCTAATATTTTGAAATTCTGGGTTAAACCAGATTTCTGCCTCCCCACAACCATCAGTAGAGCATTATGTTTTGCTGTATGATCCCATTCCTAACGTTCCACCTCATTTTCATCTATCCTTTATTTAATTCCCTAATATTTTGAAATTCTGGGTTAAACCAGATTTCTGCCTCCCCACAACCATCAGTAGAGCATTATGTTGTGTCGTATGGTGCCGTGCGACATTGCATTATGCTGGATGGTTCCCATTCCTAAAGGTCCGCCTCATTTTCATCTATCCTTTATTTAATTCCCTATTTTGAAATTCTGGGTTAAACCAGATTTCTGCCTCCCCACAACCATCAGTAGAGCATTATGTTGTGTCGTATGGTGCCGTGCGACAATGCATTATGCTGTATGGTTCCCATTCCTAACGTTCCACCTCATTTTCATCTATCCTTTATTTAATTCCCTAATATTTTGAAATTCTGGGTTAAACCAGATTTCTTCCTCCCCACAATCAGTAGAGCATTGTTTTGCTGTATGATCCCATTCCTAAAGTTCCAACTCCTTTTCATCTATCCTTTATTTAAATCCCTAATATTTTGAAATTCTGGGTTAAACCAGGTTTCCGCATCCCCACGACTATCAGTATAGCATTGTGTTTTGCTGCATGATGCCATTCCTAACGTTCCACCTCCTTTTCATCTATCCTTTATTTAAATCCCTAATATTTTGAAATTCTGAGTTAAACCAGATTTCTGCCTCCCCACGACCATCAGTAGAGCATTATGTTTTGCTGCATGATCCCATTCCTAACGGTCCACCTCATTTTCATCTATCCTTAATTTAATTCCCTAATATTTTGAAATTCTGGGTTAAACCAGATTTCTTCCTCCCCACAACAATCAGTAGAGCATTAGGTTTTGCTGTATTATCCCATTCCTAACGTTCTACCTCATTTTCATCTATCCTTTAATTAATTCCCTAATATTTTGAAATTCTGGGTTAAACCAGATTTCTGCCTCCCCACGACTATCAGTAGAGCATTGTGTTTTGCTGCATGATGCCATTCCTAACGGTCCACCTCATTTTCATCTATCCTTTATTATAATCCCTAATCATTTGAAATTCTGGGTTAAACCAGATTTCTGCCTCCCCTCAACCATCAGTAGAGCATTATGTTGTGTCGTATGGTGCCGTGCGACATTGCATTATGCTGTGTGGTTCCCATGCCTAACGTTCAACCTAATTTTCATCTATCCTTTATTTAAATACCTAATTATTTGAAATTCTGGGTTAAACCAGATTTCTGCCTCCCCACAACCATCAGTAGAGCATTATGTTTTGCTGCATGATGCCATTCCTAACGTTCCACCTCCTTTTCATCTATCCTTTATTTAAATCCCTAATATTTTGAAATTCTGGGTTAAACCAGATTTCTGCCTCCCCACGACCATCAGAGCATTATGTTTTGCTGCATGATCCCATTCGTAACGGTCCACCCGTCTTTTCATCTATTTTAAATCCTAATATTTTGATATTCTGGGTTAAACCAGGTTTCCGCATCCCACGACTATCAGTAGAGCATTATGTTTTGCTGCATGATCCCATTTCTAAGGTTCCACCTCATTTTTATCTATCCTTTATATAAATCCCTAATCATTTGATATTCTGGGTTAAACCAGATTTCTGCCTCCCCACAACCATCAGTAGAGCATTATGTTGTGTCGTATGGTGCCATGCGACATTGCATTATGCTGTATGTTCCTATTCCTAACGTTCCACCTCATTTTCATCTATCCTTTATATAAATCCCTAATATTTTAAAATTCTGGGTTAAATCAGATTTCTGCCTCCCCACGACCATCAGTAGAGCATTATGTTTTGCTGTATGATCCCATTCCTAACGTTCCACCTCATTTTCATCTATTTTAAATCCTAATATTTTGAAATTCTGGGTTAAACCAGATTTCTGCCTCCCCACGACCATCAGTAGAGCATTATGTTTTGCTGCATGATCCCATTCCTAACGTTCCACCTCATTTTCATCTATCCTTTTATTTAAATCCCTAATATTTTGAAATTCTGGGTTAAACCAGTTTTCTGCCACCCCACAACCATCAGTAGAGCATTATGCTGTGCCCCTCTTACCAGTATCTATCCTAACATTTTATTCTTAGCAGCAACTTGCTTTAATTTAAAATCTTAATTGTTTTACATTTCATTGTTCATTGTGGTGTCTACCTGAAGTTTCCACTTCCAAATCCAGCTTGCTTTTACTTAAAATATCCTAATATCCTATCCTAATAAATCATTTCCAATCTGCCTAATGGTCCAAGTTTTCAGTGGACCCAGTTCTGAACGTTGTCTTACATAATGCGTAGAGTTGTGCAATTTATTTACAATTTGTAGTTTACCATTGTTTTGAGATTAAATGTTTCTTTTCCACTTCTCACAGCAACGCTATTGAATATTGTTATATTGGGTTACCTGAAAGAAAATTGAGCGCTTCATCCATTGGAAATGTTGCAAAGGGAAGCCGATGTCTTCAAACACTGAATGTTATGGACAGCTCTTATGGACATTACAAGCAGGCACCAGGAGACAGTGTTGCCTAGTGAGTCCCTGAAGCTGCCACTCAATAAGTTATGGGTTTGAATGCACAGGTAAATATATCCTGTATTAAGTTCACATAACTAGCTTTTCATATTAAATATCCTGCTTGTATGTAATTAATATGCAAAGGTTTTTATGACTATTTGGATCATAAAACCAGAAGTATGGCATATGCTCTAAGCTACCTTCCTGACAGTTTCAGTCCTATGTCTAGCTTATATACTTAATATACAAAGTTTTCTATGATTATTACAGTAAAAAACCTACAAGTATGGCATCCTGATATGTGGTGATGTGCTGTAAGCTACCTTTCTAGAGTTCGCAGTATTGTAATGTACCTGCTTTTCCATAATAAACTATAAGAGGTTCCCATTCTTGGTCTTCAAGGTTAGAACCACTGTTTATTCAGTTCTGTATGTTGACATCCTTTAAGGGGTTTTCCAATTTTACATGCAATTTTATGGGTACTAATGTATTTTCACGGTGCCCACTAAGCAACTTGCTTAGTGGGCTATTTTGCGTAGGAAATCGCATGGGACATTTTAAGGGCTATGCGATGCAATTTTCCCTATGTAATTTATTCACTGCTCTCAGCCCTGGGGAATCGCACCTCCCGCAAAATCGCATTGCATGCGATTTTATAAGGTGTGCGATGCCATTACATTAGCTATACCATAGTATCATTGTATGACATACAATGATGTTTTAGGCCCCCACTATCCACGCCACCCTGAAGTGTGGCGAGCGCAGCGGAACGCGTCCTCCGACCTTTTCATACCCCCACTAACCATGTCGGCGTGGCGAGCACAGCGGAATACATTTAAAGTAATCCACGTGCGCTCGCCACGCTTCAAGCACGGTGGCTCGCTGCGCTCACCACACTATATAAAGAAAACTTCAACCCGACGTGGATAGTGGGGGAATGAAAACGTCGGAGGACACATTCCGCCGCCACTTGCCAAGCTTCGTGGATAGTGAGGGGGTGTGTAAGACATTGTATGTCATACAATGATATTATGGTATAGGTAATGTCTTATGGTTAGCTCTTCTTACTTACTACGCTTGTATATTTTAGGGTTTTGGGTGCCTGAAAGAAAATGGTTTGCTTCATCTATTGGCAATGCTGCAAGAGCCAACGTTTTAAATCTCTATGGATGTCATGGTGGTGGACATTACAAGTGTGTTTAAGGATTCAGAACTGCAGCTGATTACTTTTCTGATGCTGTACAAAAAGTTTACTGCAATGCACAGGTAAATATAGCACATTTCACATAACCATCTTCCTTTCATATCGTAATCTGTCCCATTTACAGCTTGGTTCCATTTCAAATTGTGTTTGTATTTCAGAATGTGATCTCTCAAACTACTTTTCTGCAATATCCGGATAGTTTAATGTGCTTGGTTTAGCCAATTTTCACCATCCCTTCAGCAATCAGTAGGCAATCGTGCTGTGCTTTTTGGTGCCATGCTGTCTGATTATTTTCTAGACTTATTTCACTGCTGGTCTCCCTTTAACCCCTTCCCGACATTTGACGTACATTTACGTCATGGTCGGGATGTACTTCCCTACACATGACGTAAATGTACGTCATGACTTTAAACTGTCACCGCGTCTATAGACGCGGTGACAGGGGGACGATGTCTGCTGTCCCTGACAGCAGACATCTTCCCTCATTGCCCAGGGGGGGCACCGATGCCCCCCTCAGCGATCGCTGCGATTGGCTGTTCAAACGTGAACAGCCAAAAGCAGCGTTTACGGTGTTATGTGTATAATTTTGACTCTGCTGCCCCCTAGTGTCCAAAAAAATTAAAAGCAGGTTGAAATAATGATGTTAATAATAAAGTATACATATGGTCTGTTAGTAGTTAACTATTTTGAGTGGTATGATTATTTGTCTCACAAGCAGAAAATTTAACATTTTGCAAATTGCAAAATGTTCAATTTTTTTACGACATTTTGGTATTTTTCACAAAAGAAAAACAGACTGTATCGACCAAAATTTACCACTAACTTAAAGTACAATGTGTCACGAGAAAACAATCTCAAAATCACTGGGAATAAGTAAAAGCAAAAAAAAAGTTATCCCCACTTAAGTGATACATGTCAGATTTGAAAAAAAGGCCTCTGTCAGGAAGGCAAAAACAGGCTGCGTCGGTAAGGGGTTAAAATCCTAATTTTTTTCTTTATTTTTCTTTAAAAGTAATGTGTTTCCCTGTGTGGTATGGTGCTCTCCTTGTGTCCTTTATAATTTGTGGTGTGCCAATCTATTAAGATTTTCAGTACTAGTACTCTCTAAACCATATAAAACTTTCCTCTTCTCACTAGGGCAGCTAAAATATTCTTTATTCTCTCAAATATTGGACTTCAAAACACCAGTAAATCTGCTTTCTACATTTTATTTATCTAGATTCTGTTTTTCCCCATAATTGTACTTTTTTTTTTTTTTTCATTTGCTTTTATTTAAAACCCTATATTGAATTTCTGGGGTAAACCAGATTTCTGCCTCCCCATAACAATCAGAGCATTATGTTGTGCTGTATGATTCCATATAAAAACAGTGGTGAGAGCTGCTCAATCAAACTAGTAATGCCCCCCAGGTGCTGCAAGGGAGGGGGATTTAACCCCCAGCACACCAAAGGGCGTTAGTTATAAGATTTAAAAAACCAACATAATAGAGGGTCATTCAGAGATCTTAGTTACATATATTTTGCAAAGGTATGATTCCATACCTGAATGAAAGAAAATAATGGTCTTGGTGTGGTGCACCATAAGTAAAAGAACAATCACAATAAAATTTTTAAACTGCGAAATATATTATTACACATGAATGAGACAAAGTGAATTTCATGCATATTAAAACTGAACGTTCTGCGTAATCCTGTGTACCATAATATTCCCCTTCTAAGGTGTCTTTTAGATACTGCCTGTGTACTTGTTTCTAAGACTGTAATGGTATGACTCTTTTGCTTTGTACTCACGGTGAGATTTCCCAGGATACACGGCTCCTCTTCCCTATAACCCTGCTTCCATGCTCCTCAGTTTTTTGTTGGTGCCAGCAGGAAGCTGGAGCACCTTTTATTCCGCAGGGATTGCCTGTTTCATTGCAACATTAACATTGCTGGGCTGCCTGCGCTATCAGTCTTACTGACAACAGCGCAGCAGCTCCATCACCCCTGCCGGCACTAACTCCCCCGCGACCCTAGTCAAGGGGTACTTAGGCAGAGGAGACCGGCAGACACCAGAAAGCTCAGACAGCAGGGCTGGGGACACGGGCAGGTAAGGCTCTCTGCACTCAAATTGCGGTCATGCTGGGAGGTGGTCCGCAGCAGCTGTGGTGGACACTGCTGCTTGTGGCAGGGACTCCGCTAGACCATCGGGGCGCTGGCTGGATGTATACATCCATTTTTATTGGGGCTCACTAGCACATGTGGGGGAAGTCCAGTACTGGGGAGGTGGTGCCAGCCTGCAGCACCTCTCCTAGCTTTGGACGCCAATCTCCTGCAGTTTTACGGCCCTGAAAGCTGCTTTCCCTGCTCAGACAGGCAACTATCTTCAGCATAGTATCGTGGACTTGCGAGTAGTGTCTCCCCTGTGAAACCATCCACAGCTGTAATGCTTTTACAGGCACTCACATACCACTAGTTTCCATAGAAGTGGTTGATTGTGGTACATTGGCAAATATTTGCCTCAGCTAAAATACTTTAAGCGGTATTGTGTTTAAGTGCTAGTCCGTGTTTCTTTCTGTACCTGCTTATAGCTGTCCCTTAGGTTTCTCATATCTTTTGAGGCAGAAGTCAGGTTTTATCTTTACAGGTCACATACTGCTGTTACCACTCTAGGTTTTACTATCAAGGCTATAGCTATTGTGTATGTTACCCTCCTCTTGTGTGTTTTCAACATGATTTCTAAATGGGGGCACACTCAGTCTCCCATACGCTTATCCTGTAAGGCAGGGCTGGGCAATTGCTGCCCTCCAGATGTTGAGGAACTACACACCCCAGGATGCTTTGCATTAGTTTTGCTATGTGGCCATGCTGAAACTGATGCAAGGCATGCTGGGATGTGTAGTTCCTCAACATCTGGAGGGCTGCAATTGCCCAGCCCTGCTGTAAGGGTTGTGCTGCAGGCCTGTCTGAGCGGGATGTTATCCAGGAAGGGTTATGTGTCAATTGCTTTATTCCACCTGGCCAGTCATCAGGAGCCTCCTTGGGGAGCTACAAGTCAACCTGTCAAAAATCAACTCCCTATTGCTTCTGCCCCATTACTCCCATTGTTAGATAAGACAATGGGAGATGACTATGATAATTGGGATGGCGATTATGACAATGGAGATTGGGACTACCGGGATTCCATTTTACATCCCATGGGTGTCGGGGACACCCATGGTACAGGCTGAAATGGCTGACACTGAGCCCAAGCCTGTGGCAAAACGTAGATGTTTTCAAAAACCAAAAGGTTATCCAAGAACAATTCCCACTCTCTGATTACTTAATGGAGAGCTGCACTGACCAATGGGAATCCATAGGCAAGAAATCCTCTATCTCTAAAATAATTCTGTCCAGATACCCTTTACCATCAGAGGATTGCAAATTATGGGACACTCCTCCCCCGGTAGATTCCCATGTTACCAGACTGGTTCAGCTGTCAGTGCTCCGTTTACCACAGGATCCTCACGAAAGGATCCTATGGATAGGCATATGGAACACTGTCTTAAGGCCATCTTTACTCTCACAGGAACGGTCCAAAGACTCACTGTAGCTTCGACCTATGCCATTCTGCCATGGCTCCAGGTCGTGGAAGATGAGCTACCCTCTGACGCATCGGTAGATGCCACACTGTGCGTGTCTCATATTAAACAGGCCACACTATACATCATGGAGGCATTGTCTGACGCAGGGGTCCTTGCAGCAAAGGTGTCTGTAAATTCTCTTGGCATGTCGTATCCTTTGGCTACGCCCTTTGAAGGCTGACCCAGAGTCCAAAAAGAAGCTAGAGATGTTACCTTTTTTAAGGGAGGTTTTGTTTGGGAGAGCATTTGATACAATTTTAACCTCGCTAGCAGCGGCTAAAACTGCATGCCTTCCCACAGTTCTACCACAGAGATCGAAAGCTACACCCTTTCGGTCCTTTCGTCCCCAAGGTAAAGTGAGAGGTCAATCTTTCCCTCGCAACTCAACTACATCCAAGACAACGAAGTGTAAGCCCAAACAAACCTGGGCCACTAGACAACCCCCAAATAAAACCGATAAAGCTGCAGGAAGACTGGGCGGGCCTCCCATAGGGGGAACCCAAAGTGAGGTAGGCTTCTACACTTCATGAAGCAGTGGCTAACCACAAAGGCAGATTCCTGGGTGGGTGAGAAGTCCTGTTAAGGGGATACTCTATCTCGTTCAAAAGAGCTTCCCCACAAAAGCTCTTTTGCACAGGCCTCCCACACAATCTGCAAATGGAACAATTATTACTAATACTATTATCCCTGTTGCAGTCTAAGCTAATCATACCAGTCCCACAACACCAGAGGGTATTTGTTTTTACACCACCCTGTTCCTAGTTCCAAAGCCAAATGGGACTTACAGGCCCATATTAAATTTAAAGGCGCTCGACATTAAAGGCGCTCAACAAATTTGTCAAAGTAACAAAATTCTGCATGGAAACCCTGCGATCAATAGTTCAAGCATTGGAATTGGGAGATTATATGGTCTCCCTAGACATACAGGATGCTTATCTGCATGTACCCATCCTCGCTTCACACCAGAGATTCCTCTGGTTTGCTATCCTGTCCCACCGCTTTCAGTTCCAGGCCATTCCGTTTGGCTTGGTCACTGCCCCCCGGTTTTTCACCAAAATCATGGCAGTCATGGCGGCCTATTTGCATCAAAAGAGGACCAGAGTGTTTCCATATCTGGAAGATTTGCTCCTGGTAGCCAAATCACCAGTAATGCACGTTTCCAGACAACGATTCCTGTTCTCCAACAGCACTGTTTGATCCTCAATTGGGAGAAATTCCCCCTCACTCAGTCATGGCAAATCCTGCACCTTGGAGCCCTCCTATACTTCCAGGCACAGAAACTGTTGCTACCAGTGGAAAAGTGTTAATCTCTAACAAAAGAGAATACGTTTATTCTTACAAAGTCCCAGAGTATCCATCCACCTGGCAATGGAATTCTGTGTACAAGTGGGCACAATTTCACTCCTGTCCTCTGCAATGTTTAATTCTTTGGAAATGGGACAGACAACCTCAGCACATATGGACCACGTTCATGATGCTGACTCCAGAAGTTCGAATGACTCTCCAGTGGTGGCTACAGATATCTCGCCTGAACCAGGGACGTCCATTTTGGTTCACAGATTGGATTCTCCTCACTACCGACGCCAGCCTATGAGCCCGGGGAGCAGTAGTAGTAGAATCCTGGTCCTTGCAAGGCATATGGTCCAGTTCAGAAGCACACCTGTCCATCAATGTTCTGGAGCTGTATTCTTGTGGGAAAGGGGATTTGGGATGGTGAGAGTGGAACCGCACTGATAGGTGGTGAGTGACCACTGTTGAAATTATGAGATTGAGGTATGATAGATTGGTTTATGAAAACTGACACTAACCATATATTAAGGTATATGGGTCCTGTGCACTTTCGAGGAAAATTGCCTCTGAGTGCCTTTTTAATGGACTGTCAGTGGTGCACCCCAGAGTATAAATATCGTATTTATGGTTTTCCAAGAGAGGAGGAAAGAAAGAACTCTGGGTGGGGGCACCCTTAAATCAAGGACCAATATTTGCTAGGTCTGCAGTATTAAAATTACAATTCTTATTGGTATACTCTAAAAATAATGGTGTCTGGTCCTTTAAATAAAAATGTGTAAGCGCTTTAGAAGTATAAAATAGTATTGGTAGGCTGGTATTGCCTTATATATGCAGGCAAGGAAAGAGCTTGTCAGTGATCCTCATACAACCCAATTTATACCAGTGTCAAGGTAGAAATAACAGTGGGAAATAATCATGGGTCACGTATTTAGTATAAAATCTGATGCAGACAAGTCTTTGAGATGCTTTATAGACAGGAGCGCCCTTGATCTTAATAGCAGGTAAATTGGTATTATTGAAGCTGCAGGCAATGTAGCAATCAGTCTGTTTATGCTGCTGCCACGGCTAGGTGTCAGTTTGGCATAAACATGAATGTATGACAGTGTGTGATGCCGCACTTGCTAACAGGAGACAATGTTGCTGATAAAAATATGAATGTATCCACTGGACAAGTCCAGCGGTTACCTCACAGTTGGCTTCAGATGCCGAGTTCCTGTGTAAATGTGCTGGCGTCTCTCCTTGCCTGGACTGCCAATCAGAAATAACCCTTCAGGATTGGCTGCACTTTGTACAAAAACCCAGTCCATGTTGGTTGAGACACACCTCCCGTGACCAAGCACCAGAGAAACGTACGTAGGGAACCCCTGGGACACGTGGTGCACCACGTGACCGGGCAGTCCAGGCAAGGAGAGACGCCAGCGGGACGCCAGCACATTTACACAGGAACTCAGCATCTGAAGCCACACAGTGATTGCTACATTGCCTGCAGCTTCGCTTCAATAATACCAATTTACCTGCTATTAAGATCAAGGGCGCTCCTGTCTATAAAGCATCTCAAAGACACTTGTCTGCATCAGATTTTATACTAAATACGTGACCCATGATTATTTCCCACTGTTATTTCTACCCTGACACTGGTATAAATTGGGTTGTATGAGGATCACACTGACAAGCTCTTTCCTTGCCTGCATATATAAGGCAATACCAGCCTACCAATACTATTTTATACTTCTAAAGCGCTTACACATTTTTATTTAAAGGACCAGACACACCATTATTTTTAGAGTATACCAATAAAAATTGTAATTTAAATTCTGCAGATCTAGCAAATATTGGTCCTTGATTTAAGGGTGCCCCCACCCAGAGTTCTTTCTTTCTCTCCTCCTCTCTTGGAAAACCATAAATGTTCTGGAGCTTCAAGCAGTGTAAAAAGTTCTCATTCGATCACGGGATCTCCTCCAAGGCAGACCTGTACACGTCAGGTCAGACAATGCCACAGCAGTGTCTTACATAAAGCATCAGGGGGGCACCCGCAGTGCACAAAGAGGCGGAACACTTATATAGCGCAGCAGATTCCGTTGTGCTTTACAAGAAATTATAAATAAGTAACAGTATCTACTGGCATTGTCGGCTGTGTTAATCCCAGGAATTGTAAATTGGGAAGCAGACTTCATAAGTCTGCATGACGTTCATCTGGTGGAGTGGTCACTCCACCCAGAAGTCATTTCCCCCCTTGGTGAGCCATTGGGGCCTCCCAGATATGGATCTCTCGTCGTCCATCACAACAACACAACTTCAGTGTACGTGATGCGGTCCAGGGATCCTCAAGCCAGCTTGATGGATGCGCTGTCAATCCCATGGATGTTGAATCTTTCATGTCTTTCCTTCCATATCTATGATATGCAGAGTAATAAGGAAATTCAAACAGGAAGGTGGGGATCGTATACTGGTAGCCCCGGCCTGGCCTCAATGTCATTGGTACGTAGACCTATAACACCTTTCAGTACAGCTGCCATCACGACAGGACCTGCTCAGCCAGGGTCCTTGTTAGAGCCTGATCTTCAGCGCCTGTCTTTGATGGTGTGGCGCTTGAAACTGTCATACTAAAACAGGGTTTTCTACTAACCTCCAAACAATGATCCAAGCTCGTAAACCCGCCTTAAAGAGGATTTAGTACCAGGTGTGGCACACTTATTTCTACTGGTGTACATCCCGCAAGAATAATACGAAAGTGTTTACAACAGCTAGAATCCTTGCTTTCTTACAAATAGGTTTAGATATGGGGTTAAGATTAGCCTCGCTTAAGGTGCACATCTCTTCCAGATATACGTACTTTTATCCAGGGTGTTCTATGTATACAACCACCATATGTACCTCCAATGACACCATGGGACCTGTACTTGGTGTTACAGGCTTTGGCCAAACCTACTTTCAAACCACTACATACTGTATAATGCATGTGGCTCACAGCGAAGACTGTATTCTTTCTGGCAAAAGAGTCCGCTAGATGTGTATTGGATTTGACTGCTATTTCATGCCCTCCGCATCCTTTTCTGATTTTCCATCCGGATAGGGTGGTGCTAAGAACCAAGCTTCCCACCTGCCCAATGTAGTCTTCAGGTTCCACATCAAACAGGAAATAGTGGTCCCCGTGTTCAATTTGGAAGACCTTTCCCCAGCTCCTTGGATATAGTTAGGGCCATAACTATATATCTGGATCACACTGCTTCCATCTGGAAATCAGACCCGCTCTGTCCTATATGGCTTTCACATAAAGTGCTGCCCAGTGAACAAACTGTTGCCCGCCGGATGCACATGGTAATTTAGCAAGCCTACCAGCAAGCTGATCTTCCTCTAACCTGGTCGATTCATGCACATTCCACCAGATCGGTAGTCCAAGGCTGCAAGGTGGTCATCTGTTTATACATTCACAAAGTTCTATGCATTTGATACGTTTAACCTCCCAGGATGCTTCCTTTTGGTTGTCTGGTTCTTCTGACACCTCAGACGGGTACCCTACCTTGAGTACTGCTTTTGGACATCCCCAATGTCACCCTGTGGGGACCATGAAACCCAAAGAAGAAACTAGTTATGGTAGACCTGCCTTAGATTACCTTTCTTTGAGGTTCATGGGACCCAGAGGGTGACATTGGGGTTGTAGGTGGATCCAGGGGACCATGGCACCAATCGGCGAAAACCTTTAAGGTTTCCCAGGATGCATGGCTTTTCTCCCCTACAACCCAGCCTCTATGCTCAGCTCCTCAGTTTTGTTAGCCAGCCAATAGCAGGAAGCGGAGAAGACAGATTAAAGCATCCTACACGTTGAGTATTACTTTACCTGTACTATGATGCAAGTTTGATTAACAATTGCAGCAATGTTTTATTTGCAATATTAAGCTGGAGAGTGCTTCATAATATTTTCTATATTTATGGACTATTTTGGTTCTGGAGGACACCCTAGTGGCTGCATGTTTTTGATGCAAGTGCGATCCTTTTTTTGATACATAGATAAAAATATAAGATAGATATATAGGTATAGCTATAGATATCTATCTAAATAGATATACAGATGGGGCAGGTCCCATCATTGCAGGGGATGGCGACGCCATCTCTATAGCCAGAAATGGACGCGCACGCGTCCCCTTCCGACGGCGCTTACCCCAGGTCACCGCCGACTTGTCGGCGGTCACCCGGGTTCCCCGCCGCCTGCCCCTAACCCTGTCCGTCTCCCTGAAGCGGAGACTGACATGGTTCCCGTCGCCCCGCCGACGGAGTTTGAGACGCATGCGTGTCTAAGTCAGATGGTGAGGCAGGCTGCTGGCGGATCACCAGCGGTGACGTTCTGGCGATTCGCCAGCAAAGAGGCCTGCCCCATCTGTAGAGATACAGAAGTACTAACATACTTGCCATTCCTAGGAATGGGTTCAAACGGCACCCACATCCCAGGGTGGGGTGCGATGGCCTGTGACCACACACTCTAGTAAATACAAACACAGGGGGCCCAGCACTCACCACAACAAACTCACCTTAATATTCAAATAATCAATAAATAAATAATGGGGTTTTAGTTCATGAACTAAAACCCCATTATTTATTGATTATTTGAATGTTAGGGTGAGTTAGTTTGTTGTAGTGCGTGCTGGGCCCCCTGTGTTTGTATCTAAATAGATATATAGATATTTTCTTTCTCACAGCAAGCAGATGTACCAACATTTCGAGACCCAACGGTCTCTTTAATCAAACTGTTCCCAAACTCTGCTCCTTCATAAAGAGACCGATGGCTCTTTACATCTGCCTGCTATGTGAAAAATCCATAACCTGCCATTTAGTGAGCTTGTGGGAGTACTGCATAAATTCATAGGTTAGTGGGTTTTTATCCATCACAACAATGCACCAGCTCCCTCATCTGGAATTGTTGCGGCCTAATTTGCATATATATTGCGCTATGAATTATTGCCGTATTCGCCCGACTTGGCTCCCTGCGACTTCTTTCTTACACGCATGTAAGCCTGCTCAAAGCAAAAGCTTTGAAAGCTAGCTGCCTGTGAGATATGTAAGTTCAGCCACTTCCAAGAGATCGCAGTATTTCAGAGATAGAGATTTTTTTTTTTAATTTTCAGGATTTTTTTGTTTTACTCCTGTTCCCAAAGGCACCCCAAATGAAACTATGAAACTTATACCAAAGAGATTGTATTTAACTGTATAACGCATTATGTTCAAAACCATTAACAGTGCGCTGTTTAGATTACATTAGAAGGTCACCTGATGAGTTTGACAGTCAAATGGTCAACATGAGGTCTTTCTCTGTTTTTTGAGCCGAGGTGCTGACAGACTGTATTTCATGCCCCACCATCCACTTGGGTGTGGTGGAAGAATAAAATAGTGTGCCAAGCATAACTAGGCACCGTGTCCGAAGCATTGCGATGGGATGCGGTGCACTTTAAACTGTGTTCATGTTGACTGTGTTGACATTCGGGTCAAAAACAGTAAAAAACCTATGTCGACCTAGACACTGTCGAACTAATGACCTGTTGACCTTTTCCTATGTCAACCTAATGGTGTCCACCTAATGACTGTCGACCATCATGCTGTAGACTAAATGACCCCAACCCATCTAACGTCATAACAGATTTAATTGTAAATTATAAATACTAGATAGTTTGAAATATTAATACTGTATGTCTATTTTCTTTCCAGCAGAATCTTGAAATTCCTGTTCCTAGCAGCCTTATGGCTTGTGACTGGAGTGATTGATTTATGGACCAACTAACAAGCAAACAATCTCTTTATCTGAGCGAAGAGAGGTGTGCCATGAGAGAAAAGAAGATGGAAGTCTAAAAATAAAAAAAATTGTATTTGCTTTTGTCTATTAGAACAAAACCAAAAATACACTGCTTAATTTTAAGCACATGTTCCACCCCAGGTTTCTTACATTGCCTTCTACTGGCATTCAGCTAAATCTTTTATGCAAGCAGTATCGAAGTGTTAATAGTTTACATAAAACGATTGTTTACTGTGTATTTTTTCTGTGTACTTTTTTGTGGTCATTTTTTTCATGTTTTGCTTAAACAGTTTCTCAACCCAGAATAACATGGTTTGAATTAGGGTAGTGATTCAATGTGGAAAATAAATTTTAATTATTAAAATTACACTATTTGGCCTCTTTATTTTTGACTAGTCTTAAGGTCTGTCCGACAGACGGTCAAAAGTTTTATACTGTACTTATACAATTCTTGTTCCACCTAACCTACCCAACCACAGCAGCTCAAAAGCTGCTGCAGCAGGTACAGAATATCCTAAAAACCCTTGATGAATAAGTAAACAAGTGAAAAAATAACTAACTGGGGATTGAAATCACATGGATTTCACAATGATATCTAGTGTTTGATTCACAGACCACTCTGATTGGGGGCACTTCAGGCAGGCATTGGACGAGCGCAGAGGTGGCGGCTCCCTCCCAAAAATTAAAACAGGGAGAGGCCACTGCAAGCGCGCATTTAACCAGCGACTGTCGGGACCCCGTCCAGCACCTGTTCCAATAAAGGCATGTTTATACTTAAGAAATCGTACCATTACTCACAAGAAATAGCATATAATAAAGCAGGCATTCCCAACCATGGTCCTCAAGGCACACCAACAGTGCAGGTTTTCTAGATATCCAGGCTTGAGCACAGGTGACTTGATTAGTATCTAAGGGATTCTGATTAAACCATCTGTGCTGAAGCCTGGATATCACTAAAACCTGCACTGTCGGTGTGCCTTGAGGACCGTGGTTGGGAATGCCTGTAATAAAGCCTGTAAAAGTATCTTTGCACAAGTTACGACCAAGAATGATGCATACCCCGAAACTCGGCCATTGCGAAGGAGACTTCCATAAAGGTATCTTTCAGATGGACGAATCAGGTTTTCTTAAACATGCTTTTATCGGAGCACACCTCCAAAAAAACATACAGAAAATTTTTGTAAAAGATGGGCATGTCACCCTATTGATGGGTACAAGAAAAAAATGAAGTGGCACTAACAAAGTTCAAACCTAACCACATGAATATGGTGTGCCAGATTCCCCATAGGTTCCAGGTGTTTGGGGAAATCTTCAAGTTGTTCCTGATGGTGGAATGACTAAAAGTAGGGGAACTCCTCTGCTTGGACCAACGCATTACGAACCTAAATGGTACTGTTTCAAGGTATGCAGAGGATTGTACATGCTGGTGTATTTTTTACCCCACATACTTATAGAAACAGGAAGTCTAACCCACTTCCTGTTCCGTTACAGAAGTTAAAAACAAAATTATATTTCTAAAAATCTACAACATATTTCTGTGTAGAGTCCATTTAATATAAGAGACTTTAAAATGAATAATTCATGAATTAAACATTTGGAAAAAAAAATGTTTTTATCCTTGCCCATACTAAAGATGGTGTCCAGATATCAGTGTGGGCAGATAAACATGAAGTTTATGTATAATATAAATATAGTGTAGTATAAATATAGTATACTATATTATATTAGTATAATATAGTATACTTCATATAGTATATGAAGTAGAAAATATATCCCATCTCGACCACTACGCTCTACACAAGATCTGCGTCTCTCTTCTGCACGGATCACTAGCTCCCATTCACTATTACAGGACTTTCATCGGGCTGCTCCCATCCTATGGAATGCCCTTCCTTGCACATTAAGACTCTCCACCAGTCTCCAAACTTTCAAGCGTTCCCTGAACACTCACCTCTTCAGGCAAGCCTATCATATTTAAGTTCTAAACGCATAACCCTCTGAGGCACTTATGTATTATAAAGCTTCCCTTCTGGACTTGTAACTTGGTGGGACTGCTATGCTATTACTGGTGCCTTTCCTTGTGTTTCCCCCCTATATCCCTATAGATTGTAAGCTTGCAGCAGGGCCCTCTAACCTCCAAGTCTGTCTGTTGTTACCCAGTTTGTTTTATCACTGTTTACTATTGTAAAGCGCAATGGAATCTGCTGCGCTATATAAGAAACTGTAAATAAGTATATAATATTTATTAATCAAGATTGCATGGTTTAAGTTTCTGGTGTATTTACACCAGAGATCCAATGAGTACATCCATAGTGTGGGCATAACATGTAAAATATGGCGTAGTGGCCCCTACAACCTCCTAAAATATCAGGACTTAAGGCCCTCATTCACTTGTAAGATTGGATCATTCAATCAAACCAAATCTCACATGATTGGCATACACTCAAACCCAATGCGCATTCCCGTGCACATCGGGTCTGACCCAAGAGATGAATTCTGCACATAGAATCTATCTAATCTGGTCCATAATGTACGCATCAGGGGACATTTTCCCCAGAGTGCAATTTATCGCCCACCCTCCTGGAAGTGACTTGCTGATCTGTACTGCCCACACAGCAGGAGAGGAGGCAGCATTTTCAAACCACAATGAGCCGCCAGCGCATTAAGTTGGTAAGTATATTGTGGCTGGTGTATATGTTTTGGTTTTTTTTTTTTTTTTTTGCTACCCATAACAGATTCCCCCATCATTTGCATAGCGGATTCCCAGTGACCTCCATCATGAGGCTCGGCGGCTGTCTCGGCGAATCCGCTCTGTACAGGTGATGAAGTATACAGGTCACAACGGATCACCCTCTCCCCAGCCTATTTCCATGCAGCCTCTTGCTCCGACACTAGGCGCTCACTCGCAGTCACAACTGCTCGGTCGAAGCGCTATCCCCCTATCACTACAATGTATTGGCTGAGTAGCCAAATCCTTATTTATCCTTGTGTCTTTATCCTGGTGGTTATGTTAAGGTGCCCATACACTATGCGATTTTGGACCAATTTCGACACCTTGCCCAATCGGGTAAAATTGTGCTATGAATTATTACCACATCCACCGTATTCGCCCGAATTGGCTCCCTGCTAATTCTTTCTTACACATGCGTTTAAGCCTGCTCAAAGCAAAAGTTTTGAAAGCTAGCTGCCTCTGTGTGAGATGTAAGTTCACTCAGGATTTTTATTTATTTTTTTACTCTTTTTCCCAAAGGCACCCCAAAATGAAACTATGAAACTTATACCAAAGAGATTGTATTTAACTGTATAACGTATTTTTATGTGCAAAACTAAGACTGTAGAAGCCAGCTTGTCTGGCTGAAAACAGCATAAACTCACCTGGCTATTGGCAGGAATCTTTAGCTCACACACTTGATCTGGGCCCGGGGGTTCGGCTTATCTTGATTGACGGGTTGGCTGATTTGAATGACGGTTCAGGATAGGCTGGTTGAGGTCAGAGGTGGAGATTGATGGGGTGATGTTCTTGCTTCCAGAAGATTCTGCCTCTTTCTTCAGGAAACGTTGGAGAGGACTGTTGAGTACAGAGAATTTCTTATATTCAATTGCTATTGACATTATATATCTTTTCTTCTATATCTTTTCTATATTTTCTTATTCTTTTGCTAATCTTTAATAAACTTTTCTCCCTCTTCTAATTCCTTTCTGTCCTATCTAAATTTGGTATGTCTGCCAGGCCTAAAAGATCTGTGGGGGCTCCCACCAGATATGCTGGCAGTGTAGTTGTTAGGCCCAGAAATAGGAGAGGGGCTTATTCCCATCACCGTCGCGGGGAAGAGGGGCTGAGGCGGCTGCTGCAGCCCCCATGAATCATACACAAATAGTCGCCCCTGCAGGGGTGCCGCGGGCTGTGGCTACGCCGCCCGCCCGCAGTACTCAAGCGGGTGGGCGGCGAGGAATATGCAGGGGGATGGCGCCGTCCGGCCGCGGTGCTCGGGCGGGCGGACGCCAGCGGGGTAGGCCGCAAGTACCTGATTCGCCCGCCCGGGTAGTGCAAGCGGGCGGGCGGCAGAGGGGGAGAGCAGGGTATGCGCAGGAGTGCGGATGCACCTCCTGCCGGGCGGATAGCTAGGCCCGCTCCGGAGCGCGCAAGGGGGAGGGCAGCGAGGACGCAGGGGACAGAGCCGGCTTCCCTCCCTGCTATTTCAGCAGCCAGCCGGGTTACTAGACGGAGCGCAGGCACTAGACGGAGCGCAGGCACTAGGCTTGACGCTGCCGCCGCATCAGTAGAAATAAGGGGTGTGGGGGCCGAGTGTCACTCCGGTCCCTCACCCTTAGTTAGGAAAGGTAGAAAGGCTAAAAAAGGAAGGGCAGCTCGCCCTAGTCATAATAAAGGTGGCCCTGTGCATATAAGCACTGAGGGTAGTGTGAGGCATGTCAGGGGAAGAGAGAACAGGGGTGATACATACCGCAGTGCAGAGTGTGTTGCAGGCACTTCTATGCCCGGGGCGCCCTCTGCTGTAAGAAGAGATAATGGCAGGAGGTCTCAGGGACAAGGGAAGAATAGAAATGATAGAGCAGCGCCATCTGGTGGTATTAGTTATGTTAGCAACCCCAAGGGACAATTTATTGAGGACATGAGGCATAAGCTAACTGAAGCCGAATTCGCAATGTTTAAATCGGCCGTAGCTACGTGGCAGGATAATAGCGAGGATTCGGCTGAATCCGTATCCTCATGCGGTGAATCAGATGAAGTGGATTCGCAGAGCAGCGAATCCGGTGTTCAAGAGCAAGGCCCCTTTGCTGGTTCAAACGAAGAAGGTGGGGTTAGTGAAGGGGACCAGCAAAGTGATTCAGAAATGAATCCGGTAGAAGGGGTTAGAAAATCTAACGCCAGATCTAGACGGACAGCGAGGAGAAGGTTGGTAGCGGAGAAGGCAAGGGAGACCAATATGGCGCCACAAGGGGCCCGGACGCAACCGGGTCGCTCATATGCGGATGCGGTTGCAGGGAGAAACACAGAAGGTAACACCGTGTCATTAGACACATCGGCGCTTACATCTATATGCGCAGCGGTGGTGTCGGCAGTGGCTCCTCTGTTAACCACCGGGACAGGTGGGCAGGGGGAAACTGCCCCTTCGGCAACTTTGGAGTCAGTATCTGACCTCATAGCCAAAGCGATAGCTCCGACTATTACTGCGGCGCGAGGGGGAAATGTAATTTCCTCTGCTGAAAGGGTATCGCCGAATGTCCCAACTGTGATGGGGGTTGTTAACGAACCTCTATTGACAGGTCAAGATTCCGCGGAACAAGCCATGGAAGGACATTCGTCAAGTCGAGGAGGAAGTGAACGTAGAAGAAGGAGGGCGGCATCATCTGATACTGGTGAGTCCGCGAATGATCCTGACTGGACAGAGGATGATAATGCAGGGTCTAGCAGTGGGGGGTCAGAGGATTCATCGGTAGAGAAGAAAGCTAAGCGGAAAAGATCTGCAAAGTCTCGTAAGAGACGGCGCAGAAACGAAACCTCTGATTCCTCATTGGCATCGACGTCTTCCGAGGATAAGTCATCTTCGGACGGCGTCGCGAGGAGACGAAGGCGAAAGAGGCGTAGGGAATATAGGTCTCATAGCTCAGGATCCTCTAATGTATCGGTCGAGTCCGATGCGGTGCAATGCGCGAACACCGCTGTTAAGCGGGGTTTGCGTCCTAGGGCTAGGGATAGGATCAGAAAAGGGCGCTATGTAGATATCTTTGCTTTAACAAGCAAAGATAGGCGGGCCCTCCTAGCCGCAAGGAAGAAAGGACCCGCTAGCGAGGATGCCTTTCGAACTTATAATAACTGGGTTAGAGGCATACTTATTTTTGCGGCCTGTTATTTAGAGACACATCCAGATGAATATGTGAACCTGGTGAGATACCAGTTCCTTATTCATAAACTCTACACCTCTTACGTCGGACCCGGTTGGCGGGTCTATGACGAAGAGTTTAGGAGGAAGCAGCATGGCCGGGAGGTGTATGATTTTGGTAAAAAAGACGTAGAGTTATACGGCGAGGTTGCCGAATCAGCTACACCTATTAGGGCTCCAGAAAATAAGGGTTGGGTAAGACAGTATGGGAGTAGGCCTTACAATAATATTAATAAGGGAAGTAATACGAAGCATGGCCATGGTAGGTGCTACTCATTTAATAATGGGCAATGCAGCCTGGGAAACCGGTGTCGTTTTCGGCACCTTTGTATCAGATGCGGAGGTCCACACGCAATCAAGGATTGCACTAAACCACCAACTGGTGGGGGAGGTGGGGCTCAGTCCACGACAAAACAAAGCCGCGGTCCAGCGGCACCTGTCGTTGGATAGAGACCCAACTCCAATAGTATTGGTCAGGATGTTACCATGGCTGGAACGGTATCCGGACAGAAATGGAGCAAGATTTTTGCAGTCCGGATTTTCAGAAGGTTTTCAATTACCTGTTTCCGCTCCAATTAGTACGGGAAGTAAGGGAAACTTACGCTCCGCCATGGAACATCCTGACATAATATCACAAAAAGTTGAAGCCGAGGTAAAACTAGGTCGCATGGCAGGCCCGTTTTCAACACCACCAGTTGAGGGACTAATTTTGTCCCCTATTGGGGTGGTTCCCAAAAAAGTTAAAGGGAAGTTCAGGCTGATTCAGCATCTTTCTTGTCCTAGAGGGTCGTCTGTCAATGACGCCATCAATGACGATTTATGCACAGTTAATTATTGTTTATTTGAGGATGCTATAGACATCATTCGAAAAATTGGTCCTGGTGCCCTCATGTGCAAATTGGATGTTGAATCAGCTTTTAGACTATTACCTTTGCATAAGAACGCATTTCAGTACATGGGATTTAAATTGAATGGGGGTTTTTACATAGATAAATGTTTGCCCATGGGTTGCTCCATTTCATGTGCTTATTTTGAGCGCTTTAGCACATTTTTGCAGTGGTGCCTGCAGGAAGTGTCGGGAGTTGACAGCATTACTCATTATTTGGATGACTTTCTTTTAGTGGGTCCTCCAAGTTCTGCCCTGTGCCTTAGGTTACTAGAAGTAGCGCTTGATTTATTTAGAGATTTCGGGGTTCCCGTGGCAGGGGAAAAAACCGAGGGACCTACTACTGATTTGGTGTACCTCGGAATTGAAATTGATTCCGAGCTAGGTCTGTGTAAACTTCCACTAGATAAAGTACACAGGTTACATGACGAAATACGTTATGCCATCGCGGCTGCTAAGTTAACACTTAGACAGGCTCAATCTTTATTGGGCCTGTTTAATTTCGCATTTAGAGTTATACCCATGGGCAAAATATTTTGTAGAAAGCTTCAGCGAGCGACCGTCGGGATTCGCAAACCCCACCATTTTCTACGTCTAGCTTCAGAAATGAAGAGGGATCTGAAAGTGTGGGAAATGTTTCTGGATAATTTCAACGGCATATGCATATGGCAAGCTCCAGCCGTTGCAAATGCGGAGTTGGAATTATATACGGATGCTGCAGGATCTTCCGGATTCGGCGCATTTTATGCGGGACGTTGGTGCGCAGAGGCCTGGCCCGAATCTTGGGCACGGGACGGCATGACCAAGAATATGCTATTATTGGAAATATTTCCAATAATGGTCGCCTTAGAGCTCTGGGGCGCAGAATTGGGAAACAGGGAGGTTGTCTTTTGGTGTGATAACTTAGGGGTGGTCCAATCCATTACACAACTAAGGTCAACCTCTCTCCCAGTTTTGCGTATTTTAGCACGGATAGTGATGATGTGCTTGGCGAACAACATTACGTTGCGAGCCAAGCACGTCCCAGGCGTACTTAATGAAGTAGCGGATGCATTGTCCCGTTTCGAATGGGTAAGATTCAGGCAACTTGTGCCTTTAGCCCAGAAGTATGGTGAACAATGTCCATCTTTTTTATGGCAGGTGCCTCTGGAGGGGTAGAGGAGCTGGCCCTGCGGTCGCTAGCGCCAGCTACATTTAGAGCTTATCTGGCCTCATGGGAGCGCTGGAGCGAGTTCATGCTTGAACAGGGTGGCACAGGTAAGAGCTCTAAGCGTCTTATTAATGCCTATGTATGGAACCTGTACACGGAGGGTAAGTCCAGAAGTTTTGTTGGACGCTCTCTGGCAGGCATATCATTCTTTTTGCGTCTTGGTGGGAAGAGAGACATCACCAAGTCTTTCATACTTTCCAGGATGCTAAAGGGATGGGCCAGAGCCAGGCCGGTTTTGCCCGACAGGCGACGGCCGATTGATGCCGGCCTGTTGCGTCGAATCTCGAGGTCCCTAAGAGTAATTTGCTTAAACGATTACGAGGTTCGACTTTTCAGGCTGGCCTTTGCCATGGCTTTCCATGGGGCGTTCAGAGTAGGCGAACTGGTGTCCGCAACCAGGGCATCTCCCTCGCCTATGCTGTTCGGCCACGTCGACGTGCACCACGACGGTTTATGGTGCAAGATTCAGCGCTCAAAGACCGATGTAGCGGGCAGGGGGCAGTGGGTCCATTTGGGTCGGAGTGGCGACCGCCGGATCTGTCCGGTGGCGGCGGCTCTGGCTTACGTGGAGTTGCGGCCCCAATTGCCCGGGGCCTGGCTGATGCATATCGACGGGTCCCCCCTTACTAACTTCCAGTTTAGGTCGGTTTTCAGGCGCTGTATTTTGCATCAGGGTCTTTCTCCAGCCGACTTTGGGACACACTCTTTCCGTATCGGCGCCGCTTCGGCAGCCGCTGCGGCGGGTTGGTCTCAGGTCGACATACAAGCACTCGGAAGATGGCGGTCTGGTGCATTTAAGCGATACATCAGGCCGACATAGTCCAGTGAGCCCATTTGAGGAGTAGCCGCTCGCCCAAACACGCTTTAGTGTTTGAGGGGCCTTGAGGAATTTTTTGTGTTATCACCAGTCTTAAATTAGGCTCTAGCCAACTGGTGGAAGATTTGTGTTTTTTGCCTCAAGTCAAATCGGGTGACCCTTCCCCCCCCCACCATAGAATATGAAACAACAGGTAGGGATTATGCATAATTCAAGTGGGTCAAATAATCAATTAGTCTTAAATAGATCACCCAAATCACAGTCCTATTAGCTATCAACAATTTAATATAGAACTGCAAAATCACCTTTAAGGGAATCTCCCGGGCCCCCCCCTTTAAAATTTTGCCAGATGTTTGCCTTTATTTCAAATTCTAACAGTATCTATCATTTCGAATTACAGGTCAACGCTTGGACACCAATATGATTTGGATGGTGGGGCATTCATTTATTTATTGGTTGTCCTTGTCCCAGGTAACCACGGATACGGAACGTTTCCCTGAGACGCGATTTATCCGTTGGCTGGGACGTAGAGGTATGAGGTGGTCCGCGTTGAGGGGTCTTTTGGATGAGTCAGTTAGGGCGTTTGGTTACCCACTTTTTGTCATCATTCACTTGGGGGGCAACGACCTCACGCATAATTCCGGTCTCAATATTCGATTTGAGATTAGGAATTTATTGCTGGACCTGATTAGAGAATGGAGATTTTGCCATTTCTTCTGGTCAGAGATTATACCTAGGAGGGTTTGGAGAGATGCACTCAATCCGGGTGCCATCGATTTGGTACGCAGGCGGATCAATTCCGTAGTCGGCAGGGCTATAGTAACGGAGGGCGGAGTGGTCGTCAGGCACGAGGCCATATCCTTTAGAAACAAGACCCTGTACAGGCCGGATGGGGTGCATCTCTCTTTAGTCGGGATGGATTTGTTTTTTCAGAATCTAATAGACGCATTGAGAGGTTTAGAGTTTTAGTTGAGGGAGTATTGGTAATTAGGTTGGTGGCGGGTCAGTTCAAGTTGAACTGTTATGGCAGAAAGAACGGTAGTTAAATTAGAGCTGTATTTACACTTAGATGGTGGTTGATGTCGAGATGTGGGCATCACCGATCCAGGTGGGCCCACATCTGGACCTTAACGATCATCTACTTCGGATAGCGTAAATTGTTGCGGACATTTGTAGTTTAGGGCAGGTGGCCCAATTTTTTGATGACTCGGGCAGAGTGGTGAGCTCTGCCTTAGTGATATTGCGAGGTCAGGGGCAGAAGCAGAAGGTCAACCCCCTGACCTTAAGGGCAATTGGCCCCTTTTGAAAAGTCCGCTTCGTAATTGAGCCGTTGTCTTGGACGCTGGCAGGTGGCCGGTCCTTGGCAATTAAGGGCAGGTGGCCCTTAGATCCGGAGTTTGTTATTTTTATTACTTTGTTATTTTCCAGCAATGTTATTTATCTTGCATGCCGTTCTTTGCCCGCCACCTTAGTTAGAGCAGGGACATAAATTTTAGTTAGATTCAAATAGGCCGCCCCTGCTCAAAATAAATAAGCCGTCCCCTTTAAGCCCATTCAGTTGTACGCGTCTTTATTTATTAGATAAGTGGTGGGAGTGTGGATGAATGCCTATGTCTGTGTGGAGTTTATTAACTGCGCTTTTTAGATTACATTTGAAGGTCACATGATAAGTTTGACATGTCATTAGTTTGAAAAATTGGTTTAAAATAAATCTGGGGATCCCCTACATCGTTTGTCCTGTGATTTTAAAACCAGGACCCATTCTTTGAGTCCGGCGTTGGTAAATGCAATGGAGGGGACCTACATGCCATTTTTTTTTAATCACACGCACGCATTCTACGAAGCAATGCCCACACCACATGCAAACTTTAGTATTTGCAACGCTATTCAGTGACCACAAACAACACACACACACACACTTGCATGCTCGCAAGCACACGTTTACAATATCAGGCACTGCGTGCATGCGAACATCCTCTGTGGGTGAATTAATTTGCAACTCCAACCATACGCACGCAACCAAACAATTCTCAACCATTTATTTAGTTACATAATGGTCCTCATTTCATTGTGTTTATTGGAACAAATTTACTAGTTGGCTGCTCATAACCAAAGAAGCCTGATTATATATATATATATAAATGTTTATATTATGTCTAACTTCCCCAACTAAAGTAAAAATATGATGTCACTCAACACCATAGAATACAATTTTAGTTTTTGTTCCTAAAACCTGGTAGTGAGCAATGTTTCATCAGCTTTTATATAAATATTATGTTGGGTGCGGTTTTTTTCATAACTGTAATTGTGTGTGTGTGTGTGGGGGGGGGGGGGGGGATTAAGGCAATGTGTCCTCTTTGTATTTTCTATTTAAAAAGTGGATCTGGGGTTAATATTTTTCACAAACAGATGTGTCCACATACATTGTTGCTGCGTACTGTACAGCGCATGCATCTAATAGCCAGCAGAGTTTTTTGTCTATACTCTGGGTTTTGGTATAAATAGACTGGAGTTTGATCGACAATCATTTGGTCGACCACGTTATATCGATTGTAACAGTAGTTCATCGTACATTTAATTTATAGTATTAAGAAATCGGCGTTTTATGTCGAATGTATGTTAGACATGGACTAAAAGCCGACAGAATTTACAGACGCTTCTAAAGATCGACAATGCACTGATCGGCATTAGCAGTAGGTTGACAGTTGTTAGGTTGACCGGTAATAGTTCGTTCTTCATTAGATCGACAATGGCACATACACTATGGTACATTTCATAAACATTACTTTGATCGGCTGTTATTAGATCAACTTCTCCATCGGTCGACAGTGCATAGGGTCGATCGCTAATAGGTCGACAGTTAATGTTGACTGCTAATAGGTTGACTTAATTATTTTGACCGCTAATAGGTCGACATATTATTGGGTCGACTGCTTTCCGTGAGGCAGACCTTAGGTTGATAGCTACACCTTGCCAACCTTGCCCCTTCCCTATACCCACTTTTTCACCTCATGAAATGTCTTCATCTGCACCCTAACTAACAGGCTATGTGCATAGCTGTGCACATGTGGATGCGCAGACATAGCCGTCTTAGTGACTCTCCTTGTAAACTGTGCCACTAAAAATACCAAAATACCCTGGCACTGCTTCCTCATAAGCTCGCGCTGGAACCCCTATCAGAACCCCACCCATGATGGCCAGCACCCATGGTAACCCTCCTTCACCACTGCTGCACACTGCCCCCTTACACACTCTAATAGCCGTCTAAACACGGATGCTGCAAGCCACCCTCTAGTCACCCCGCTGCCTGTCTACATGTAGACACACACCCCATCTTTATAGCCGTACTGTGTTGTTTTCACCATAGCCGTTTAAACCTGGACACCGCATGACTGTCCCAAGTCACGCCGCTGCCTGTCTACATGTAGATGCACACATCTTTATAGCAGATTGCCATACACCAGTGATTCTCAAACTTTTTTGAATCACGGCACCCTAGAGTATCAGAGTATTTTTCAGGGCACCCCTAGGCCAAAAGTTTGTTACCAAGAATAAAAAATAATAATTAAATAAGTTGTGCTTAAATGTTATCCTTAGGTCCAGTTATGTGGTGAGGAACATGATTTACTTATGTTTATCCACATATATTATCATTGAAAGCCACAAGCACTGATTTTGGCTATTACATTGACCATAAACAATTTGAATTGATTCTGGACCACCAACCTGAGGCACCCCTGCAAGTGCTCCGAGGCACCCCAGGGAGCTTAGGTGCTCAGTTTGGGGAACCACTGCCATACACTATTGTTTCCACCATTGCCGTTTAAACCTGGATGCTGCAAGCCTGCCCCTAGTCTCCCCACAGCCTGTCTGCAAGCCTGCCCCTAGTCTCCCCCTGCAGCCTGCCCCTAGTCTCCCCCTGCAGCCTGCCCCTAGTCTCCCCCTGCAGCCTGCCCCTAGTCTCCCCCCGCAGCCTGTCTGCAAGCCTCCCCCTAGTCAACCCACAGCTTGTCTACATGTAGACGGCCAGCTACACCCTTCTATAGAGCAGTTTTCATGACTAATTTTTACGACCTGGCATTGCACTATGCTATTGCTTCAACCACCATCAGCCACCTAAACCTGATGTTCAGCAACCATGAGAACCTTTATTAACTCCTGGGGCACAAAAATCTGCACCCCCAATGCCCTCTATATGCTACCTGCTTTCTAAACGGGGATGCCGCAAGCCTGTGCCTAGTCACCCCACCACCTGTCTACATGTAAATGCATACCCCATCTTTATAGTGGTTTACTGTACTGTGTTATTTTTTCTGTCTAATCCTGGACACCACCTGTCTACAGGTAGATGGACAGCTACACCATTCTTCAGAGCAGTTTGCTGGACTAAATTTTTTATGTGGCACTACAAGTTAGCGTTAGCGCTGCAACCCCCATCAGCCACCTAATCCTAAAGTTCAGCAACCTTGGGAACCTTCCTAACCCCTGGGGCACACTATAAAATCTGCACCCCCAGTGCTCTCTGTATGCTACACACACACCTTTAAATGACTATTGTTATCTACAGTGTTTTGCCCTGTATGTGCGGTTAGTGTGTCGTATGTGTACAACGTGACAGTTAAATACAGTTCAACATACTCTATTCCCTTGGTGCCAAGATACTGTAAGATCTTAATAAATATCCACCACCACTGCATGATTTAAATGAACTATTCAGAAAGGCCTGATGTATTGTGGTGCCACTAAGCTTTCCAATGAAATAACATACATTTTTGGGTGAAGGATTAGAGATTTTCCCGCTCTTTTATAGAGACAATAAAAACCCTGACCCTCCCTAGCTTAGGTGCCATTACCCTGAGATTGCTACCTGGCTGCATAAGTTTTGATTGGTTTCTTGGTATTAGCTCTTTGCTGGTGGTGATTTCCGATTAGCATATCAGAGCTTTTGAATTCAAGTGACCGGGAGGAGAGTTCTGCCTACGCTGGGAAGGAATCCAACTTCTTAAAAAGGTAAGCGGCTGAACTCCTTGTCTTTCTAAAACTCTCCTTCCATATAAAATGTCCTGCTAGAATACAAGTACGCAAAATTTCAGTTTTTAACATTACATGGTGTAGTAGTGTCTGTACTAGGCTGTATGTATGTATGTGTATATATGTATATATATATATATATATATATATATATGTGTGTGTGTGTGTGTATATATATATATATATATATATATATATATATACACACGGGTGGAGGGGGGTGCGGCACTCGGGACTTAGCTCCAAAGAACAACAAATTCACACGCTGTGTGGTTAGTGACGTTTCAGCCGATAAGGCTTTTTATCAAACAGCTTACATACGTATGTAAGCTGTTTGATAAAAGCCTTATCGGCTGAAACGTCACTAACCACACAGCGTGTGAATTTGTTGTTCTTTGGAGCTAAGTCCCGAGTGCCGCACCCCCCTCCACCCAGATACATTGGAGGTCTGCGTCCGCAGCCCTCTCCGTGAAGGCACCGGGCTACACCTAATCTAGGTACGAGTGCCAGCTACCCCCGAATATATATATATAATTATGCTGTCCTTACTCAATAGCCCGGAGGTAGTAAATAAGGTAGGCGGCACTCCAACGGATGAAGGTGAAAAAAGTTATTTATTCAATAATCCATAATCCTTAAGCCAAGCCGACGTTTCGAGGCCTTGAGCCTCTTTTTCAGGGCGTGCAATAGGTGAAGTGCTGTGCAGAGAAAAGAACCTTAGACTATGTGTTTCTTACCTTTTTGTAGCCCAGGTCTGAGGTGTGTAGCGTGGGACTCCCGGCGTCTGTGTGCGCTGCTTCCTGCCGCTGTGGTTCCGCCTTCCTGTAAGTCTGGCCGTTGCCAAGCAACGCTGGAAGCTTGCACTCCACCGCGGCTGCCGGGTTTCCTGTGTGTGGAATACAAACAATAATAAAATTAAGACCAGTGTACAAAACGCACTGGATATAAGTGCTGTGAATAACTTAAATAAATGTTCTGGCTACATGTGTACAGTAGTGTGTTTACATTACACCAGTACTATGACAACGATAAAGTTATTATAAGAAATATATAATGTATTGTGCCGTTGTTAACCTTGGGCATGTATAGTATGCCTGGACCTCAGAACTTGCTCTTATCCTAACAATGGGGCACGCTATGAATTGGCAAACATAAATTCAATGTAGTGGTCAGACATCCCCTAATCAAAGATTACATGCAGCAACAAACAGGCTGGTGGCGAACACTTAGATGAAAGAGTTCCACGCTATTTTTTCATTTAGGCCTGTAGGGGCCAATGCGTTCAGTCTGTATATCCACTCTGACTCCCGCTTGTTGAGCAGTTTTTGTCTATCACCACCCCTGGCCAAGGGTGGGATGTGATCTATAATCATACAGCGGAGATCTGCCAGTGTGTGTCCTGCTGATTGGAAGTGACCATATTGACACAGACCATCAACTATCTGGACGCATCAATAACCATCACACAAGGCAAGATCATTACAAATATCTACAACAAGGACACAGACAGAAACACCCTGTTGGAGCATAGCAGCTTTCATCCCCCTGCTTTAAAAAGTGGTTTGCCCAAATCACAAATGATAAGGACAGCCCGCATCACAAGCGACCCCTCGAAATTGGAGGCGAGCCTAGATGCCATGATAGAGAAATTCAGGATTCGGGGCTACGACATGAAATTATTACAGAGACAAAAAACCGAGGTCTTATCAATATCTAGGACACAACTCCTAACAAAGAAGACAACAGCAGGCTCAGCTCAGAAAATACCGTTCGACACCACCTACACGCCAGCTAGTCAAGTACTGCCAAGGGCTTTAAATGCGGTGTGGCCAATCGTGACCAGTGACACAGCACTCCCATGTTTTAAAAACAAGAGGATAATGCCGAGCTACAGGAGAGGAAAAAATCTTAAAGACTATTTAGTCAAAACTAACATCACCAAACCTCCCAGCAAAACCATATTCGATATCCAAAAGAAAAAACCGGGGTGCTACAGGTGTCCGTCGTGCACGACCTGCAATCATCTGACAGTGGGACATTCCTTTCATCATCCACAAACAGGCCAAGAGTTTAAAATTAGACATATTTTACACTGTAGATCACAATATGTGATCTACACCATAACCTGCCCCTGTCATAAAATATATGTTGGTCAAACCATTCGCACTTTCAGGGAGAGATTGGCCCTACACAGATCAGCAGTCACAGGAATCCTGAAAGGGAAAGATATAAACTAACCGGTGGCCAAACACTTCCAATCAGCAGGACACACACTGGCAGATCTCCGCTGTATGATTATAGATCACATCCCACCCTTGGCCAGGGGTGGTGATAGACAAAAACTGCTCAACAAGCGGGAGTCAGAGTGGATATACAGACTGAACGCATTGGCCCCTACAGGCCTAAATGAAAAAATAGCATGGAACTCTTTCATCTAAGTGTTCGCCACCAGCCTGTTTGTTGCTGCATGTAATCTTTGATTAGGGGATGTCTGACCACTACATTGAATTTATGTTTGCCAATTCATAGCGTGCCCCATTGTTAGGATAAGAGCAAGTTCTGAGGTCCAGGCATACTATACATGCCCAAGGTTAACAACGGCACAATACATTATATATTTCTTATAATAACTTTATCGTTGTCATAGTACTGGTGTAATGTAAACACACTACTGTACACATGTAGCCAGAACATTTATTTAAGTTATTCACAGCACTTATATCCAGTGCGTTTTGTACACTGGTCTTATTTTTATTTTTGTTTGTATTCCACACACAGGAAACCCGGCAGCCACGGTGGAGCGCAAGCTTCCAGCGTTGCTTGGCAACGGCCAGACTTACAGGAAGGCGGAACCACAGCGGCAGGAAGCAGCGCACACAGACGCCGGGAGTCCCACGCTACACACCTCAGACCTGGGCTACAAAAAGGTAAGAAACACATAGTCTAAGGTTCTTTTCTCTGCACAGCACTTTACCTCACCTATTGCACGCCCTGAAAAAGAGGCTCAAGGCCTCGAAACGTCGGCTTGGCTTAAGGATTATGGATTATTGAATAAATAACTTTTTTCACCTTCATCCGTTGGGAGTGCCGCCTACCTTATTTACTACCTCCGGGCTATTGAGTAAGGACAGCATATTGTATCCATCATCAGGAAGGCACCACGGGAATTTATATTATTCAGCAGCAGTGCCGATCTACAGGACAAATATATATATATATATATATATATATATATATATATATATATTTATTTAGGGATGTGCACCAGCCACTTTTCAGGTTCTAATGGGTTTCGGCAAAACACCTCCTAAGTGTTTTGTGTTTGGATTTTTTGGGTTCTGATTTTATTTGTTAAAAAAGCATAGGTACTCTTTACCTAGTACGGCGCCCACGATTTTGATCGTGGGCATCGCAGGTAAAAAAATCGCGGGCATTGAATGCACTAAAAATCGGGTGCGACGCGATGCCCGCGACTTCCCATAGGGAACAATGTTAAATGCCTCAATTGACCCGATTTTTCCATAGGAAACAATGTTAAATGGCCCACAGAGGCCAAATAGCCACCCTGAAGTGTGAAATGGCACCCACAATTGTTAACGCCACCCCACGATCAACGTGAACCCGAAGCGAGGCGAGCGCAGCGAGCCCGAGAGGGGCGGCGGTACGCGTCCTACGACCTTTTCATACCCCCACTATCCACGTCGGCGTGGAGTTGAGAATAGAATAGTGTGGCGAGCCACCGAGCCCGAAGCGTGGCGAGCGGACGCGGATACCTTCACAGGTAAACGCGTCCCTTCGCGGGCTTCACAGGTATCCGCGTCCCCTCGCGGGGCTCGCTGCGCTCGCCACACTATTCTATTCTCAACTCCACGCCGACGTGGATAGTGGGGGTATGAAAAGGTCGTAGGACGCGTACTGCTGCGCTCGCCACACTTCGGGTTCACGTTGATCGTGGGGTGGCGTTAACAATTGTGGGGACCATTTCACACTTCAGAGTGCCTATTTGGCCTCTGTGGGCCATTTAACATTGTTTCCTATGGAAAAATCGGGTCAATTGAGGCATTGAACAGGAAAATCGGGTCAATTGAGACATTTAACATTGTTCCCTATGGAAAATCGCGGGCATCGCGTCGGTCGCGTCGCACCCGATTTTTTAGTGCATTCAATGGCCGCGATGGGCGCCGTGATAAGTAGAGTACCAAAGCATAAAAACCGCTAACTTCGCAGAATGTTGGGGGTTTTTTTTTTTGCTCCTACGCTATATTAACCTCAATAACATTCATTTACACTCACTTCAAGTCTATTCTGAACACTTCACACCTCACAATATTGTTTTTAGTGCAAAAGGTTGCACCGAGGTAGCTGGATAACTATGCTAAGCCACACAAGGGTGTGGCACAAACGCATGGCTCATGTAAGAGTGGCACTGCAGCGGCACACGTCAGTGCACCAGCAGCATGGAATTATTTTTTGCAGGCCCACGCAGCACAAGTATTATTTTTTTATTAAATTAGATATAGCAGCCTAGTATGTAGTTGTACTACTAGGTAGGTACACTTAGGCAGTAATACTGCCAGTGGCAACAGTGGACTGAGTAAATAATACTGGCAACCTCTATTCACAGTATTCAGTGCAGGCAGCACCAGTGGAATATATATAATTGAATTAATTAAGTATTAATAATATAGCAGCCTTGTAGGTATAGAAAATAAACTACTAGGTAGGTAGGCAGTAGCACTGCCAGTGGTCACCACAAAAGGTAGTTACACACCACCAGTAGCTTTATGCAGAGACAGACTGAAGATGTCCAACAACCATCAGAGACAGACCACAAAGCTGAGTCCGGAGAAGACTCCTGCAACAGTGGACCAAACTTCACAGATGAAGAAACGACACTCATAACCAGGTAATTCATCACTCTGCACAGTTATTTGGTTCACAGGCAAGAAATTCTCAATCAAGATTCCAGAACACGACGTGGGATGAAATTGCACACACAGTGCAAGCGGATTTTCAAGTGCACCAAAGAGAGCTGCCAGAAAAGGTTGCGTTACTGCAGAAGATCCATCAATCGGAAGATACAGAGAGCACAGAAGCTGCACAAGTAGTGGGAAAAGAAGATGGAAGCGTACTTCTTGCTCGTCCAAGAAGAAAGGAACCAGCACACAAGGTATGGCATAGTGTGTGTGTGTATGTGTATATATGTATGTATATTAGGGCCAGGTTCTGGTTGTGTCATTAAGCTGCGATCTTGCAGCTTACCGAGTCTTTTAGGGCCTGCCCTGCTGAATCGCCACCACATCCCCTTGCAACCATGCAAGGGGATGTGATACAAAGACACATCCCCTCACAAGTGCCCGCAGCTGGAGAAATCTTTTGATGGTAGCCAACGATCAAAAGATTGGTATTCAAATGTACGTCAGTGTAGACTGACTTGTACTAGATGTGTTTGTATAAATTATAATAAATTCAATTAACAAGAGACTTCCGGTGGGCGGGGTGCCTAGAGCGGCTGCATTTTAGAGGAGCTCCCCATCGACCCTGGGGAAACCTGCAGACATCGCCTCCAACGCTTCATCCCCGCATGTACCCCACACCATCGGGTGCCCCAGGATCTGGGGATTGCGGGAGGGTCATTTTGGAGCTGAAAAACAGGATTGCCACTGGAGTCCGGTCCTCAGTACAGACGGCCTGTATGACCACCATAGTGTAGCATGAAAATTGGCGCCATATTACAGGTGCCGAACGCTAATAGGACTGTTCCGGGATCTACACAGTCAGACCCTGGGCCACCTCCCTCCGGTAGGACTTTACAAAGGGTGAGCTCACCCCCCTCACCTTCTTTTTTCACCGGTGAGCACGGCCTCTCCGGGACTGCTGTGAGCGACGCTGGACCACGTGGGTGCCCGACGCTGCTGCGCTGCCTTTCCCGCTGCTCGGCTGGGTTCCCTCCTGCTCCTCACCCACCCCGTTATCCTGCTGCCAGAGCCTGACTCCACGATGACAGGTTTAACTGAGAGGCGGAGGAGGAGCATCCCCCCCTTCACTCCCGACATTGCCCTGTCCCGCTGGCTGTCTATTTGATCAGCCCTGTCCACCCGGTGGCTGCTGACGCGGGGAGGGTGAGTCTGGGTGTCCTCCCTCCACTCCCGACGCTGCATAATCAAGCTCTACACCCCTGGCTTCCTCCCCAAGCTCCAGGTTCTTCTTCTGGGATAGATCAGGCGACCCAGAGGCGGCGGGGAGGTGAGGCGGACCATCTCCTCTATGGCCCCCGACACTACTATACGGTGAGGGCTGGACACACCGGGGCCCAAGGGATTACTACGCCTACCTGCTACTCATGGGTGAGTGCTCTCTTGTTACACATAGCCCCTAACAGCTGAGCGAATAAGCCCCACAGTTCTTACTAGGAGGGACCTTCCCCCATTGGCTACCCATTGCCCCATAGACTGCCCCTGCCCAGTCTGGATGGTACTCCCCTCCTACTGCTGGATTCCTAACCAGGATGGACTGCTTCTACCTCCCCTGATAGACCTGATAGCCCATTATAGGCATATTATTCCCCATCAACAGGAGGTTCAGTACTCAGGGATAAATAGACCCTGTCAGCTAAGTGAAGCACAGCTCACTGGACACTACACTGCATAAATATCGGGGGACAGTGGTATATGTAATAACTCATAATTCATGTTGTGTATATATATAATAAGTTAAAAACTGAACTGTAATCCCTCATAGAGGAAATAATATATCAGACTCTTACAGAGAGTTACTTGATCAACAGATGCTGTTATGTCAAATGGTACACCCCTCATTTGAGACATTGGACTAGTCGGACTGGATAACCAATGCATAAGGGCTCCAGACTACACCAATTCTCCTGCATTGCAGGGGAAAACCTCTGCGAGACATTATGAAGACTTTTTAAGTGTTAATAAAGTTGGGGTGCTGGAGCCTGGTTAAGCATATAAAAACGCAGCAGCCGTTATCAGGAGTTGCTGAGCAAAGGGACAGCAGAGCTAGGCAGCATCGCAGAAGCGGAGAGCGGCTGTAAAGAGCAGAGTAACGCAGCATAGAGGAATCGAAGAGCGGCTGCTAGGACCAGACTGTAAAGGGTCTGCAGAGACGTTACTCACTCAGGACAGAGATCCGGTGATAGGGTGCAGGAGCCGATCGCATCCCGGTCCGCCTGGAGGTGTGACCCCGCCCACTGGGCGGTCCCGGAGCAGTGAGTGCTGATCCAGTGGTGAGTCGGATAGGAGAAGGCCGGCGCTAGGCGGCGCCCGGTGACAGAGGCGCGGCCTTGATGAATGCAGCCAGTGGTAAGCGCCTGATAGAGAGAGGAGGTGTGACGCACTTAGGCCCTCCCCAACGCTGGTCAAGATATAAGAGGTGGGCGGTGACGGAGGCGAGGCCTAGTAAAAGAGAGCCATCTTTCAGCGCAAGATGCAGTAAGCAGGCAGACAGTGTAAAACTGAGACAGGCTTAGAGAAGTATAGTTATGGCGCTAAGTTATGTCACCAGTTTATGGAGTACAGTGAACAAGCTGCATATACATCTTCACTTTAAGCAGAGAGGGAGTCTAGAATATGCAGTAGTCAGAAGTGGAATAGAGCTGACACCATAAGTAAAAGGAAAATGTCACCTATAACAGAGTTCATTCATTGTCAAGGGACAGCTGCAGCGCCATTTCAGCAAGGACCATTAATCATCCAGGGCCTGGCAGCACAGAAGTTATAAAGTCAATTCAGAGAATTCAGTACAGCTATTGCCAGCGTTTAGGAATACAAATTAATATGGAGAAGCTTTCTTCAGTAGTAGGCTTATAAAAACACTGATCTTGTTACTCTATGACCTGGACTTATACAAGGTAACAGGAGAGATAAACTGTAAAGCCAGTTAACAGGAGATCCAGAGCCCTGGGAGGACAGTGTGATATAACTGCATAAAGGCTGTGTTATACTATTTATGGGTTTTATTGTAATGGATATGTTATAAGTTTGTAGTAACATGGTTATAGTATCTTACGTTTAATTGCCTTAATTTAATTAAGAGAAGTTGAATGTAATAGCAGAGTAATTAATACTGAATTAGCATAATAAGAAATTTTGGGTACTTGTTTCCTAGAAGGGCACCCACGATTTTGATCTTAGGCATCACAAGGAAAAAAAATCACGTCGGTCGCATCGCATGCGGCCAAAAAACCGCATGCGATGCGACCGACGCGATTACCGCGATTTTACATACGGAACAATGTTAAATGGCCCAATTGACCCCATTTCACATAGGGAACAATGTTAAATGGCCCACAGACCCCAAATACCCACCCTGAAGTGTGAAATGGCCCCCCCAATTGTTAACGCCATCCCATGATCAACGTCAACCCGAAGCGTGGCGAGCGGCGGAAGTACGCGTCCTCCGACCTTTTCATGCCCCCACTATCCACGTTGGCGTGGAGTTGAGAATAGAAAGCGTGTCGAGCCCGAAGCGTGGCGAGCGGACGCGGAACACCCTCCCGAAGTGAGCCCCGTGAGGGGACACGGATTACTTAACATGTATTCCGCGTCCGCTCGCTGCGCTCGCCACGCTTTGGGCTCGGTGGCTCGCCACACTTTCTATTCTCAACTCCACGCCGACGTGGATAGTGGGGGTATGAAAAGGTCGGAGGCCGCGTACCGCCGCCCCTCGCGGGCTCGCTGCGCTCGCCACGCTTCGGGTTGACGTTGAACGTGGGGTGGCGTTAACAATAGGGGGGGCCATTTCACACTTCAGGGTGGCTATTTGGGGTCTGTGGGCCATTTAACATTGTTCCCTATGTAAAATCGGTAATCGCGTCGGTCGCATCGCATACAATTTTTTTGGCCACATGCGATGCGACCGACGCGATTTACATTTTACCATGCATTTCTATGTAAAATCGCAGCCATCGGTCGCATCGCATGCCATTATAATGGCATGCGATGTACATGCGATGGGCGCCCTTCTAGGAAACAAGTACCAAAATTTGTAATGTTTTGTCACAAAATGCAAATTGTAATTATTCTGCGGCCTAATTTGTGACGGCTCAAATGCTTTAAATGTTGCAGATTTACGATCAATTGCCTAGTTTAAAATAAATTACTTATACTTACCGCAAATGGAATCGTTCTTGTGGTGAAAGACGACTGAAGAACATGTAAAAGAAGAAAGGTAGTGAAACATTCGAAAATAATTCCTAGAATATTACATATACAGTATACCTTCAACTACCTCCAGGACTCATACATCTCAGGATTCCTTATAGGTGGAGCTAGGGGACAGAGGATTTTGCTACATCCAACTCGCGAGACCCCATTGCCTCATTGATCCTCCGCACCCTGCCACTATGCTTGAACCAGGGAGTGTCACCCAAATACCTGTGGCCAGTGTTACAGTATCCATCTGAGGGGCTGAGGACCTTGCCCTCATTGAACATTGCAGTCTGCACTACTACTTGCTAATAGGTTCTACATTATACTAATTTGTGTATTTTACTAGGCAGTGATCGCGAAACCACCCAAAAATAGTGGGTCCCTGGGACCCCTCACTTACAAAAATTGGGGTCCTACCTGACCTTTTCTGGGTCCCAACGGAATAAAGCCTCCTCTCCCCTTCCCCCCAGCATGGCACATACAGAAGCCTCTCCTCTACCCCACATGGCATATACCCTGAGCTGAGGGCCGATTTACGCAAATACAGATTTGGGTGCCTCTCACTGTGGCTATTGTGGGTCGGGGGGCACTCACATAAAGCAACATAGACAGAATTATAGTAGAAAATACATACTGCGCCAGCTAGAGCCAATTGAATACACTGCAACAGGATTACACACACCATAATGCCCATTATTTATTCATATTCAGCTTCTTATATAGCGCAGCATATTCCGTTGCGCTTTACAATTGGAAACAACAGTGATTAAACAAACTGGGTAGAAACAAACCAACAGAGGTAGGAGGGCCCTGCATTATGCCACACATCGATATGCCCATTACGTAAAATGGCACACACCGATATGCCCAATAAGTATTATGCCACACACTGTTATGCCCAGTACACAACATGCCATACACCATAATGCCCAGTTCATATTATGCCACCCACCGTAATTCCCCAGTACTCTTAAGGCCCCCATACATCGAGGCGATTTGGTCCGAATGCGACCAATCGGCCGGTTAAATTGGACCAAATCGCCTCTCCCTGACATGCCGTCGGGTCCCATGTGCGGTCCTGTGTGAATTGGACCCGACTAGGTGGTCGGACCAGCAGGCCATCCGACCACCCGTTCCTCCAGGCGGCGAGGCGGGCGGGAAACAGGGACACATGCGATCCATCATAACGGATCGCATGCGTCCCTGCCGCCGGGAAGATCCCGGCGGCTCGCACTCTGTCGGGTGTCCGTACACTGCTGCGAGATGTCGCAGGCAGTGTATGGGCACCATTACCTGCTGGGATGTGTAGTCCCACAGGGTTCCTGTGTCTGAGCTATACCAGGGCAAACCCAGAGGACTGGGCTAAAACTAGTAATGCACCCCCTTTCCCCCAAAAAAATGCCAGTCTGGTCTCTTACCATCAACTGTGCTGGTGGGTGTACTCCAGGGTCCTAAGGTAGTGCAGGAGCTGGTCCAGCTGCTGGTTCACATCCCTGCAGTCCTGGCTGCTGCTGCCGCGAGGGTTGGGCAGGCGACTGGCTGATGTGGCTGGCCTTCTTCCCCAGTGTTCATGAACCAGGTGCTGCAGTGGAGGCCAGACACCTGGGACCTGGGGAATGAGGTGCGGGACCTGCAAAGAGGCTGGGCATCCGGGGGATGGGGGCCGGGAGCTGCGGGGACAGGCTGACTGCAAGGAAGCACAGCTCATTCCTGGGTGCTGCTGTGGCAGCGGAGGCCAGGCACCCGGAGGTGAGAGCCGGCAGCTGAAGGGAGGCTGACTGGCTGCGGGTGGGGAGCACAGCACGTCCCCGGGTGCTGCCGTGGCAGCGGAGGTCGGCCACTCGGGGGATGGGGGTCCGGGAGCTGCAGGGAATCCTTCTGGAGCATTACTGTATAACAGCCGCATTATTTCCTCTTCAGCTCGGAGACCCCCTTTCACCCCAGTACTTCCTGTGCTTCCGTGTTCCCACCATCATCCTGCTGCCGCTGCGCTACGCAGATCTGCAGTAACCATCCCGCCCAGGAGCCCGTGCCCGCCGACCAATCTGGAATCCGCGCTGACCGCGTCCCAGGGGACCCGCCTATTTTAAAAAAGTGAGTCCCTGGCCGGGGTTTGCGGGTAAAATAGGCGCTATAGCGCGTATTTGCGAACCCTGCTAGGCATATATTATTGCTTAGTTTACTGTTCTCTTTGTTCCTCTGCATTTAGTTAAGCACTGCGGTATGATAATTACATGTAATTACTGTAAACCAACACTTTCATCTGCTGCCATACACTAAACACCTGCTGGAGTACTTTTGGTGCTGAAATCATTTCTAGAATAGGACAAGAGTGCCACCTAGTGTTATGTTCATTTAGTACAAACATAAGACATTACTTATGCTGCTTTCACACCGCAAAACCTGCTTAGACCAGGTATTTAAAACGTTTTTTAAAACGGTCAGAGCAAGTTTAACCCCTTTCACACTGCATCTAAATACCTGGTCTAAAGCAGGTTTGCGGTGTGAAAGCAATAGGGAAAGCGGTACGGTCTGGGCAGCTTCCCCTCCCCAGGGACATCTTAACATTAGTGAGGGCTTCACTGTGCCCCCTCCCCCCCCCCCCATGAATCAGTTTGCCGGGAGGACCCCCGGGCAGCCCCCTCCCCCGGTGCCTGGGTTGATCATTCCATTAATTTACAGTGAAGCAGGGCTGCGCTTAGAGGATGAGCCCCTGGCCATTGGTGAATGCCATGCTGGGCAGGTGAGCGGAGGTGGTGGTCCTCCATGCCCCGCTGTGGTGGTTCCCGTATGCCGAGTGCACCAGCTGGGGACCCCTGCCCTGGTGCTGCAGAGTTCCGGCTGCCGCTGTCCTCCCTGCTGGGCTGCATGCTGGGGTTGATGTCCTGCTGGCCCAAGGGACTCGTAGATAGAGTTGTGATCCCCCTGGACCCGGCCACAGAGCACAGGGGAGCGTGACCTGAAGGGGAGCGTGACCTGAGGTGGAGCGATGCGTGATCAACGGAGCGGGGTGCAGGAGCTGGCTATCCAGACGCTGAAGCCTGGAGGTAGGGACATGGGGAGCAGCAGCCAGCCACACAACCCGGATCCTACCTGGGCACGGCAGCGCAGGGCAGGGAATAGTCGCACTGGGGGCAGGGGGTCCCTGCAGCTACTACTTCCTGCGCTGCGCTGCCCAGAGGTGGGTGGGGGAAGAGGAATCCCGTTTCAGACCCGTTGTGACACCAAAAAAAATGGGTCTGAAATGGGTAGGACCCTGCTTTTTTATCGTTTCCAAAAACCGTTATTTTGAAACGGTAAAATCACTCTGCCCCTTTCAGAACGCACATATTACCGTTTTAAAACGGTTAAAAATCTGCAAAATACCGTTTTTTTAGTGCGGTCTGAAAGGGGCATTACAGTACTACTGGAGGACCTGATAGTCTAGCTGGATTGTTGCAATCCTTAATACCATTAATACTGTTTTGTATCTAGCAACATTCATCTCTTCTAGCACCCTTCTAAACTGGAAGGGATTCCACTTGGTCAGAAGAGCCTTTTGATCACCCAGTTACCATAATATTTACAGTTACTTGCTAATAATAATATAGATATTGTTTTTCTGTGTTTTTTTAGCTGGTTACTTCGCTGCAGCGGTGTTTCTGGTACACTCTGCATAACGATAACTCCACCTGGGGGTAATATGGGGCCTTATTTCGGTTCATTCTTTCTGACAAAATCCTTCTTAGATGGACAAAACCATGTGCACTGCAGGGGGGGCAGATGTAACATGTGCAGAGAGAATTAGATTTGGGTGAGTAATTTTGTTTCTGTGCAGGGCTAATACTGACTGCTTTATTTTTACACTGCAATATAGATCTCACTTTGAAGTAAAACCCCACCCAAATCTAATTCTCTCTGCACATGTTACATCTGCCCCACCTGCAGTGCACATGGTTTTGCCCATCTAAGAAGGATTTTGTCAGAAAGAATGAACCAAAATAAGGCCCATGGTTATTTCACTTTATAACGCTGAAACCTCTTAAACTGGTTCCCCCCTACTGTGTGATCTACTAGGCTAACTGTATTTCATTGAACAATCTGACTGTACTCTAATACAAAGTACAATTATTGGTTCATTACTACATTAAAATATTGCTCTCTACATAGACTCCATAGACATTGAACAATAGCAATACCCCCAGGATGTCTTGTGGCAGTGCTGTAGCGATGGAGCTGGCAACTGAAATATCACGACTACTAATGCCTTATTTTGAAAAACAAAATTCATAGTATATTATCTCTTTTCAACTGTTTTGAGGTATCTTTGGATGATCAGTCTTTAAGTGTTGAAACTTCCACCTTCACACAAAATTCCTCCAAAACTGCTAAATGTCGGGATGTGAGCCTCGGGGACATCCCTACACCCAATGTTTCCACACACGTGGTTGATATGAGCATACCTAAACCCACCGCTGTTACATACTATGGGTACAATGACTTTTGTACACCTTTGCATACAATGACATCAGATTTACCCATGACATCAGACACATACAACAAACACAAAGGAACTGCCAGTGCAGATTTTTCCTGGAGTAAACCAGAAGCTTTTGCTTGACAACATATTTATACCAGCCTACTGCAGAATCCCCTTAGCTTTCCTTTCTTCCGAAATTATAATTTGCTCCTTATGTCCCCAGGCCCCTTTTGTTTTTCGTTGCCCTTGTTCCAGGGCCTTTTTGGTCCAGTGACATAAATGTTTAGGTATCATCTACACATACTGCAGGACAGATTGCTTTGTTATGACCTCATTTAAATGCTATCACACACTTGAAAAGTTTATTGTCTAGGTTATTTTATTTCAAACATGAACATCCTCCGTGAATATTGTAGATGTTTATGCAGTACTGTTTTGCAGGCTACCTTCTTTCCTATATTCAGACCCCGATATTACCATGGGTTTACGGTAGCCTGGTTATCCTTATATTATTCAAGCTATATCTGCCTCTGTACACTACGTTGTCCAATAAATTATGGGATTACTTATTAGCTGGGTATAATTTGTTTTGCTGTTTAATGAAGGGTTGTGCCTTAGACATAATCTTCTATATATCTGGCATATATATAGCATTTCCATCCTTACCCAGCATATTGTGTTCGGCTTGGTTCTGATTATTTAATATAATAATTTGTTAAATTCAACATGAACCGTTGAAAAAACGGTTCCTGTTCTCTTATTTAGGTTTGGAAAATTAAGAAAATATGGTAGAGAAACTTTGCATCATTTAGCTTACAGATTTTACAATATTGTAACTTTTTCCTAATCCTCTTGTAAAGGATAGATCTGCTTTTACTCTCTTTATGTCATACAGCTCATGAGAGTTGTAATACCATTTGATATTGCATTTATATTGCTTATATTTTTAGATATATGTGTATGCATCATGTACTTGTATCAGCACTACATATTTATGTTGGATATAGTGATGTGTGTCTTACTATACTGTGATGCAAATGTTTCATTAAAAAATTTATGAAAAAAAAAATTCCAGTAACAATGAAAAATTGATTAAGTGTACCATCCATTTTGATTAAGAATCACATGTGTCTGTAATAGGAGAAATCATTTGATGGTCTCCGACCATCAAATAATTTCTCCATGGCATTGAAATATAATTGAGTGTAGACTGACTTTTTGGAGATATGTGTGTAGACATTTTTAATTAATGCAATAATAATGAAAACTTCATTGACATGTACCATCCATTTTGATGAAGGATCAACGGTTTCAACTCCAAAACATCCCAAGAAACAGAAGGAAAGTACACCATGGAAGAAGTCAAAAACTGACGACACAGGTGAGGAATGTCATTGTCAATTAACTTAAAAAACAAAAACATTTATGCAAGTACCATTTGTAAGTGATTAAATATTATCTGGTGCCATATCCCCTCGCAGCCAAGCTTGGGGATATGTCACAAAGACACATCCCCTCACATGTGCCCGTAACAAGAGAAATCATTTGATTGTCTCCGACCATTAAATGATTTCTCCATGGAATTCAAATATATATTTTTTTTCTCAAATATATTTATTAACATTCCGGAGTTGGGCATATTGGGGCAGATGTATTAAGCCTTAACAAGAGATAAATGCATGGGCAATAACGAGAGACAAACATCCAGCCAATCAGCTCCTCACTGACTTTTTTTTTCAAACACAGCCTGTAACATGGCAGTTAGGATGTGATTGGCTGGACGTTTATCTCTCTCCACTACCCCTGCATGTATCTCTTTTATTTTTTATAACATTTTATTCGTTTTTCTTCACACATAAACAGAAAATACATAATTTCCCAGATTGTGGATCATAAACACATTACCATATTAGAAGTAATGTAATAGATAATCAAAATTAACATATATTATTTAGTCCTCCTTTTCTGACCCACTTTCCTATCTTTCATAATTTATTCCGATATTTGCTATTTAGAAGATAATCACTTTCCATTTTGTTTTTCTATTGAGGATTCTATGTTTTTAACCAACAAGAGATATACGTATTTTTGAAAATTTAATCCGTATATGTATAGGGGAGAGGGGGAGGAGATGTGCCAAATTACTTGTGATTAATAATGTGTATGTTTATTTTTCTATTAACCGTTTATAAATATAGCTCATTTGAGGCCTTAATGTATATCTTTGTTATTAGTGTTTTAATATGTGAAGTGTACTGTGTGTATGGTCAGTGTATCTATCTCTTGTTAAATCTTTTAGTGTCAGTGCGGAAAAAAATTTACAACCCCCCGCCATTTTCTCTTGTGTATTTACATGTGTGTATAGGTGTAAATACCTCCTCCCTACCTACTCCTCCTTTACTCTTCTTTACCATATTATTGCATCTCTCGTTATTTTCAAAGCTACCTTATTCATGCATCCTCATATCTATTAATCTATTTTTCTCACTTCTACTGAGCAGATTTTAGTAGTGATAATCCACAATACCAAGGGTAACACATAGGGGTAGGGTAGCCATCACACTGGGGAAAACATTGCCATATCCAATAATTATAACTAATAATCAAGGTTTATACTTTTCTCTATACCTATACATTTCTATCATTTAAATTACTTATATTCTTATTTCTGGTCATTCTATTCATCTCTTTAATGACCACCCAGTGTTCTCATATAATTTCATTATACTCTCTCTAGCCTCATATGGAAGGTGTTCAATATATAATACCCATTTTTATAAAAAAAACAATAATGCCGGTCTCTGTCTGGAAGAGTTGCTCTTCTTTCCATATACATGAGCTTCAAAATCATGGCTTCCAATTCCAGTATTGATGGGGCAGATTTCTTTATCCAATGATATAATATTAATTTGGTAGCTACTCCCATTATTACTGTTAATAATGGTAAAATCTTCCCTTTTCTAGGTCCCAAGTCCCATTCCTGGAAATGGAACAAAATTCAAGCTTGTGGGCATTTACATATTCTTAAAGAAAACACTTTATTTATAAAGTTTATTGCCTTTTTCCAGAATTTTGCTATTTTCCCACAACTCCAGAAATTATGAAAAAAAGAAGCAGATATTTTACTACATTTGATACACCTATCTGATTCTCCTGGTAGCATATGGGCTCTTTGTTCTGGAGATATATATGCCCTAGCTAGTATTTTAAAATATACTTCTTGTAATAGTGCCGAGTGGAGGTACTTATAAATAAATATACAGTTTTTTATCACTAGTTCCCACTCAGTAATCTCTGGTATATCTTTCTGCAATTTACATGTTGCCCTCTTCCATTTTTTAGTTGCATTAGTTGTTCGTAGTACTTCATAGTATAACGATAATCGATGTTTACGCTGGCCAGTTATAATCATCACCTTTTTTATAGGGCCAATAATATCTATATCTTCCATTGGCTTTTTCTGAGTCTGTATATAATGCCGGACTTGTAAATACATTTAAAAATCAGTTTGTGCTATATTATATTTCTTTTTGCCTCCCCGAATAACATCATTCTGCCACCTGGATCAAAGACATCTCTAATTGAGGCAATACCCTTGTCTCTCTATCTTAAAAAATTCCTATTCTCTTGGCCGGGTAAAAACTGTGGATTGCCCCAGATTGTATTGACATTTGAGATTGTAACGTTTCTTTTTATTTTTTATTAGTTTTAACCCAAGTATAATATGTATTACTAAATAAAATTGAATGAAACATATCTGTTGGTATCATCTTTTTGGAGCATGAATTAATGCAGTCGGCGAATATGGATAAAAAAACTCTGCCTCTAATTCACAGTTAATAAATCTTGATCTCCTCCAAAACCAATCTATGATATATCTAAAGCATACTGCTTTACAAAATTCTCTCACATCAGGCATATTTAGCCCCCCATCTTGCCTAGGTAGTTGCATCTTATTGTAAGCCACTCTACTTTTACCTCCAGCCCATAAAAATGAAGAGAATAAACAATCTATTGTTTTAATATCTCCTTTAGTAGGTCTTATCGGCAACATGTGTAGAATATATGCTAATTTTGGGAAGGCCATACTCTTAATTACTGCCGCTCTGTCCATCAGGGAGAGTGGCAAATTCATCCAATTTTTTTAAAGTTTTGTTATACTAGATATTACCAGCGTGATATTTAGGGAATATATATCCGTCATCTTTGGAGACATGCAAACACCTAAGTACTTAAAGGATTTATTTACCATCGAAAACTGATTTGTAGAGGGGTTGAGCTTCATAAGTTCTGCATCTCCAGATAATACCATAAATTCTGATTTATTATAATTTACTTTGAATCCTCCAAAGGAGCCAAAGTCCTCAATTATTTTTATTATACATGGGATCGATTCGGAGGGGGTGGAGGCAAAGAGTAGCATGTTATCAGCAAACAATGCCAACTTCGCCTCCTTCCCCCCCCCCCACTACTACCCCTGCATACCCCTCTGCATTCCTTAATGCAATTGCTAACAGCTCTAATGCCAGGGCAAATAGCAGAGGTGCAAAGGACACCCCTGCATCGTACCTCTTTCAATATTAAATGCGGAGGACACATATCCATTTAGGTACTTTTTTCCTAGCACGGCGCCCATCGTATGCCATCGCATACCATTTACTTAAGGTATGCGATGGGACCCGATTTTAGGGTTTAAAGAGCAGACTGTACAATTTTAATATTGCATTCCAATGGCATGCGATGCGATGCGATCAGACACGATTTTTAATTGTACAGCCACCCTGATGGGTGATTACCATGTTAAATGCACCCCCAGACCCGATTTTTATTTGTACAGCCACCCTGATGGGTGATTACCATGTTAAATGCACACCCATTGTTAACTCCACCCCCACTATCAACGCCAACCTGAAGTGTGGCGAGTGCAGCGAGCCTGTGCGGGGCGGCGGTGCATGGAGTTGATTTTAGATAGTGTGGCGAGTGCGGCGAGCCACCGAGCCTGAAGCGTGGAGAGGGGACGCGGAATGCATGTGAAGTAATCTGCGTCCCCTCGCTGCACTCGCCACACAATATAAAATCAACTCCATGCCGACGTGGATAGTGGGGGTATGAAAAGGTCGGAGGACGCATACCGCTGCCCCTCGCGGGCTCGCTTAATATAGAGTTAAAGACCTTAGTCAGCTGGTTACTAATTTTGGGGGCCATAATTCTATAATAATCGCTTGAAAGCCCGTCTGGACCTGGGGTTTTCCCCCCTTTTAGTGTTCTTATAACTTTCTGTACTTCCTCTTCCGTGATTGGGGGCATTAAGGATATTGATTGAGGCTCTGAGATCTGAGGAATTGATAGTTTTGTCCAGAACTCCTCTCTAGTTCTAATATCTATTTCTAGTTTAGAATATAGCTGTAGATAATAATCTTTAAAAACCTGAGATATATTGACGTTGTTATGGACCATAGAGTTATCAATAGATCTAATTGAGGTAATACAAGTATTAGGGTATCTTCCTTTCAATAAGTCTACTTGTTTTATTCCCATATCTATATATCTCTTTGGAACGAAAATTTAGATTCCAGGGACCCTAATATATTATCAAATATAGATTTCTTTGTTATATACGCAATCCTATTTTCCCCAGAAGGGTTCTTTTTAAAGTTTTGGTATGACTCTGTCAATGCCTCTTGGGCTTCTAAATATGTACCCTCAATAATTATTTCCTTCATTTTACAATATGCCATGATTTGCCCTCTAATTACTGTTTTAGATGCTTGCCAAAACGTCAGTGGATCTTCTTCAGCCATATCCGCATTATTCTGTGTGTATTCCTTCCATATTTCCACCAATTTACTTCTAAACTGAAGTGAGTTTGATAAATATGACCGGAAGACCCACTGACATGTCGGCCCTTTATCTTTTGTGCTATTTTAATCTAACACACCGATACCGATATTGGTTCTATATGTGAGTCTTTTACTCTCAAAAACATCTATTTTGAGATTTAAAGATAGTTGAGCCTGGACAGTGTACTATGTGCCGCAGAAAGGCACGTATACTCTCGTTCAGTGGGGTAACATGCTCTCCATACATACACCACTTTTAACTTCTGAAGGTACTTGTGTAGTTTCACAGCGCCAGCATGGCGCCGTGCATCTGTGTCCAGCTGCAGGGCTGGAAACTCCATGCCAACGTGGATAGTTCGTACCCCCACTATCCACGTTGGCATGAAGTTGATTTTAGATAGTGTGGCGAGCGTAGCGAGCTGTCAAGCCCATAGCTTGGGCAAGCGCAGCGTGCCCCGCAAGGGGACACAGACGCACGGCGCCAGTGCACAAGTACCCTTCTGAACTATCCCTCCAATAATCTCTCTTCCCTCCTTATTCTTTCTTTTTGTTGGTACATTTCTATCCAATATTGATGAGGCAACTAAGTTGTAATCTCCTCCCATGATTAAAGAGTCCATGGGGTAAGAGTACAACCTATTTATCAATGAAGTAAAAAATTCTCTGGATTTTGAATTTGGTGTGTAGATGTTACACAGGGTGTATCGCATGCCTGCTACAGTGACCTCTACTATTACATATCTTCCCTGAGGGCCAGAGACTGTTGAATGTATTGTAAAGCCTAATGATTGTTTTACCAATATTACAACACCTCTGGCTTTAGATGTATGGTATGCCGATGCAAGTATTTCCATCTGATCATATCAAGTTTAAGAATCTCTGCTGGTAACAAATCTGTCTCTTGCAAAAATATCACATCCAAACGTAATTTATTTAAATAAATCAATATCTTTTTCCGTTTGGATGGGGTATTGATACCTCCCACATTTAAGGTTCCTAATTTTAAATTAGTATTCATACCTCTGATATCAATCTATTTATTTGGCAATGAAATTTACATAAAACAATGGACAAGACACAATAAGGATAGATTCTACTACATACAACACAGGGTAACACACATCCATATTTTTTAAATATGGACACAAAAAAACCCTTATGTAGGGTACACACCAGGACGACCACCGTCGTCCACGACCGATAGACGACCATGGAACGATTTCCCTTGGACTTCCCGGGAGCTCCCAGGCAGTCCCCAGCAAACGATTAGCAAAAATTGTGTTTTTTTGGCGGAACGATCTAGATCCGATCCCGATGTGCCCGCGATGGTCGTTAAGACGGTCGGATCGCTGTTTTTTTTTTTTTTTTTTGCAAGAACACATGCGACCGTCGTCCGATTGGCCTTTGAAATTTGAATGAAGGGGCTGGACTAGCAGAGGGGGAGGACTAGCAGAGGGGGATAGGAATAGCAGCAGCCATTTTAAACCAGTGTATTTCTGCTTTGTTACTAGTGAGGCTTGGTTTATACCTGCTGAACGCTGGACATAGCTATTTACACATTACTTTGTTTTGCCTGCCATTACAAAGTGTCTTTTAACCCTGCACTATGGAGAATGCAGTGATGGGTAGTCACCAGCAACAGTACCTGCTCTATTATGCAGTTTTGAAGCTCAGGCGTCAGAGAGCCCAGCGCAGGAGAGAAATATCATGCTGGACAAAGCAGTGGCTACTTCAGCGTCAGACTCGTTCGCACATGCCACTGCTCAGGGACATCAGGGAAAATAACCCAGACGATTTTCGTAACTTCTTGAGGATGGATGATGCCACATTCCAGGAATTGCTGCGTCTGGTGACTCCCCACATCGAGAAGCAGGATACCAAGTATCGCATGGCTATCCCTGCTGAGGAACGGCTGGTGGTGACCCTGAGGTTTCTGGCAACAGGACGGTCTCTTGCTGACCTAAAGTTTGGATCCCTCATCTCCCCGCAAGCTTTGGGCCTCATCATCCCGGAGACCTGCAAAGCCATTGTGAAGGTGCTGCAGTACCAGTATTGCAAGGTAAGGATGAAATATACACCGTACACTTTATTGTGCAAACTAAATATTTTTATTTATAATTTAGGCCTAGGACAGAAACAGGTTTTTTAGGCCTTTCATAGGTAAAACATGTAAAATAGTTAATAGATTGTGTCAACACAAATATATTATAATACCATATATAAAAGATATTGTACAAAAACACACACTATATATAAAGATTTAAGTATGTATGACCCAGTTTAAACTTTCCCAATAAGTACGGGCTACTGTGTGGCAGAGGATGTCTGCTGCCGATAAGTAAAGGCTGCGGCCCACATGGCGCATGGCGCAGATGCAATGGCCCCGGCCCCATTGATTTGCGCCATACGCCATGTGAGCAGTGGCCATCACATACCTGCAGCTGAGACCATGTCTGCCGCACAGTACCCCATACTATTGGTAAAGACAAAAGGGCAATAAATGGAGTTTGCTATCCAGATTGAGGAGAATCCTGTTCTCCCTCTGGTAATGCAGGTACAGGTAGCAGCATATAAAAAAAAAAAAAACACACTCTGGTAACTTCTGGAACAGGCCCTTACAACAGTAGGGATAAGGTACTGTGTGGCAGAGGATGTCTGCTGCAGATATGTAAAGGCTGCGGCCCACATGGCGCATGGTGCAGATGCAATGGCCCCGGCCCCATTGATGTGCGCCATACGCCATGTGAGCAGTGGCCATCACATACCTGCAGCTGAGACCATGTCTGCCGCACAGTACCCCATACTATTGGTAAAGACAAAAGGGCAATAAATGGAGTTTGCTATCCAGATTGAGGAGAATCCTGTTCTCCCTCTGGTAATGCAGGTACAGGTAGCAGCATATAAAAAAACAAAAAAACACACTGTGGCCCTTGTGTGGCAGAGGATGTCTGCTGCAGATATGTAAAGGCTGCGGCCCACATGGCGCATGGCGCAGATGCAATGGTCCCGGCCCCATTGATGTGCGCCATACGCCATGTGAGCAGTGGCCATCACATACCTGCAGCTGAGACCATGTCGATGGTAAATGATAAAATAGCCAAATATATTATAATACCATATATAAAAGATATTGTACAAAAACACACACTATATATAAAGATTTAAGTATGTATGACCCAGTTTAAACTTTCCCAATAAGTACGGGCTACTGTGTGGCAGAGGATGTCTGCCGCCGATAAGTAAAGGCTGCGGCCCACATGGCGCATGGCGCAGATGCAATGGCCCCGGCCCCATTGATTTGCGCCATACGCCATGTGAGCAGTGGCCATCACATACCTGCAGCTGAGACCATGTCTGCCGCACAGTACCCCATACTATTGGTAAAGACAAAAGGGCAATAAATGGAGTTTGCTATCCAGATTGAGGAGAATCCTGTTCTCCCTCTGGTAATGCAGGTACAGGTAGCAGCATATATAAAAAAAAAAAAAAAACACACTCTGGTAACTTCTGGAACAGGCCCTTACAACAGTAGGGATAAGGTACTGTGTGGCAGAGGATGTCTGCTGCAGATATGTAAAGGCTGCGGCCCACATGGCGCATGGTGCAGATGCAATGGCCCCGGCCCCATTGATGTGCGCCATACGCCATACGCCATGTGAGCAGTGGCCATCACATACCTGCAGCTGAGACCATGTCTGCCGCACAGTACCCTATACTATTGGTAAAGACAAAAGGGCAATAAATGGAGTTTGCTATCCAGATTGAGGAGAATCCTGTTCTCCCTCTGGTAATGCAGGTACAGGTAGCAGCATAGAAAAAAACAAAAAAACACACTGTGGCCCTTGTGTGGCAGAGGATGTCTGCTGCAGATATGTAAAGGCTGCGGCCCGCATGGCGCAGATGCAATGGTCCCGGCCCCATTGATGTGCGCCATACGCCATGTGAGCAGTGGCCATCACATACCTGCAGCTGAGACCATGTCGATGGTAAATGATAAAATAGCCTATTTTTTAAGACAGATCCTCAAAAACAGGAGACTCTGGATCTTCTATCAGTAAAGAACTGTAGAATTGACGGTACTGGGGGGGTTGAGAAGGCTGTGTAGGTGTTGACTGGGTATGTGTTGGAATTGTGCTCGACTGGCCTGCTACGGTGGCAGGCGGAGTAGGCACTGGTGATTCTAATGACAGTGGTGTGTCTGCTGCACTACCCATGCCAACTATTTTAGTGCCACTGTTGAGATACCCTAAACTGCCATTATACACCAACTCCATGCATAACTTTTCAAAAGTAAGTTGCTGGTCCGGAGCCATGTTGCGAACACACTCTGCCACATAAGTGAAGTAGTTGTCATGTTTGTCCGGGTTTCTTTGCAGGACTTGATGTGCCCGCATCATAAATTCTTCATGTGCTGATGCTTCTCCTTTTTTTCCTTTGCCACGCATTTTTTTGGCACGGGGGAGTGGTGGAGTGGGTTCCAGGGTGGGTGGCGGAGTGCGTGCCGGAGTAGGAACTTCGCTGCATGCATTATCAGATAGGACAGATAGGTCTGGGGTTGCAGGAGGGTAGTCATCAAGCTGTAAAGAAATTGAACATGTTTACTAATCAATTCTATTTACTTCTAATTTCAGTTCCCTACCAGCGTGAATGATTGGAAAGTCATCGCAGAGGAGTTTGAACAGCGATGGAACTTTCCAAATTGCGGTGGAGCCATTGATGGCAAACATGTCCGCATAGCCCAGCCTATCAATAGTGGTTCCTACTATTTTAATTACAAGGGCTATTTTAGCATTGTACTAATGGCTGTTGTTAATGCGAACTATGAGTTTATCTTCCTGGATGTAGGAAGGAATGGCCGTGCATCGGATGGTGGCACTTTCAAGGACACAAAGTTCTACGAAAGGCTCATAGCGAACACCCTTCACTTGCCGTCTGTCCTGGAAACTAAACAGGGGCTTAACTTTGTTTTTGTGGCTGACGAGGCTTTTGGCCTGCACGAGCATGTCATGAAGCCATATGCGCAAAGGGGCCTGAACCATGACAAAAGGATCTTTAACTACAGGATATCCAGGGCACGGCGTGTTGTGGAAAATGCTTTTGGCATCCTGGCTAACCGGTTTCGCATTTTCCACACTGCCATTAACCTGAGGGTGGACAAAATTGACTGGGTTGTCACGGCGTGCTGTGTCCTGCACAATTTGCTCCGCAGAAAAGCCACACAGCAAAGGGCTACAGGCACAGCACTCCAAGAAGACCAAGAACTGCCAGAGGAGGTAGTGCAGATATCCTCCTTGCAAACCCCAACACAACACTACACAGGGAGTGCACGAGCCAAACAGGTGAGGGAAGAGTACATGGCCTACTTTAATGGGGAGGGCTCTGTGGATTGGCAGGAGGAATCAATTAGATAGCCACAAAAATAGACTCACCGATGCAGACTGCGAATTCTCCTCCTCCTGCGCCGTGACTTCTTGGTTTTCATGTTTGACCATCAAGACTACTCCTGTCCTCATCGACTTCTGGCTGAGGGTGAATGTCAACCGATCATAGTACCAGAGCGATGTTTGATACATCTCGTCGACTCCAGCACCAGACTTCTTTGCAGCCTCCACCTTCTTGTGTTCCTTTAAGAACACCGTGCGCAGATTCTGGATGCGTTTCCTCACCCATTCAACATTGGCCTCTGGGTGAAATGGAAGACTGTAGCGTGCCAAGTCCTCCAAGGCTTGGTTTCTTTTCATTTTGTTCGAATACTCTTTGGATTTTGTTCGCCACAGGCATTCGTGTGAACGATATTTTTCAATAAACCCTTCCAAAAACTCTTGTTCCTTTGCGTTGGACATTGGGACTGTAAAAAGATAAAACCATTTTAGTTGTTATAGTTATATCCATGTTTTGTTTCATATTTAAATTTTTATAGTTATATCCATGTTTTGTTTCATATTTAAATTTTTATAGTTATAGATACCAGTTTACCTAGTTCTTATGTTTTAAGTATTTAAAATGTTAATAAACTTTTATGAAAACCACTATACATTTTATTGTGCAGATTGGCATTCACACACACAGGTGAATGGGGCCTAGCAGAGAGGAGTGCATGGAATACTGCAATGGTGGACAATGGTTATATGTATATATACACAAACTAAACACACACACAGGTGAATGGGGCCTAGCAGAGAGGAGTGCATGGAATACTGCAATGGTGGACAATGGTAATATGTATATATACACAAACTAAACACACACACAGGTGAATGGGGCCTAGCAGAGAGGAGTGCATGGAATACTGCAATGGTGGACAATGGTTATATGTATATATACACACATGGGGCCCACCCGAGCAAACAATGACATGGTTGGGTGCACGGTTGCCAAAACAGTGCTCTATACACACTATATACATTGGTGGCAACAGTGGGCATGCATAGGAGAGCATTGGGAGTGCAAACATACCAGGTTGTTGTTCTGGGAGATGAGACAAGAAGGAGAGTCCAACTGCTGCGCCAGCACTGTTTGCTATGTGGAAAAACATGGCGCCGGGGGAGTGTTTAGGAAATGCCACTCAAATAGGCTGGATCAAACGACGGACGCACCGACGGACGTACGACGGAGGCAGCAAAAAACACTCACGATCTGCATACGATTGACGGTCGGTCGGCCTGGGATTGCCGGATCCTACCTGCAGCACGTAGGACCAAAGATGCGACCAAACGAGTGGCGTGTACGCGCATTGGATCGGAATCGGATCAAATAAATGTCAAAAACACACGATAGTACATACAATCTGCATACAACCGGTCGAAATTGGATCTAAATTGACAGAATCGGGCCCTAGTCGTCCTGGTGTGTACCCAGCATTAGACCTTCCCCATTGAGACATGTTTTAATACTCTTAGACTTCCTCTCACAATAAACTCAATTTTACAATTAAGCACAAAACTTTCAACCTAAATGCTGCAGTGTTACTCCTAACATACCCTAGCTCTTTATTTATATAACTCAAATAATAGCTCTTTCTCTCCTTTTCAGGGCCGGCGCTGCCCACTCAGCAGAGCCTGCAAAGCAGGGAGGCGCTGAAGGGTTAATCAGCCATCTTGTTTCTCTGTCTTATAGTTTCTGTTCCTGCTTATCTCAAGAAGTTATGTTCTGGCTTGTTTCCAGTACTCGCTTGCTATCACGTACTTTGTAACTTCCCTCAGAAACTGGACATTCTGTGATTTCTCATAACTAACGAATGCTACACACTCCCCTATAAGGCGACGTATAAGCCACCCCACCTAGATGCTGTTATTTCCCTACCTCTGCACCAAATATTGACCAATCATGTAATTGAACCAGCACCGTATGTTATGTATAAAAATGTTGCTTTTGTCATTATTAAATTAGAGTTAAACCTTGTATCTGTGGTCCTCGTTACTGCTCATATCATATAAGGTTACACTCTCACGGAGCTCTAAGGGGTCTTCACACTGAGGTCAAATAAGGTAATGCATATATAAGGAAATCGATACATCGGCACATGATCGATTTTTTATCAGATGGGGGCTCGGCCGCGGGATTCGAAGTTCATTCCTACACGGTTGTCAGCAGACTCCAAAAGTCTACTCTGAGACCGCTGTGAGGTTACGGACAAACTCGATCCTGAACCTATGACTCTATCCCCGGGGGATATCGGATGTCAGTTCATAGAAGTTAAAATCTTCTATCTTTGTTTTGTGTACACACTGATCTAGGATCAGATACCGTACTTGGAGTACGAAGAGACCACGGGTCTTTATCCAAATAGAACCTCATTTTGAACACCCACTATTTCATTGGCCAAATTTCCTTACTATGTTTAGTTTGAAGTATAAGTTTTTCTTATTTCAATATCCTTGTGTGATTGGTAAGTATACACACTTGTGATATCTGTATTTCTTTGTAAACCGTGCGGCTGGTAAGTTTACGCACACTAATCTCACCACTTGTCCCATTTGATTACTGTATGCCAACAGACTTGCGGACTTTATGCTCTCCTTCTTGGAGTAACGCAACGTGAGGCTTCATATACAGTTCTCATAATCAGAACCACTAGACTCTATCCACTGTCACGTAGACAGTCTGTGGTCCCTACTAACAAAATCATTATACATTTAAAACTATATGAGATGTCTAAAGTGAATACATAATTCTGAAAAGTGAGCAGACAAAGACCAACCCTCACAGCCTGCTGCAACAGGTTGTACCTGCCTTTCTGTGACGGTGCCCCTGGTCTGCACACTTTGAATTTTTCACGCTCTCATATCATAGTCACATATGTCACATCCTAGACACCCACAAATAGGAACCTGTGAAGATTGTCAGTGTAGTATAGTGCTTTGGTACCACAACCCTGAAAGAGACGATTATTGGCCGAAATTAGTATCTGCCAATAGTGAACTTATAAGGTTCAAATCTACACTCACGTCCTTTTCTAACGGTACTGTTGTAGAGGCGGTCCTTGTATTAGGTTGCCATCTGCGCACGGACGTTATACAAAAATACATTGATCAACCATACCCTTTCTTTGTGACGGATATACCAATTAATCTCTTCAATTATCCAGTTATCTGTCCCAAATCAATAGAGCAGATTCACCAACTACCCGAAAGTAGTCAAATACTATATTTCTTAGACTTCAGTGAAGATTATAGTCACCAACAACAGATAAAGAAGTGGAAACTATTTTCACAGAAACATCAGAAACAAACTCACAATAAACATGGGTTCAAAACAAAGTAAAAAGACTGTAACATATCCACCTCCCCTACCTAACGAGACATGTAAAGATTACGTAGCCCGTAACTCACCCACTAATTATTTTTTAATCAACCCATGGATAGATAATCTAGCGGGATGGACTGAAAATTGTGGGAGCGAAGATGCATTTCCCAGAGATGGCGGCAACTACCCCTATTACATGGAAATGGTTAAGGGATTGTGTCTTGGAGACAAACAAGCCTGGCCATGGTATGATGCTGATCCGTCTTGGGACATGAAATACATGTCTGCAGGAGGTGAACAATGGCTCACCATTGCCCCCTTCTGGCATGACACCACAATCACCAAGAAACAAAGACAAATAAAACTCATATCTAAATTTTTATATGACAAAGAGGAAAAGAGAATTAAGAAGGTTGTTAAAATATTATCACCACCCCCTTATAGCCCAGTCTATCCCTCATTGACAGATACTGACCTGATGGCCATTAGTCACCAGGTTCTATACCCCAGTGCACCACCCCCCAATCCTGGTGTACCGGGGTCTGGTACAATACCTCCAGGACAAGTACCCCCTGTTAATAACGTCATACCCCCTGTAAACCAACAACTAGGAGAAGAATCTGACACTGACGACGAAACCCCTAAAACAGAACCTACTGAGGAGGAATTGCAGGAATTAATAAAAGATGCCACAGAGATGCTTAAACATAAACAACAACAAAAGACCAGAAAATCAGCTGATGATTCCATTATAAATCCACAGTCACTAAGTAGTATTAGTAGGGCCAGTAGAAAAATCACCAAAATGGAAGGAACTGATAACAGAACCTCCGGAGACGATGATTCTGCCTCCGGAGCCTCTGCCTCCGGTTTTCTTGCCCCCTTCATGACCATAGGAGACCAACTCCTCATCAAGGCTATGGACCTTGAGGAATTAAATAAGATAATTAAACATTGTCCCAAACCTCATGTCAGTCCCACTGGCACTGTAGCATACCTCAAAAAGGCTTGTACAGGCCGTAACTATACACATGATGACATCATATTAATTATTGACAACGTCACTGACCACAACTCCAAATGGGATTGGAAAAACGTAAAAACCATCGTCGACTGTCCAGCTAAAATGTCCACTAAGGATTATCCTTTAAACAATACAGACAGCGTAAAAACCATGTGGGAAGAAATAAGTACAGAAATGACAAAAGTATTTAAAACCAAGTCTTCCCTGCCCGTCGCAGTGGCCTGTAAACACAAGGCAACTGAGACGGTCACTGAATTTTGGAAAAGATTCAAGAAATGTTGGTCTGAGGAGGCTGGTTTAGACCCTGGAATGGATACACTCCTCATCTCCACATTCATTAATAACTTACACCCATCTATTATCACCACTGTCAAACAGAGTGTCTCTACCTGGACCTCTGACAACATCACTCAATTTAGTGATCACTTGTATGAAAAAGAATCAGCAGGATGTTTTGACATGAAGAAGACTCCTGTCACTTCTACTCACAACTTCCAGAACAACAATAGGGGCCCACCCAATGGATCAAATAGGGGACTCCCACAGAACAACCACAGGAGACCTCACAGACCCCCTCAAGGTCAACCGTTCCGTACACCACCATATAACAGGGATTATAATAACACTGGCACAGTCCCTAAACAGACAACTTGTTTTAACTGTGGCCAAAACACACACTGGGCTAGGAACTGTCCATTCCCTTCCCAGAAACCACAACAACCTTACACACAAAGGCCCCAACAAGGACTGTCCCGACCAGGTTCTACACCAGTTCAAGACCATGTGCGATTCAGAATGGACTGGTCTGACCCTACCCATTGACGGGGCCCGGAGGAGGGTGTCCCATCTTTTGCACAGTTCACTACTCATTGGGAAGATTCACCCCTCATCACATTGTATGTAGATGATAAAAAACTGTCTTTTCTAGTGGACAGCGGGGCCACCACCAGTGTTTTGTGTTCTCTTAACTATGATGGTGAACTGCAAAAGACTACTCCTTCAATGGGAATCAACGGGATACCCACAGACACTTACCTGACTGACCCAGTTATCATACGTTCTGACAAGGGAAAACACTTAGGGATACACCAATTCAGGATCATCCCAGAATGTCCTGTTAACTTACTAGGCCGTGACTTGTTTAGTAAATTCCACATCTCCATCTCACCCTCTCCACAAGGGAGTGGGCTCCAAGTCACCTCCCCACACTTTGTGTCACTACAAAATACTCTGGACAACTCACTTGATCAAATTGATGATAGAATTTGGGCCACTGGCCCTTATGACACTGGTTTCGTACCATGCACACCCTACAAAGCCAAACTCAAACCAGACACACAGCCAGTGTTCTGTAGACAGTACCCACTTTCATCTGAGAAGATAGAAGGTCTTAGACCCATGATACAAGAATTCCTTGAACAAGGCATACTCCGATACGTCATCTCACCTTACTCGACACCCATCAACCCCGTTGCTAAGGCTGACGGTGCTGTCAGATTCGTACAGGACTTGAGAAAAGTAAATGACCTCATTGTCCCTATTGCACCTATAGTACCAGATGTAAACTCACTCATCTCAGCAATCCCTGCAAACGCAACCCACTTTAGTGTCATCGATTTGAAAAACGCATTTTTTAGCATTCCTATAGACACAGAGACCCAATTACTATTTGCTTTTTCATTTGAGGGTAAACAATTAACCTGGTGTCGTTTACCCCAAGGCTATATTGACTCTCCAGTGGTCTATAGCATAGTCCTCCAAGCCACATTGGCTCCCTGGCACCCCCCCCATGGTTCTGTCCTGCTACAGTATGCAGATGATCTGCTTCTCTGTAGTACCACCGAGGAGGCCAGCCGGTTAGATGGAATTTCATTGTTAAACTGGTTATCAGAATGTGGACACAAGGTGTCAAAAGCAAAACTGCAATGGTGCAAAATGAATGTCAATTATCTGGGTTTTGTACTCTCCAAGGGAGAAAGGAAAATCAGTCCACAACGCATACAGTCTGTATTGGGCCTGGTCACCCCAACTACCCAGAAGGATATGCTGTCTTTCTTGGGTATGGTAAATTACTGCAGACAGTGGATTTCTGATTGTTCCTACTATGATAACATCTTGAGACAATGTACACTCAAGGACAAACCCAAGGTTATAGAATGGTCGGATGTAATGTTTTCTGCATTTGCGAAGTTAAGAGAAATGTTGGTAAAGAGTCCCGCGCTCGGCCTCCCGGATTATCTGTTAACATTCCATTTATTTGCAAGGGACACATGTACGACTATGGCGGGTGTGCTCACCCAACTTCACGGAGGCAAAATGCGCCCTGTCGCATTTTTTTCAAAAGTAATGCCTGTCACTGTGCAAGGAATGCCAGCTTGTCTTCGAGCCCTGGCTGCCTGTGCAATGGTTGTTGAGATGTCTACCACACTAACACTAGGACACCCTACTGTGTTACATACCACACATAACGTCCTTTCCATTCTCAATGGCCTACACACACAACATATGTCAGCTCAAAGACTCAGTGGTTATGAAGTACTCCTACTTAGTAACCCTTCTCTCACCATTAAGTATGCAACAAACTCTGAAGGTCCGGTCCCCGTACTCAATGCCCTTTTAGGATTAAGAGGCCCTGACGACGAGGCACCTCCTCAACACGATTGTGCATTGACTATTGACTCAGAAACTTCGCCCAGAACAGACATGTACACTATACCTGTCCCGAACGCTGACACGATCTTTGTCGACGGTTCTTGCAGTCGACCAAATGACAACACATACCAAGCAGGCTATGCGGTGGTTAAGCTTCCTGATATCACTCTTGAGGCAAAGGCAGTTCCCTTACAATCAGCACAGGCTGCAGAGCTCATTGCACTCACCAGAGCATGTCACCTATATTCAGGCAAACCTGTAACAATCTACACGGACTCCAAATACGCCTACGGTGTTGTCCATGACCATGGTATGATCTGGCAACGCCGAGGATTCACAGGTGCTGATGGAAAAGGCATATCCCATGCCCAACTCATCACTGACCTGTTGCACGCAATTACCTTGCCATCACAACTCGCCATTCTCCATTGTAAAGCTCACACTGGAGGAAAAGACGACATCAGCAGAGGCAACGCCTTAGCTGACGCCGCTGCTAAACGAGCTGCCACTACAGAAACTTACAACCTCATTCTTGCTATCATCTCACCACCATCACTAGATGATACCTATTTACTCACAGAATTACAGGCGGCTGCCTCTAACTCTGATCTTTCAGACTGGACATATCCAATTTTGCAGAAGAATCCACGGACTGGATTAATCTGCAAAGAGGGGAAACCATGCATTCCCCAAACCAGTGCTTCACTGTTCATAGCACATTACCACGGAGTGGGACACCATAGTATAGTCACAACCACCCTACTCCTCTCAAACGATTTCTACATCACAAATGTGAAAGAACTTATTAAACAATACATCAGTAGGTGTATAATATGTCTCAGAAACAACCCAAATAACCCCGACAAAGCAAGACACCAACACTTAGAATACCCAACCACTCCATTCACTCACCTGCAAATAGACTTTACACACATTAACAATGCAGGCAAACAGGAATATGCCCTCGTCATTGTCGACATGTTCTCACGATGGCCCGAGGCATACCCCACAAAGTCAGAAGACGCAAAAACCGTAGCCCGCATACTCACGCGTGAAATCATTCCGCGATGGGGATGCCCGCTCCAAATCAATAGTGATAAAGGCTCAGCCTTTACGGCCAAAATTACTGCAGAATTGGTCAAAGCTTTACAAATAGAATGGAGGTTTCACATTCCATATCACCCTCAAAGTTCCGGTATCGTGGAACGCATGAACCGCACCGTCAAAGACAAATTACGTAAAGCCACGGGAGGTACATTCGCTAAATGGAAACAAATCCTCCCCATTGTATTGGCTGAAATAAGAATGACGCCACAAAAGACTCTAGGATACTCCCCCTTCGAAATACTAATGGGTAGGCCTTTTCCCACACCCTGGGCAAAGAAACCACTGGTTACAACTGAGGGAGATCTAGACGTAATAAGAGAAGAGTACATTAGATCCCTAATAGAGAAACTTAATGAGTTAGAGCAAAATGTTATCTTTAAGAATCCTTCTCATCCACAGTTACCCACTCACCCATTCAGGGTTGGAGACAAGGTCGTGGTGAAGGTACTGCCGAGAAACAAGCACCCTGGAGACTTCACCTACGGACCAGAGACGGAAGTGGTCGCAGTCACCAGGACGGCTGTCCTCACAGACGAAGGACCAACGTGGATCCATGCATCCAGAGTGAAGAAAATTCCACTCCCACCGCAGATCGACACTGATCCCGACGCTGATCCAGAGAATTACACAGACGGGACGAGAGAGGTGATAACGGGGGCAGACAGCCCTGACCTCCAACAGGACGAGGTAGTCAGTGACTCTGACCTCCAACCTGGAGAAGACCTGCCGGCTGGAGGTGACGAGGAATCAGGGGTACAACATTCTGAAGCCGAGGACGACGCTACAGGATATGACTCCCCCCACCTTAGCCCTAGTGACTTTACTCGGGCTTGTTCTTTATAATTGTTTTGCTGAAGTTGATATAACCCAAAATGATGGACGCTTTACCTTCTGGTATAATTCTTCTAGCACGACTGTCGCTACTTTTATATTTTCTTATTGTGATATTGTACCTTGCTCAAACAATCAAGGCAGGAATCGGGGAAAACCACCGCTGCCATGGCTGTGTAATGTCCACCACGCACCACACGCAGTAAGTCACGTGTATATCTGTGTCACCAGCACTCACTGGGGAGATTCCTGCGACTCATGGGGGGCTGTTGGGTGGAACACTAGAGCAGATACCACTGTCTTTGAGAGCAGCCAAGACTGGGGGTATCGCCCCGATGTTGGCCTCCAGAAATGGTCCCATGGTCGATCCTTACTAACCCGTATGTCCCTACGAAAAAAGGGCACTTGCAATAGCCAATTTATCATTAACCTAGAAAACCCAGCCCCCGGCGATGCCGGACTATATGTCATGGGTAAATATCAATCAGGAGAAAGCGGGGGCCCAAGGGGAAGATTCCATTTAAAAGACATGTATGATAACCCAGAATACACCGCCCTCAAAGCCACTGTAAAACCTAAAACACCACCATCATTCTTTAAACCACATGTCACTACTTTTAATGAAATGTTAGCCATTAACAACCCCACTTACGAAGACACTATATCCATAGAGACTGGATCATCTGACGTAAACTATTGGTTAGAATTGATGAAGTATAATGCCCGCAAGGTTAATCAAACTGATTGCTATGTATGTGGAAAGTCCAGACCCCATTTAGGTACTGTACCCATACGCATACCTCCCGATCAGGATAAGTGCTTTTTTAGTTTATACACTGATACCATAGTGGAAGAGGCCAAATGTGAACAATGGAAAAAGGAATACCCCATTATAACAAAGAATACCAACCCTGGTAGTACCATAACTATTTACCCCGGTAATTACACTTGTTATTTCTCTAATAGTACTGATCAAAATGTTGTACAATTGAAATTATTTCCTGACGGGTATTGTGCTGAACGAAGAAATATCAGCATACCCACCATGAAGAAATCATTAGGCGATATCTATTTTATCTGTGGAGATATGAAATTGAGGACAAAATTAAATAGCCCTTGGAAAGGAGAATGTGCCCTGGCAAAGATTATCATGCCCATTCACATCCTCCCAGCCAACCTTCCTCAACCTCCTCCCACAGGCAACACAAACACACACTCTAGAGCTAAGAGAGATGCCCCCAAGGAAAGTTTCGATCCACACATATATATCGATACTATTGGTGTCCCTCGGGGAGTTCCAGATGAATTTAAGGCTCGAGATGAAGTCGCTGCTGGCTTTGAGTCTCTAATTCCCCAAGTGACAATCAATAAGAACGTGAACTGGATAAATGATATATATTATAATCAGCAGCGCTTTGTTAATGATACTAGAGATGCTTTGAAAGGTATTGCTGAACAGTTAGAAGCCACTTCTCAAATGACTTTTCAGAATCGTATGGCTTTAGATATGATGCTTGCCGAGAAAGGAGGAACCTGTGTGTACATAGGTAAGGTTGATGGATGCTGTACTTATATCCCAGACAACACAGGTCCTAATGGGAAAACTACCCTAGCTATTAAACATCTAGAAGATTTATCCATCGAACTCAAGAAGAACTCAGGTGTCACGGACCCCTGGAGTAGCTGGTTTGGATGGTTAAACGATTGGAAACACGCACTAACACAAATAGGCATATTTATCCTCATTGTAATTATTGTACTTATGATAGTAGGATATTGTGTCTTTCCCATATGCAAGAAGATTGGTTCCAAGTACCTGGATAATGTAACACCTGCTATGTACACTGATCTCGCCAAAAGCCCTCCCTCACCAGAAGATTATGGTGAATATGTCAAAGTTCACCGTACCAAACAAGATGCCATCTACAAGAATCAAATTGTCTAAAAAGGACATTGATTCTAAGAGGGGATTGAAGGGTTAATCAGCCATCTTGTTTCTCTGTCTTATAGTTTCTGTTCCTGCTTATCTCAAGAAGTTATGTTCTGGCTTGTTTCCAGTACTCGCTTGCTATCACGTACTTTGTAACTTACCTCAGAAACTGGACATTCTGTGATTTCTCATAACTAACGAATGCTACACACTCCCCTATAAGGCGACGTATAAGCCACCCCACCTAGATGCTGTTATTTCCCTACCTCTGCACCAAATATTGACCAATCATGTAATTGAACCAGCACCGTATGTTATGTATAAAAATGTTGCTTTTGTCATTATTAAATTAGAGTTAAACCTTGTATCTGTGGTCCTCGTTACTGCTCATATCATATAAGGTTACACTCTCACGGAGCTCTAAGGGGTCTTCACACTGAGGTCAAATAAGGTAATGCATATATAAGGAAATCGATACATCGGCACATGATCGATTTTCCATCAGGCGCCAGACTATGTAGGCGCTCTCACTACCCTGCAACTGTGAGTGTGCAGTGCAGACATGTGTGGTGCTGCTGGCTGCCGCTGTCAGTGTATGACAGACAGCAGCGCTGGCAGCACAGGGGAGAGAAGAGAGGACACTTACATCAGATGCTGTGACTCTGAAGGTAGAAGTAGAAGCAGCAGCAGCAGGGGAAGTCCGACTTCCTGCACTTCTCTCACTGCGGTGCCGAGATCCTCCCCCTCATCTCAGCATCAGGGGTCAGAACAGCATGTGCCGAGCTGTGATTGGAGGAGCTCGGCACATGCTGATTAAAGGAGCCCCTGATTGGAGGAGTGACATGCTTATTTGATCCCTGTCCTGAAGCAAACACTGAGGATCTTGCATTCATGGCTCCCTCTGTGAGTATGTATACCCTCTGCTTTGTCTGTCTCTGCAGTTCCTGCCTCTCCCTGTAGCTTCTCCCATTTCTTTCTCTCCCTGCTCATTATACTGTATGTGCCCCTCTCCCTGCCCATCAGCTGTCCCCCTCTCCCTGCCCAGCATCAGTCCTGTCCCCCCTTCTGTCCCACCATCTGTCCCCTTCTCCCTGCCCAGTATCTGCCCCCTATCCCTGCCCAGTATCTGTCCCACCCTCTCCCTGCCCATCATATGTCCAGCTCTCCCTGCCCAGTATCTTCCCCCTCTCCCTGCCCAGTATATACCCCCTCTCCCTGCCCAGTATATACCCCCTCTCCCTGCCCATTATCTGTCCCACTCCTCTCTGCCAGTATATGCTTTCCTCTCCCTGCCAAGCACCTGTCCTGTCCCCCCTCCTGCCCATCATCTATCCCCCTCTCCCTGCCCATCATCTATCCCCCTTTCCCTGCCCAGTATCTACCCCATCTCCCTACCCAATATCTGCCCCCTCTCCCTGTCCATTATCTGTCCCACCCCCTCTCTGCCCAGTATCTGCCTTCCTCTCCCTGCCCAGCATCTACCCTGTCCCCTCTCCTGCCCACTACTACTGTGGGCATTATGTGCATAAAGTGCTTTACTACTATAGACTTTGTGTAATGGGCACTACTGTACGGTGCCCACACTACTTTTGTGGGTATTTTGTTTATAATTAAAACTACTATGGTAGTTATGTATAGGGGGCAATACTATTGTGTTTTTTTAAGTGGCACCACAGTGGGCATTATGTTAAAGGGGCACTATTGTGGGCATTGTGTTTAAGGAACACCTTCTGTGATGTAATGTAAATAAGATTTTGATACTATATGGTGTAATTGAATATGAGATGGTGGGTGCAAATATAGAGATTGCAGGAGGGCGCTGTACTACCTAGCACCGGCCCTGCTCCTTTTCTTTTTTTCTCTTTCTCTTTTCTCATCATCCTTCCCTTTTATTTCCAGCCTAACCCACCCCCTCAAATTGCCTTCTTCTTTAAGAATATTTCCAATTATTATCTAAATCATATGCCTATATATATATATATATATATATATATATATATATATATATATATATATCAGGCCTCTTCCTTGCAGAAGATCCCATCTTCTATTTAATTATACAAATTGGAAGAGGGTAAAAAAATAGGGTGGGAGAAAACTAAGGCCCTTATTCAGATCGGCACGGTACGGCCCGCGTGCGGCCGTACCGCCGATGTTTTTTGTCTGCACATGCGCAGAGGTCATTCTGCGCATGTGCAGCCCCCTTCGCCGCAGACGGATTTCGTCCGCCGCAAAGGGGGCGGATAGGGGCGTGAGGGGCTTCATCCCCTCATTTCCCTATGTGTACGCCCCGCGTTTCATGGGCGTTCCCATGCAAACGCGGGGCGTATGCATGGTAATGAGGGCATGACGCCCTCATTACCATGACATGGGGGCGGAAAGCTGACGTCGCCGGATGTCAGCTTTCAGCCCCCATACAAGCTACCACACGGACGATTGTCCGTGTGGTCTTAGCTTGCGGGAGCTGCCGCGGCGTGCGGGCCTGCCTTCGATGGTCGTCGACCATCGAAGGCAGGGGGCAGCTCCCACCATGGTGGAGGCGTAGCCTCCACCATTTTTGTGCGGATCGCCAGCCGTCCGTGTATGGACGGCCGTGGCGATCCGTCCGGTGGGCGGCCCTTGGTTTGTGCGGTCGGAGCCCCGTGTGCGGCTCTGACCGCACCAACCAGAATAAGGGCCATAGTCCGGAGTATATTATCTAGATTTTTCCAAAGTCTTATACCCCTTTCACATTGCAGCTGTAACACGGTATATTGCATTTTTTTTAGTGCTTTAAAACGTTTCCAGCTGCAATGTGAAAGCTACATTGTCAATTTACCGGTTACAGAAAACCGGCATTTTGACACGTGTTAAAAGGAGGATCCTACACGGTTCGGAGCCGTTTCACCTGCAGTGTGAACAGCTCAGAAACGGGATTTGCTATAAATGATAACCACACTTGATCCCCGCCCACAAGCAGGGAAAAAACATTTAAAATGACATTGTATGGCTTTCTATGGGTGAAACGGGTTGAATCTGAAAGGTACAAAACGGTATTTAAACTGCAATATACCTTTACATCATGCAATATGAAAGGGGTTTAACTGGCTTTTGACCAGTTTTAAGACACGTTTAGAAAAACGGGTTGAAAGCAGGTTTTTGCAATGTGAAAAGGGTATCACTCAATCCTTCAGATCTTTACCCAGTAATGATAAATCTTAAGGAACCTCCAACTTGAACTGGAAGTCTATTTCCCAGATGCAGCCACATTTTCCTTTAGAAATTTCTCAGCCTCCATCACATTGCTAAATTCGGTACTTATGTATTATCTGGGCTCCCATGTTAAATGCACCCCATTTTTTCATACCCCTACTATCCAACTACGCATGGAGTTGATTTTATATAGTGTGGCGAGCGCAGCGAGCCACCGTGCCCGAAGCGTGGTGAGCGCAGCGAGCCCCGCGAGGGGACGCGGTCTGATAAGAAAAACGGGAGCCCAGATATTACATAAGTACCATAAATTCTTTAATAGTTTCGCCAATGAACAGTCTTCACCTTGCTGGATATACAGTATAAGTGTGAATTTCACATTCTCCTTAAATAATCTAGCGCACAAAGGAGAAAAATCCCTGCATGCCCTTGTGATTTCAGCTGAAAAATCCTGATATAATTTTTTTTTGTTCCATTACATGTCAAATCTCTCATCCTCCTTGAGGCTGATTATATGGCCTCTTTATTCAAGTAATTTAAACATTTAAATATGACAACTCTTGTTCTTCCATTTGGAGGCTTCTGCAAAGGCCCTAGCCGATGGGCCCTCTCGATTATCATATCTTTGCATTCTTCCGATATCTTTAACATTTCTGGTAGGGATTTTTTAATAAAATGGAGCAAGTCAGGGCCTTTTATATTTTCATCAAGTCCTACTATTCTAAACATTTTTTGTCCTTGCTCTATTCTCCAAGCTGTAAATTTTGGATTGATTCCTATTTATAGTGCTTTGCATTGTGGCTGTGGTTTGCTTTACACTAGCCATGTCCGTGAATAATTCTCCCACCCTGACCTCTGTCTCTCACTGTCCCTTTGTCATTTGCTGTAATTGATCTTTCAGTTCTTGTATAGCTGTGGAGAACTTTGTTGCCTGCATCTATATTAATGGTCCCTTGTTAATTGGATGGCTTTAACCACTTCCCCATATGTAATTGGGGGATCCTTCTATGTGTGTATACCTGGGGACGATGGCTGTGCTTGATGTTGTGAGCCCATTGACTCACTTGCAGTCGCCATTTTAGTCCCCTTTTTATGTTTAGTAATTCTCGGCATTTGTGGCAACAGGTATCTGTCCATATGGTACAACAGTTTTTTTTCCCACTGCGTAAGTTCTCCTCTTTGTTTTTTCTCTCCTTTCTCTTTCTCCCTTTCTTCCTCCTTTCCCTACCCTTTGTTTTTATTTAAGAATAACTTTTCTTGGGAGCGTGGCCAGGCTGGCTTGTGGAGAGGACGTGTTTTCAGGCAGCTCCCAAGCAATATCACCCTACTCACCCTTTAAACACCCCTGAACCTCTCTTTTTCTACCCACCCCGATTGCCTACCTCACTACCTGTGCCCCGAGACCAGTTGGACCAAGCTGCAGAGCCGGAGAGCACTTATAAGTGCTCCTGCAGGTTGCAGCCTTGACACCAGCCTTAATTTCGGCACCCCACTTGGCGCACCGGATCGGAGCGGGAGAGGAGGTGGGACAGCCCCTGGAGCCTCAGGTAGGAGAGGCGGTGTGCCCGCACTGGGGATACCCTGCCTCAGACCCGTGCACTTTGCCGAGGCTCCGTGCGCCCATCCTGTGCGTCGGCCTACCAGTGCTCGGCAGCCGCGTGCAGGGGGAGACGCTCAGGCGGATGGCTAACATCTGCTGCACTGCCTGGTGGGGAGCTGCGCCCGCTTACACAGAGGGCCCCCAAGCCTTGCCTTTTGCCCTCTGAGTGCTGGGCGCCTGTGGTACACCAGATCAACCACCCAAGCAGCGGCCATTTTAACAGAAGGTAACCCCACGGCCTCCTCCTCTTATACACCCACACATCCTACACAGGATAACCACCCATACCCTCATCTCCCCATTGTACAGCATTCCTCCAAGGCCCTAACAGCATATAAGGGGTTGCTGACCTAGACTGCTACACCCCCCTAGGCAGTCACATATGAGGGCTATTATTCTGCCTCGCGTGCAGCTTCTGGTACTACTTCAACAGGACTGCATTCTCCTTCCACTGCTCACTATCTTTAGGGAACAGGGATGAATAAAAATATTCTGAAGCACTTCTCACCTGGCTATATTTCCAGCTGCTACCCACTATCCATTGCTTAACATGCAACAAACATAAAGAAGAAAACTTATGCACCTCTCCCAAGCACCACCCTCCTTAGAAATTGCACAGCTTATTTTGTCCATCTCTCTCCCCTTGTAAAGTGCTATGCATACAAATTGATGAAACACACAATATTCTTATAAGACCTGCTCAGCATGGACACCAATACTGCACGCTTCAATACTGACTTTTGTTATTTACTGTTTTAAAATGTGACTCTAAAACAACCAGCCTCATATGCTATTGCGGATTCCTGCTGAACACCTTTCTTTTTCTTTCAGTGAAATGTGACTTATCACTAATACTCAATAAGCTTTGCAGCCTCATAATCGCCAGTCCCTGCAGCCGCCTCTATTTCTCACTTCTACTTGCCGGAACAGATGTATGGAAAAATACTTAGTACCTCACTCAATGTCCTCTACAGGGTCTTCCCGTGCCCCACCTACTGACTCACAGTGTGGTTATTCATCAGACTCTGATCATTCTGTTACCCCCTTAACTTCACAAAACAAAAGGAAGGCAACAAATACGCCCAAATCATCTAAAATGAAACCAGCCAACATTGCCGCAGTTATTGGTCTAATGCTGGATGAAAACCTAGCAGGTCTCAAGTCTTCCATCGATTCTACTCTTGCCCAGCTCATCCAGCATTCTCAATGCCTGGACACCGCAGAACAGATAATTTCCCCACTCGAAGATGAACTACAAGTTGCACAAACGACAGTGGCATCACATTCCAAGGAAATTTTCATCCTATCCAAGAAATTAGACGATTTTGGAAAATCGTAATAGTCGTAATAATTTAAGGGTGGTAGGCATACCAGAGTCGATCCGGGGCATGAACTCATGGATCTCCTAGCTTCCTGGATACCTGAGCAGTTAGCTCTGGACCTCAAGGGAGCACCTTTGGCAATTGAGAGGGCGCACAGAATTGGTCCTGACAGACCCAATCCTACCGGATCCTTAACTGCGCCGACAAAGTTAAAGTCTTGGAACATTACAGAAAAACTGCCAGTATCACCTACAAAGGCGACCGCCTTCTCATCTTCCAAGACTTTTTTAATCTGGTGGCCTCTAAAAGCAGGGACTTTGCTCCTATATGCAAGCATCTTATCGATTCCAAAATTAAGTTTTCGCTGCTCTACCCGGCCCGCCTCCGTGTGTTCGGGGATGGCCAGACACTCTTCTTTGATGACCCCGCATTTCTCTATCCCTGAGACCTGAATACGGTGTCTGGTGTCCCTGGGTGCCCGGGGGTCTGCTGATGTTTGCTTTTGTTCTTCATCATTGACAAGTATGTGCTGCAATGTGCGATTTTCTTGCTGAAGGGTTAAAATGTATCAGCCGCTAAGTATCTGATAGGCTTAATACATGATTTCTTTGTTCTATTTGTTAGTTTCTGTATTGTTCTATAAACCCCCTCTACCATTCTCTTCTCTTTCTGCTCCCAACTAAATCTTACTGATCCTTGGTGCATATTTCACCCTTTGCAAAAAGACTATTCGTTTTATTTACACCCACACTCCACACATTCCCAAATTGATTATCTCTTTCTCTCCAATCACCTCCTTCCCAAAGTTACGCACACATCCATACACAACATCATAATATCTGATCATGCTCTGATATTGTTGACCATACAATTAACTCTGCCTCAAACATTTACTAAATGTTGGTGGTTCCCTGCACATCTATTCCACTCCGAGGACTTTCTTTTATACCTTAAACATGCTTGGTCTGATTTTGTAATAGATAACTCGGCTCAAGCTGACAATCACTCTATATATTGGAACGCCTCGAAAGCAGTTCTTAGAGGCCACATTATGTCATACATCCACTCCAAATGGAAGAAATTCACTACTCCACTAAAAACTCTTAGTGCTACACTCACCTTAGCATACAACACCTATAAGAGAAGTGATAGTGATAAGGAGGAATATTTATTAGAAATAACTGGGTGAGGTGTCACAGGCAGGTTGTGAGAGAGAAAATTGGAAAAGTAAGAATTTAGTATTGAACCAACATGCGACCTTTTAACAAGAAAAATATTATAGGGTACTGGGTTGGTGGTGCTTCCAAAAGATTCAGCAGGATAACTGAATTAAATTAGGTGTCATAGGAGAGACGTAGGGAGAACAAAAGGGTTTTTGGGGCACACTTGAAATTTTAGGATAGTGAAAAAATAGTGTACAAATGTGTGACATAAAATCTAACCTTTATTGATTACACTTAAAAGAGCATAGAAGCACACGTCAATTAGATACAAAGAACAATTTCATGAGCAAAAAATTTTTTTAAAATCATCAATCAGCATGTGAGTATATCTACGGAGTTTATTTTATAATCGTAATACACAATGCAGACAAAAACGAAATTGTAATACAATAACCGTCAAGTGGGCGAAAATGATTTGGCAGGGAATTTACCAGACCGTAAATATTTGAGCAGGACAAATCAACACAAGATAGTGATACCATGCACATAAATGTTGCAGAGGTTCGTAATATTTTAATATTTTGGAGTCTTGCTTCAGACCCTCCTTAAACAATAAATAATAATGGACCCAAATGCGATGATACGGGTAACAGGTTTACATTACTATTGTTAGAGCAGGATTTAATGGGTAAAGGGAGAGATAGGAATGCTCTTCGTATGCATTCGTTACTTCTGCTGTCTGAGTGTGTGATACAGCACTGGATATTCCCTGATGGTCCCCCAGGAGGTACTGATCCAGCCAGTCGCTGCTTAGCTGCTGAGTTCAGATGGGATCAGGCGGCCCAGCGTTGTATGGCTGTATATGGCATCAGATGAGAGAGCCTCAAATGGAACTAGGAGCCAGTTGCCACTTCTGCTTTTCCCCGATATGGCTCAGGAGAATGAGAGAGTGAGCGAGTCCAGATGAGAGATGATAGTAGATTAGAATGAAAGAGGAAGGATGAGAAGGATAAGGAGAGGTATGCTCACAGAGTAATGGTATATGTGCCCACTGCTGGATTCAATGAATTCGTGGTCACTGAGCCAGTAATGGAAAATACTGCGCACAATGCCACATGCAGGGGTGAGTAGGGTCTTTATAGATCTTAAATCATTGTATGTGCAAGATATATTAATTTATCAGCAGCATACATCACAGCATGTGGTTCCAAGCATGTATCAAAACAATATAACAGAAAGTATTGGTTGAGGACATCAAATATTGATACCAATTTTCAGGAAAGAAAGACGGTAATTGTCAATTTAACTGATTATTGCTAAGTAGCAATCATTAAAGGTTTTTAATTAGGGCTGTTAGTAATGGTGTAATGGTAACACCAGTGGAGCAGGTAGGTTGAAAAGATAATATTGTATAAAAAATGAGACAGAACAACAATAGTATGCAACGAAAAATAACCCGAAGGTCACATTAATAACAAGCGCTCAATTTCTCATAAAGTGGCCACCTAATTATAGCGTGCCCCATATGGTAAAGCACAAAAAGTCCCGCTCAGTAGCGGTATTGGAATGCGTACGCATCAGACACAAAGTCTGTGCGCAAGCGGCAATCTCTGAACTACGAAGCAGATTACCTTGTATAAGTGACAGCGGGATCCAAGCGTGGTGAGATAAACCGTGCGGTGAGAACTCCCACCGTCTAAATCGTAACGGCCGCGCTGCTCTGAGAAGGACTGTAGGAGGGCTCTGAGTGGCTGGAAATGCCCTGACGTCAGACGGACACGTGTTTCGCCCCGATTGGGCTTGATCACAGTGACGTCACTGGGGCACGCTATAATTAGGTGGCCACTTTATGAGAAATTGAGCGCTTGTTATTAATGTGACCTTCGGGTTATTTTTCGTTGCATACTATTGTTGTTCTGTCTCATTTTTTATACAATATTATCTTTTCAACCTACCTGCTCCACTGGTGTTACCATTACACCATTACTAACAGCCCTAATTAAAAACCTTTAATGATTGCTACTTAGCAATAATCAGTTAAATTGACAATTACCGTCTTTCTTTCCTGAAAATTGGTATCAATATTTGATGTCCTCAACCAATACTTTCTGTTATATTGTTTTGATACATGCTTGGAACCACATGCTGTGATGTATGCTGCTGATAAATTAATATATCTTGCACATACAATGATTTAAGATCTATAAAGACCCTACTCACCCCTGCATGTGGCATTGTGCGCAGTATTTTCCATTACTGGCTCAGTGACCACGAATTCATTGAATCCAGCAGTGGGCACATATACCATTACTCTGTGAGCATACCTCTCCTTATCCTTCTCATCCTTCCTCTTTCATTCTAATCTACTATCATCTCTCATCTGGACTCGCTCACTCTCTCATTCTCCTGAGCCATATCGGGGAAAAGCAGAAGTGGCAACTGGCTCCTAGTTCCATTTGAGGCTCTCTCATCTGATGCCATATACAGCCATACAATGCTGGGCCGCCTGATCCCATCTGAACTCAGCAGCTAAGCAGCGACTGGCTGGATCAGTACCTCCTGGGGGACCATCAGGGAATATCCAGTGCTGTATCACACACTCAGACAGCAGAAGTAACGAATGCATACGAAGAGCATTCCTATCTCTCCCTTTACCCATTAAATCCTGCTCTAACAATAGTAATGTAAACCTGTTACCCGTATCATCGCATTTGGGTCCATTATTATTTATTGTTTAAGGAGGGTCTGAAGCAAGACTCCAAAATATTAAAATATTACGAACCTCTGCAACATTTATGTGCATGGTATCACTATCTTGTGTTGATTTGTCTTGCTCAAATATTTACGGTCTGGTAAATTCCCTGCCAAATCATTTTCGCCCACTTGACGGTTATTGTATTACAATTTCGTTTTTGTCTGCATTGTGTATTACGATTATAAAATAAACTCCGTAGATATACTCACATGCTGATTGATAATTTAAAAAAAATTTTTTGCTCATGAAATTGTTCTTTGTATCTAATTGACGTGTGCTTCTATGCTCTTTTAAGTGTAATCAATAAAGGTTAGATTTTATGTCACACATTTGTACACTATTTTTTCACTATCCTAAAATTTCAAGTGTGCCCCAAAAACCCTTTTGTTCTCCCTACGTCTCTCCTATGACACCTAATTTAAAGGAGGAATATTTGTCTGCAAAACAAATATGACACCTTCCTAATTGAACAAGCCCAATCCTCCCACGACTACTATCATAACAAACTGCATAGATTTGACAACAAATCAGGGAAACTCTTAGCGAACCTGATAAAGGAACCTCGTTCCCGAACATGGATTAAGGCTATTAACCACTCGGGCACCCTCCTCACTAACCCTAATGACATATGCAGCGTATTCTCTAACTTTTTTAGCGCCCTCTATTCTCTGGAACCCTCTGACACACAGGAAAGGGTACTTGTGTATTATCATGGCGCCCATCGCATCGCATACCATAAGGCATGCAATATCGCGCGATGTTCTACAATGTCATACAATTTTAAAATTGTATGGCATTGTATATTGCATACAATGCGATGGGATGCGATTATAAGTTGTATAAGCACCCTAATGGGTGCTTACAATGTTAAATGCACCCTAATGGGTGCTTACAATGTTAAATGCACCCTCACGCCACCCCCCACTATAAATGTGAACCCGAAGCGTGGCGAGCGGTGGCGGTACGCGTCCTACGACCTTTTTATACCCCCACTATCCACGTCGGCGTGGAGTTGATTTTATAAAGTGTGGCGAACGCAGTGAGCCACCGAGCCCAAAGTGTGGCGAGGGGACGCGCAGAACTTCACAGTTATACGCGTCCCCTTGCGGGGCTCGCTGCGCTCGCCACGCTTTCGGCTCGCTGCGCTCGCCACACTTTAGATTATCAACTCCACGCCGACGTGGATAGTAGGGGTATGAAAAGGTCGTAGGACGCGTACCGTACTCGCCATGCTTCGGGTTCACGTTTATACTTGGGGGGTGGCATGGGGGTGCATTTAACATCGTATATGGGGCAAAATCGCATGCCATCGGGTGTATGGCATGCGATGCGATCAAAAATCAGGCGACTAATTATCGTGGGCGCCGTGCTAGTACACAAGTACCCAGGAAAGTGAGGCATTTCTAACAGCAACTGAGCTACCTACACTGACACAGGAGGAGAGGGAAATGTTAGATCGCCCTGTCACAGAAGAAGAGGTACTAGACACCATTAAATTCCTGCCTGACGGCAAAAGTCCCCGACCTGGTGGCTTTGGGGCGGAATTTTATAAATTATTAAGGAGAGAAATTGCGCCCACTTTAACATCATTGTATAATCATATAATATCAATGGGAGACATGCCCCTTAGGTTAAATAAGGCTAGGATTATAGTCCTACTAAAGCCAGGCAAGGATCCTACTTTGATGGGCTCCTATCGCCCAATATCTCTCTTAAATCAAGACTTCAAACTACTAACTAAATTAATGGCTAATCGTTTACAAAAGTGTCTGCCTCGTCTGATCTTGCCTGCCCAGTTGGGTTTTGTGAAGGGTAGACAGGGTGATGGGCGTTCGTGCAGCAATAACGCACACCCGCCTTCACAACCTCCAAAATAACATACTAATCAATTTGGATGCCGAGAAGACTTTTGATAAGATTTCCTGGTCACATCTTCACAATGGGCTCTCTAGGAAGCTTTTTGGAGGACCCTTCCATGGACTGGTTCAGACAATGTACACCTCTCCAACGGCCCAAGTAATGGTAAATGGTATTGCCTATACATTCTTCTGTCTTGAACGGGGTACACGGCAAGGCTGCCCTCTTTCATCCTTACTCTTTAACTTAGCACTAGAATCACTCATTAGACACATGGGGTGACATTCTATGCTCTGCGATTAGCGCGATTTTGCGGTAATTAGACCACAAAATGGCGTTATCGCATTTTCCCATTAAATCGCCGATTTAATGGGATGCGCACAGGGGCTGAAATCGCATATTTTGTGCGTAAAGGTCTGGTGAATAAAAATGCGAGATTAATTCGCATTTTTATCGCATCCAGATGTTTGCGCACAGAAAAGTATACAAGTCGCTTATTTAATGCTATGCGCATTTGCACATCGCATTATTTAAGTGACTAATTTTCGCACTAATTTCAGACCTGGGTCTGTTAGGCGAATTAGCCAGAACCCTGCACAGATCGCAATGTTCCGTGCAGGGTTCTGCTGTAAAAAATAAAATAAATGGTTAAATAAAAAAAAAAAAAACGAGCGCAGGGTCCCCCGCCCGAGTGTAACCAGCCCCGGGCTCACTGAGCCGGTGCTGGTGACATAAAATCAGGGTCCCCGACAAATAGGGGTCCCCTTGATTTTATGAAACCAGCACCAGACTCAAGGTCCGGCGCTGGTTCCCAAAATACGGGGGACAAAGTGACTAGGGGTCCCCCGTATTTTAAGAACCAGCACCGGACACAACCAGCCAGCAGGGTAATGCCACAGCCGGGGGGAGACTTTTTATACAAGTCCCCCCGGCCAAAGCATTAACCCCCTGGCTGGTCAGCATGGGCAGGGGTCCTGGGGAAGTGGGGACCCCCCCAATGAAGAGGTCCCCCCCCCTCCAGGACTTACCAGCCCATGCTGATAGTCCGGGGCTGTCCTCCATGCCCCTGGGCTGTGGGCATGGAGCTGATGCTTTGTGTAAAAAAAAGAATGTAAACTATTGTTTTACACTGGCGGACTATCAGTCCCAGCAAGCCTACCCCGCATGCTGGGACTTGGGGAACCACAAGTCCCAGCATGCGGGGCATTAAAGTGCCCGCTGGCACTTGTAGTTCTGCAGTGTAAAAAATAGTGCACAAAATCACACTGACACCCTGTGAAATAAAACTTTAATACACACAAAACACACTGATACTTACCTACCTTGAGCCCGTAGGTCGGTCCCTGGATCCTGGATTCGTCCTCCGGGGCTCCAGGGCAGAAGAGTCCGGTTCCGGGGCCTTGGTCCTGGTTCCGGGGCTGGTCCTGGGGTTCCGGGGCTCCTGGCGTGAAGAATCCGGGGTCCGGGATCCGTGGTAGTCCAGAGGGGTACCTAAGGAGGAAAATCCTACTCACCTGCTCCCCGGCGGCGACCTCCGAGAAAGTCGGCTCCTGATTGGCCAGAAATCATTCTGAATATAGACGCCGACGGAGTAACATCTCAGCGCATCCAGAGCAGAGATGTTACTCCGTCGGCGTCTATATTCAGAGTGTTTTGTGTGTATTAAAGTTTTATTTCACAGGGTGTCAGTGTGATTTTGTGCACTATTTTTTACACTGCAGAACTACAAGTGCCAGCGGGCACTTTAATGCCCCGCATGCTGGGACTTGTGGTTCCCCAAGTCCCAGCATGCGGGGTAGGCTTGCTGGGACTGATAGTTCGCCAGTGTAAAACAATAGTTTACATTCTTTTTTTTACACAAAGCATCAGCTCCATGCCCACAGCCCAGGGGCATGGAGGACAGCCCCGGACTATCAGCATGGGCTGGTAAGTCCTGGAGGGGGGGACCCCTTCATTGGGGGGGTCCCCACTTCCCCAGGACCCCTGCCCATGCTGACCAGCCAGGGGGTTAATGCTTTGGCCAGGGGGACTTGTATCAAAAGTCTCCCCCCGGCTGTGGCATTATCCTGCTGGCTGGTTGTGTCCGGTGCTGGTTCTTAAAATACGGGGGACCCCTAGTCACTTTGTCCCCCGTATTTTGGGAACCAGCGCCGGACCTTGAGTCTGGTGCTGGTTTCATAAAATCAAGGGGACCCCTATTTGTCGGGGACCCTGATTTTATGTCACCAGCACCGGCTCAGTGAGCCCGGGGCTGGTTACACTCGGGCGGGGGACCCCGCGCTCGGTTCTTTTTTTTACACCTTGCGCTGTCCTGCAAATGTGCGATTTTCACACATGAAAATCGCACATTTTCAGGACTAAAAACAGCGCACCACATCGCCGCAAATCGCCCCTATTCGCACTTTTCAGCCTCCAATGCATCACATTAAATATGCGCATTTCGGCTGAAAAATGCGATTTGAAAATAGGCGATTTGCGGCGATATGGTGTGTGAATTAAACATGCGCATTTAGCGCATAGCATAGAATGTCACCCATCATCTGCTCCCCCCACCTTTTAGGTATAACAATAGGAAATAGAGAACTAAAAGTTGTCGCTTTTGCAGATGACATTCTTCTCTTTTTGTCCAACCCAAAACAATCTGTCCCCTTCCTCATAGACATCATCACATTCCTCATTTGCTGGCTTCTCAATCAATTTCAGTAAGTCAGAGGCTCTGGCCATATAGTCAGGTAAGATCAAATTGGCTTGCTCCCTTTCCATTCAGATGGGCCCCTACATATATCACTTATTTAGGTATTGCTTTACCACCACATCCTCATAACATATACACATATAATATTACCCTAGTGATTCTTAAAATTCGAACTGAACTTAATCTCTGGCAAAACCTTCCACTAAATCTATTGGGAAGATGCAATTTGTTTAAAATGGCCAGCTTTCTAAAGTTGCTTTATGTACTGCAAATGACTCCTACTTTCTAAGTCTGATATTTCCTCACTGCATTCTATGCTCTCCAAATTTATTTGGAATTCTAAAAGACCTATGATCAGCCTTTATAAGCTAATGCAGACAACTCAATGAGGCGGTGTCAATTTGCTCAATATAAAGCAATACAACTTGGCCTGCATTCTTCGCTATGCGGTATATTGGGTCAATGGCACTGCCATCTTCACTGATGCAGTTCTAGACTCGCAGCTCTGTGCCTCACTCTCTTAGCTTCCTCTTACATGCACGCCCATCACAATTAAAATCACCCCAATTTGATAATCCTTTATTATCATCTACCATATATGCTTGGAGACGTGCAAGAAGTCTCTAGGCCCGCAACATTTTTACTCCTTGTCCCTCCCCCTGATTGGAAACCTGGAATTCCAGAAGGGTGAAGCCGTAGTGCCTTTCACGACGTGGCGATCCTCTGGAATATCATGTCTAAGATACCTACTTAACACCTCTAACACTCCACTCACATTCGAGGAGGCAACGCAACGATTTAATCTCCTACGCAGTCATGCATTCTCTTACCTTCAAGCTACTCATTAACTACAATCAATCCTTACTAAATGAAGGCCTCAAGGCATTATAACTCCATTAGACTCGGTGATACGCACCAGAACACATTCTATCTCTACTATATACGCCCACATACGCTTAATAAATGGGTCTCCCAGTCCTCCACTCTCGATTCTGAAACTATTCTAGACACCTTTTTAATAAATCTTAAACTCATCCCAGCCAGTTCCTATCAAGAAATGTTATATAAAATCTTTTGCAGAGCCTATCTCTCACCTAAAACTGTTATCTGATGGGTACAGCGGAGAGGTCTGATTGTTCTAAATGCCATACACGGAGGCTGATATATTTCATTGTCTTTGGCAATGCCCACACGTACAGGTTTTCTGGCAAACACTACATGACTATGCTACAAATACACTGCAATTGTCATTTAGATGCACTGATTCCTGGGCACTATTCGGACATATTGCCGATCAATCTAATATCCCTAAAGATGATAAAAAACTGATCATACTCATCTCAGCAGTGGGTAAAAAAGCTATCCTGCAACAATGGATACAGACTTCACCTCCTTCATTAGATATGGCGACCTCACATTTACTTTTCTTATTCACTAAGGACTGGTTGTAGACCTCACTTCATAAAGAACTCCTAACTTCTAAGCTATTTACTTCCTGGAATAAATTTAATAAGACCCTTCCCTCTCGTACTAAACCTGCTTTCAAAATACTTCATGGTATTCCCTTCAACTTCTACAAAATATTTCTCCTATTACCATATGATTAGGCTCCCAAATACCATTTTATCTATACTTCATTCTTCACTTTCTTCCCCTACTCCTCCCCTCATTCCATACTTTGTCTTTCTTTTCCTCAATTCCCGCATATCGACTGGATCTCTCCGTGGATAAGTTGACGGTCCGGGTCAACTGTTGGGCAAGTATTTTGGTTCACTACTTGGCCATCTGCTATGTTAATGTAGGGCCAAGCTATTTTGTTTTTTGCTTCTATTCTTATAAATATCCGTTTATTTTATTATTTTAATCTTTATTATTTTATTTGTTTTGATCACTATAATGTTTATATGCTCAGGTCGAGTTTCATACTTAGAGAGACTCTCTCATATCTTTTCAACAAACAGCATAGACAGTGATATTTGTATCTTCTCTACTGTATTGGGAATTAGCTCTCCATTTTATTAATTTAGTGAATATATTAAAGAAAATGTTGAAAATGGTTCTTGAACCTCGTTACTACTACTTGTATGTCATTGTCCGTTGTTGGATATACTGAATTATTATTTTGTTTATTGAGGCTCCATAAAAAATATTTTGGAAAAAAAAAAAAGAATAACTTTTCTAAATGTTATTACTTTTATATATTTTAATTGAGGCACCTAATATATATATATATATATATATATATATATATATATATATATATACTTGCAGTTTTTGGAGGGAGCACTCGTGACGGTTTTCAACAGTGTATAGATAATGAAATAAGCAAACGCACACAGGAAGGTGCAGTTAATCGACGTTTCGGGTGATTTACCCTTTATCAAGACATGACAACACATAGTACATTACTTACATATATAGACGTTCAAAGTGATTAACCCCGTGCCGTGTGTTCCACTCCACGCTGCAGCCGGGAGCCGGGTGACGTCATAGAGGCGCGGCCGCGCCGACGGTTCCGGACTCCCTGGATGGGCGTATCTTGGAGTGACAGTGCGCCCGTAACCTAAGTGATGATACAAACAATGAATAATTAAAAATGGAGGCTTGCTCCAATGGCACTTGGAAGGCACAAGGCAGAGAATACATAATGCAGTACAAATAAAGTAATAATAGAGCAATGCTGTGCTGGAAAAACATATGTATATGAACAGAGCCAATAATGTGCATGGTTACGCCGTTGTCAGATGCCGGCATTTGGGAAAATCTAGCGTCATACAGTAGCCTAGCGTCATAAAGTAGACAGTGCACTACGAGTGCGTGGAGTGGAAGGCGCTCAGCCTACACTGTTAAAGATAATAAACACGCTCAGTGGGTATGGCTGGTTTATAAAAAACATGTGTAAGACAGTTGTTCATTAAGTCCGAGGGGTTGGACCGTCTGTAGCCTGTGAATCCACTTGGCTACAGACGGTCCAACCCCTCGGACTTAATGAACAACTGTCTTACACATGTTTTTTATAAACCAGCCATACCCACTGAGCGTGTTTATTATCTTTAACAGTGTAGGCTGAGCGCCTTCCACTCCACGCACTCGTAGTGCACTGTCTACTTTATGACGCTAGGCTACTGTATGACGCTAGATTTTCCCAAATGCCGGCATCTGACAACGGCGTAACCATGCACATTATTGGCTCTGTTCATATACATATGTTTTTCCAGCACAGCATTGCTCTATTATTACTTTATTTGTACTGCATTATGTATTCTCTGCCTTGTGCCTTCCAAGTGCCATTGGAGCAAGCCTCCATTTTTAATTATTCATTGTTTGTATCATCACTTAGGTTACGGGCGCACTGTCACTCCAAGATACGCCCATCCAGGGAGTCCGGAACCGTCGGCGCGGCCGCGCCTCTATGACGTCACCCGGCTCCCGGCTGCAGCGTGGAGTGGAACACACGGCACGGGGTTAATCACTTTGAACGTCTATATATGTAAGTAATGTACTATGTGTTGTCATGTCTTGATAAAGGGTAAATCACCCGAAACGTCGATTAACTGCACCTTCCTGTGTGCGTTTGCTTATTTCATTATCTATACACTGTTGAAAACCGTCACGAGTGCTCCCTCCAAAAACTGCAAGTATATTTCCCTGTTGGGATTAAGGAGGCACCGGACAAGCTGTGTTTGTAAGGAGAGTGCCAGGCATTTCTACAAATATATATATATATATATATATATATATTTCCAAGACTGCCGGCACTCCGCAGGTTAAACTGGACAACGGGCCCCGGTGCCCCAGCAAGCAATCATACAATACAATACTGTAGGATTGTGCTCTGAAGAAGGGGGTCAAACCCCGAAAGCTCAGTAATACACATCCGTTTTCTTTGATGACCTTGCCTCCCGAGTGCCAATCATTTCTTGGAGTATTTTATATATATATATATATATATATATAAAAGACAAAGGGTTGCCCGATACCGCGCACAACGGTTTTGTTGCAGCAACTCTGAGGATCCCCTGTTAGGCGGGACCCAGGTGGGTTTAGAGATGAAAAGGAAATAAGAGTTCAGAGTGCGCTACCAGAAATTATATAGGGCCTGCTTCACCAAGTGAATAACAGAAACTTGCTGCAATAAAAAAGCTGTTGTATTTCTGCACTTTTATGTATTGCCTATAAGGCTTTTATATTAAATCATATTGTGTTTTTAAAAAAACTGTGTAATTTCTGGTAGCGCACTCTGAACTCTTATTTCCTTTTCATATATATATATATATATATATATATATATATATATATATATATATATATATATACACACACCTCTGCGGGGGCCTGTCCAACTCCACTTCCTGTATTTGCTTTAAACTCAACTTTCTCTCCCCAAAGGGGATTCTTTTAACCCCTCACAATATTATAGGATCCAGAATAAGGATGGCTCTTCCGCTGCACTTCACAGAAGTAGGATTTTAATCTCATAAAGTCTCTGTACATAAATCAGGGATGGGCAACACACACTGTATGCTAAAGCAGCACACTCCTGCTATTATATAGTGGGAATATCAGGATTCCCCTGAATCGTCCCTCACTCACCCTCCTCTGGCAGGTAGAACTTCTCAACTGCTCGTATAGAAGCGATGGCAGGCTTGCTGACTCAAGTGTAGGTCTTTTCAAGCTCCTACACACACCTCTCAATGGAACAGCGACTGTATTTGCTATATTTCAGCATGCAGGAGGCTGTCACTCAGCATCTCTCGGTGGTGGTGCCTCTTCGCTGCATCTCCAGCCCTGCCTAGTGCCATTTGTGATTGTGAATGAGTCAGAGAGAAAACCGTTGCTGAACACCCGGGCCATTGGAGAGCTATATAGCGTCATGATCGAAGTGAGTATGCGATCCCTGAAGCCAAAGCGTGAGAGTACCTCATGCATATAGTGCCAATTAAACCTATCAAATGCTTTCTCTGCGTCCAGGGAGAGGAGGAGGAGGTCCTGATCCTCGGAGAGAGAGTCTATTAAATTGAAGATTCTCTGCGTGTTGTCAGTGTCACGGCTAGGAGTTTGTGGACTCAGTCATGACCTTGGTGGTCTGGTGGCTGGTGCTAACTGTCACTCTAAGATACCGTGGACCCACCGAAGGTGGCTGATCAGATACGACAGGACTGGGAGGAGAGAGGATAGCTGGCCGGGTACACTGCCTTCGCGTTAAGTGACACCCCAGGGAAGTTGGCTAGACTTCCGAACGGAGGCACAGAGTCTAACTGGGCAGCGGTCTTCGCCAGGGATTCCCGCAAGGGAATTTTGATTTCGCTGCATCTACCCAGCAGGTCGCGGCCCTCCGATGGAAGTTTCCCTGAAGGTTAGGGTTCCTGAAGCAGGCGTACGGGTAGAGCAACTGTGCACTCACAGGAACTGAATAACAGCAAACCTTGGTAGCAGCCTTGACAGATGCAGGAGGACAGAATGACAACTGTAACTCAGGATGCCGACTTGGCTTGCAGTGATCACAGGAATAACAGAACTCAGGATGCCGACTTGACTTATAATGGACACAGGAATAACTTAAACTCAGGATGCCGACTTGGCTTGTAGTGGACACGGGAATAATGGAACTCAGGATGCCGCTTGGCTTGTAGTGGACACAGGAATAATGGAACTCAGGATGCCGACTTGGCTTGTAGTGGACACAGAAATATCCTGGAAGGTTCCTGGACGCTGGCCCAGAGGACAGGACACAGGATGCTGGGTGACATGCGAGAACGCCTTAGCAAGCAGCAGGAAGACAAGTTGCTGAAGCCAGTTCTGCGTATGTGAGCAAGATATTTATCCCCCCTGCCTTATATTGATTGGAGGAAATGACAGAGGGCAATCTGAGGCATGAATCCAGAATACTTCAGTCTGAACTAAACAGGTGAGCCACATGGAAGAGGAGAGCAAAGGGTTACAGGTGATTCCAGCTTCAGCCTGGATTTCCATCGGGTGCACCAATCAATGAACCAGCAATGCACAGACTGTCTGGCAGCATGAATGGAGACAGAACTGAGTCAGACTGAGACACAGAGCAGAGATTTCCTTTTTCAGGTTCCTAGATGGGGTAGTTTTGTTTCTAGACTTGAGGGCAGTTTGTTTGGTCTCTAAGTCCAGTTTGGTCTTAAGAACTTGGCGTTTAAGATTGGTGCCTGCCTGTATTGCAGCACCTCTTGTGACCGCCTTGAAGGCACACCAATGATTATTAATAGAGGTATCTTGCGAAGAATTACTGCCCATATAGGAGTTAATAGAGTTCAATATGGTGATCTTAGACCTAGGGTCTTTTAGAAGGTGTGGGAAGAGGCGCCAAGGGTGAAGAGGAGTCCGGGCAGAACCTAAATTCCACTTCCAAGTAACAGGGGCGTGGTTGGACCAGGTAATAGGTAGGATGTCAATCTCTTTAGTATTTTGCACTTATCACAAAGGATGAAATCTATTCTAGAAAAAGAGTTGTGTACTGGAGAGTAGAAGGTGTATTCACGACCAGAAGGGTAGTGGGACCTCCAGATATCATACAAGTCAAACTCTAGAAGTGGATTACGAAAAGATAGGGAAGGGCCAGTTGTCTGGGAGGGTCATGAAGGGGGTTGCTGGGATTTGTCTAATATAGGGTCTAGCACAAGGTTAAAGTCCCCAAGTACATCTAGGGAGCCCTTGGAGGTCTTTCGTATGAGAAGGAATAGTTTGCACAGAAAGGGTATTTGATTAGAATTGGGTGAATATAAACATACTAGTGTAGTCAATGTATCTTCTAGTAGGCCTGTCAGGATCAGATATCTGCTGTTTTTGTCAGAGATTTGATTTTGTAGAACGAAGGAGGTGTGCTTACTGAACAGAATTAGCAACGCCATTGTGTTTGAATGGGCCAGTAGCATAATATCCTAGGGGATAATTCGTACCCTTAAAAAGAGGTGGGTTAGCAGAGGTAATGTGTGTCTCCTCAATGGCGACAACATCAGCCTTCTATTTATGGAAGTAGGAAAGAGCCAATCTTCGCTTGTTAGGGGAATTTAACCCCTTAACACAGTGGTTCCCAAACTGTGTGCCTAGGCTCCCTGGGGTGCCTCGGGACACTTGCAGTGGTGCCTTGGATTAGTGGTCTAGAGGCAATTGAAATTATTTATAGTCATTGTAAAAGCCAAAAACATTGCTGGTGGGCTACCACTAATAAAATATGGGAACAGAAGCTAATCCTGTCACTCACCCATAAATAAACCTATGTAGGACATACAAAGCAATTTAAAGAATAAGAAACTTTTGGACTAGGGGTGCCGTGAAAAAAATTGTGATGCTCTAGGGTGCCGTGATTTAAAAAAGTTTGGGAACCTCTGCCTTAACATTTAAAGAAAGGAGTTTGGGCATTGTGGGGTGAGCTGTAGTGATGGGAGAGGTCTAAAACTATCTGTAAGGTGTGTAGGTTGTTGAGGCGGGGCAGTAGTGTTGTCCTTCGAGATAAAGGAGGGTTGGACCGAGGGGGTTATTTGGGATGGGGAGAGGTAAAGTATAGGGAAAGAAAAAACAAAAAGGTCCGGTATATTGGACCTGCATGACTACTGCAGGGGAAAAAGGGTACTTGCAGTAGTATAGGGAGGGTTGGAGGGCGGCCTGGCTCGCATAGAGCTGCCACTCAATTATTGCGGTATAGATATTCTAAGGTATAAAACAAGCAACATGTAACAATATAAGTATAACCTAAGTGGTAAATGTGGAAAAAGAGAACCACGGTTATTAAATAAAACATTGATTTCTAACAAAAGGAACTAGGTGAGGTAGACCTTGCATGGTAAAACAAACAAACTTTGAAGATACTTATCAAGAGGATCCGGTCCCGGTGGAGGGGAAAGCAAGGTCAAGGACATCAAAGTTCACAGGACTTGTGTATGAGAGCCAGGGGCTTAAGTGGGTATGTTCAAGTGGTGGACCACTCATGTGGAAGAGTGTGTGGTTGCTTTAGGTCCGAAATGTCCCAGTCCATCAGGAGCTTGACCCCTGCGTCCAGAGAGGAGATGGTGTATGTGGATTTCTCATAGTAGATGATCAATTTAACTGGGAACCCCCAACGGTACCAGATATCATGGGATCTGAGTGCAGAGGCAATGGGAGCAAAGGCTCTTCTGTTGGCTATGGTTACTGGAGAGAAGTTTTGAAAGATCTGGAGGCCCCCAGTAGGTCTGTGTTTTTCGATTCTCTCACTGCTCTAAGAATGCGTTCTTTCACTGTAAAGAAATGAACTCATAGAAGGGTAGGTCAGCAGAGACTGTTCTGGATGTGGGGAGACAATGTATGCGATCTATCAAGAGTTCTTTGCGGTCAATTGATGGGAGTAGCTCGCGGAACAGGGCAAATATGTAGTCTTTTCTTATTCTGCATTGGCTACTGAATCAGGTATGCCTCTGATCTTGATGTTATTGCGTATGGACCGCTCCTCCAGATCCGCTAGTTTGGACTTGATTTGATCCATGTCTCTTTGTTGACGGTCATAAGAATATATCATATCATTGTGAGACGCAACCAGTACCTCCTTTTTGCGCTCCAGGTGATCGGTTCTGTCATCGGTGGTGACCAGTTCAGTCTTAACTTCTCGGATAGCGGATTTTGAATCTTTAGACATTTCCACCTGGAATGCAGAGAAGACTTGGCATAGAGATTTCACCGTCACTGGAGCGTGTGATTCGCAATCCACTCCGGACAACACAATGGGTGATGTTATTCCACCCGTCACTCTCAGTGCAGGGGAAGTGGACTTTGGGGGGGGAATTATGTGTTGTAGGCAGATGTGGGGATTTTCTGGAAGGAAGGGAGATTTTGGATGGTACTGTATCTTTAGCTTTCATAAAAGGCATAGCTAAGTGAGGAGGCAGGAGTATATGCTAAGCTCCCAAAGGGGATGGTACCTGGGGGGGGGGAGTATAGGTTCAGAACATTAGAATTCTTGCTTGTTAAATAGATATATATATATATATATATATATATGAGTTTACCCCAGTGCTTCAGGGATGGACTTTGCAGGGAAAGGGTAGTCCAGTCCAGCTGAGATAGGGTAATGGGAGCCAAGTGGGAATAGTGGTGGGTCTCACCTATGTAGCTGGCTATACAGGGGGGTTGCCACTCCAGTCAGCAGCCCGCTGTGTGAAATGGGAGCCAGGGAGAAAAGGCTGTCCAGTTGGTGGGCGAGATCACAGGGGGGTAGGGAAGGATGCTGCAGGGCTTGTGGGAGCTGTGGGGCTAATATTTAGATGGGAATCAGGGGGACCCTGGGTGGTACCTCAGAGAATATGGCCGCCACTGGAGCGTCCAGGCCTGCCTGTCCCCACTGGGCGCCGACCTTGTGTTCAATGAGGAGGATCTCAGAGGTTCCAGGGCACAGGGAGGTACACAGATGCCCCAATCGATTGTGCTTCTGCGCATACAGCGCGGTAGGAGTAGGTCATCAGTCTGGGTCTTAACTCAGACCTTGGAGGGGTAAGTGGGTGGCTGAGGGGGGCCTGGAGGGGTAGTTTTGTGGAGTCGGAGAGCTGTGCTGCGTGGGCTTTTCTGGTCCCCCAACCAATATTGGATCCCGGCTGGAGATCTAAGTCCAGTCCCCGGCTCCGGACACGTTGTAGGCCGCACCCCGCCGGGTGTCAAAAAGGCTCTTCCCTGGCCAAATGGACCGGCGCCTTGGGTGGTGGTGTCAGCGGGAGTCTGTCTCCCTGCTGCGCCAGACGTCCGCGGCTGAATGGATGGCTCTGGCCCGCCGGGAGAGCTCCCAAATCGAGGCCCCAGCTTCAAAGTAGCAGGAAGTCCGCAACCTGCGGGAGTACTTAGAAGTACTCCCCGGCTCTGCGGCGCTGTCCCTTCAATAACGGGGTGCAGACAGGGAGGCAGTGCACGGGTCTAGGCAGTAGGGATGTGGTTAGGTTGGGAAAAAGGATTAATTCAAGGGGTTTATTGTGGGAGCTCCTCTGGGATGCGTCTTCACTCCTGTCCCGTCAGGCCATGCCCCCCCGCAGATACTTGTTTTGCGTCAGGCAGGGAGATGTCTCATAACAGTCTCCCTTCGCGGCACTTCCGCTGCTGCCCGCTCGGCGTCTCCCCCCACCAATGCGGCCTGCCGTCGGAGCCACACACTACACCTCCTGTCGGTCTCCTCCCGCCTCTGCTACTCTGCCCTGAGACACCCCTCTGGTCTCAACCCGCAGAGCCATTAAAGGTAGCTCCTGGCTCCGAGGACCAGAGTGTCCAGTTCAAGCGGGTAAGTTGATTTTAGGCTGGGGATCCGGCCTGCTGTCTGGTGTTGGGCCTCTGTGTAAGGGGCTAATTTCTTCAACTTTCGGGTTGGATCAAACAATATTTCAGCTGGATCTGTAACGGAGCTCTGCTGCTCCCATCCCCTCACATGGGTCCCGGAACCGGAAGTCCTTTCAAATATAATTTAGTGTAGACTGACTTTTAGTAGATATGTATGTATACATTTTGAATTAATGAATTCAATAACAATGAAAAATTGATTTATGTGTATCATCCATTTTGATTAAGGATCAACAACAGTTTCAACTCCAAAACATCCCAAGACACAGAAGGAAAGTACACCCCAAAAGAAATCAAAAACAGATGAGACAGGTGAGGAATGTTATTGTCAGTGAATGATTTACTTTAAAAATAATTTTGTAATTGGCATTTGAAAATGTTTGAATATTGTACATTCCGGGAAAAGGGCAGAGAGAAGGGTTTCCTTTGGAGAATTTGAAAAAGAAACCACTGGACCAACAGCCAATCCAAACTGGTGAACAACCTGTCCCTCTGCTTCAGACTAGAGATGGGACAGTCGTGAGTGAGACAGATCTTTTGAATGGCTCAAGAGACAGTGAGCCTTTGCTCGCTAAAAGATGAATGGTCATTCTTCAGTTCAGTTTTGTTTTGCATGGTAGGGTAACGCCTGTGTATCTAAATATATTTTGTGTTAAAGATTAAAAAGTTCCTTGACCCCTGGTGTAGAAGGCTGCATCTACAATGAGTTACTATATGCAGTGATTGGGTTGGGTGCTTCTTTTCTTACAGTGTTCTCACAGTAGATTGCTTAGTTAGAACGTCTGCTCCTGTGATTACCAATAATTAACTGTTCCTTTCCTCTGTGGAGATTGTTGGGTCTCTTTTAATTGAGAAGGCGGGAGCCTGCTTCTCCGTGGGCTGTTCACTGCTGATCTATAGGGGAAGAGCTGCACCATTACTCACAAATCATCCTCTAAATTAAGATGGCTGCTCCAATTGCTGCTAACTGCCATACTAATCAGCATGAGACAGCCTCTCTCTGGAGCATCATATGACCTCCAACTGTCACAATAGCCAGCACAGAACATATTAGATCCACCCAAGGTGCGGTATTTATTTAGTCCATGTGGACACAATGGCAGTCGTAAGTGTTTGTTTACACTTGCGGCTCCTCCCCTGAACAGGGAGATTGGCCCTCTGCCAGCCAATCTACTGCGAAGCTCCCCCGGAAACTAATGATGATTGCCTGAGGGAGGAATCCCCTTGTTTGGGGAGCAACCGCAAGTGTAAATGAACACTTATGGAATCTACAGTATGATGGTCCAGGAGATGCGCTGTGTTGTTTTTAACCCTGTGGATGCCTACTATGGATCGAAGAGGATGCAATCTACGCCTGAGGCCCTGGTGAGTATAGTTTCCTTACACAGGTACCCAATGGGATTCTACTGGGCAAGAGGATGGGCCTGTGTTGAAATCCATAGGTCAGTATGTATGGATGATTGTGGTATGAATTAAAGTTGTATTTCTCTTATCTGTGTGTCTTTTATTTCACTATTGGTTTTGTTGTAGAACTTCAAGTACCAGTAGGCCCTTTAATGCCTTGCATGCTGGGACTTGTGGTTCTCCAAGTCACTGCATGCAACGCATGCTTGCTGGGACTTGTAGTTCCAAGACAAAATCCAATAGTTAATTGTCTTATTTTTATTTATTTTTAAATAGTGTTTATTTATTTTTTCTTTATCCAGTGCCATATAAAAGCTAAAAACATACTTAGCATTACATGTACATTATATATCATCAGTACTATTTCATAGCATTACATTTCAATCATTGTCCTTAACTTTAGCAGTATTTCAGACTTATATTTTACATTTTCCCTATACTTCCCCTCCCCTCCCGTGCCCCCCCCCCCCCATCCCACCAAGTGGGATTTGTCCTTATACATCAATTTGTTCTTATTTATCCACATTCCTATCTCTTACAACCCACTTGTAGTTGCACCTCCTTCCTTCCTACCCTGTGTTCCTTACTGTGCATTGTGCATTATGTGTTTTTTTTTTCACACACTTATAATATTTCTCCTTCATCCACTAGGTGTCACTGGAGTAACAGTGGGATAGAAGGGGCGACCACAGGGAGCATGGGCACTTTAAATATAATTGAGTGTGGCCAACTCCTCCCCTTCTACCCCCCCCCCCCCCACACACACACACACACACACCTAGGCAGTCTTAGAATGTGCCCTCATGGGAGCTGGTCACAATACTGGCTTGCTCCAGGGCACAAAGTTTTAAAAAGCTTGAAAAAGGTTTTTTTTTTTTATTCAACAACAGACAGGCAGTCTGCCACTACCTGTCTGCATCGTGGGAGCTGTCGGAGGGGATCCGGCCGCAGCGGTGCATGCCCTGTCCTCCCTCAGCCTCTACCACCGCCGACCAGCAAGGCAGCGGTAATGTATGCCTGGCCTCCTGCTCAGTGCGGGGGTCAGTGAATAAAATGGGAGTAGCGCAGGTCTAAAAGGTTATTTAAAACTGCGCCATTTTGGAGAGCACGGGGCAGCCGAAGGGGCGGAGCTACTGCATGGTACACTCCCAGCAGTCCCGGCTTCTCCCCAGCGTGACCTCAGCACAGCGGAGGCCATCTTCTAAGTGCGCACCGCTGCTGACACGCTGAGGGACTCCGTTTTGCTGAGACAGTCTGCAGACTCAAGTACAGCCTTCCTCCTGGTGTCCAGACCTGCAAAGCAGCTTCCCCAAGCCCTGCTCGCAGACAGTGGGGTTAGAGCCGGGTGAGACAGTTCTGAGCTGTATGTAAATTGGGCTATAGCACTCCCTGGTACATACCAGAGCATTGTTGATGGCCTCTGGCAGCTTTTTCCCTCTGATACTGTCTCTCCTGTCCAGTCTTAAATTTCTCCATTGTGAGACAAATAAAGGAATTCTATCTATCTTTTTACCTGGCTTCTTACTTTACTATCCCCTGTGTGTGTGTGTGTGTGTGTATATTTTATATTAACCTGTTGATTGTTGCATATATATTTATACAGGGCTTAAAGTGGTCCTGGAGAGGTGGTGGAACTCCGCTCCCCTAACACCGCCCCCTACCCCCATTAGGCAGAGCCGAGAACAGTGCTAGGGAATTGTGCCTTACCACCCATAAAGGGATAATGGTCCCACCATACATGGTAGCACAATCGTATACACATTACACCGCATGTAGTGCCCTTGATTCATATTAAGTCACACAGTAATTCCCCTTATACACATAATGCCCACAGTTGTTCATCTTAACTTTACATTATGTATGCCGTGACAGAAGAAGAAGCCGATGGGACAGGTTTTTCTGTTGGAATTACTGTTCAGGGCTATGGTGGAGGTGGAACTCAGTTCCCCCTACCATTAGAGGTGGTGGAACTCAGTTCCACCCAGTTCCCCCTCACTTTAACCCCTGTATTTATATATTTTGTATAGATCAATCACTGTTATAATGGCAAGAGGCAGCTCTAAGAGGTCTTGCAGGAAGTGTAATTATAAACTTACACAATCTGCTGAGGGTTTACCGGTATGTGAAAAATGCACTACTGATCCCCCTCCTTCTACCTCACAGCAGCCCTCCCCTGCATGGGCTTTACAGCTCACGGAGGTGATGTCACACCTGTCCTCTGAAATTTCAGATTCACAAAGGGACAGAGAATCCTCTAGATCACAGCAGTGTGAACTAACTTTAGCTGTGGAGGGTTTAACTAAGGCCTTGGACCCAGAACCCATATGGCCCTCTGCACGTGACTCACAACCCCCAGTGTTAAGACGCAGGTCTTAGGCACTGACACTGATGATGATATGCCTGACCTTGAGGAAGGGGAATATGCTGCCCCTGAGGTGGATGTGCAACGAGATTTGCCACCACAGCAACCAGAGACGGTTGCGCAAGGTTTAGATCACCTTATTGATATGGTCAAGCTGGCACTGGACGTGGAAGATGGGGCGTCAGCCCCCAGTCGCTCTTCCCTTTTTGGTAAAACACCAAAGCAAGCAGCCTCTTTTCCTCCTGCAGAGGAACTAGATGACCACGTGCTACAGGCCTTGAAAAACCCAGACAGGAAATTTCAAATTTCCCAGAGACTGTTGTCTTCATACCCTTTATCTGCTGCAGTAGTTGACCTAGTTGTCTTTATTGAAGATGGTTCTCCCGGTACCGGGGGCCACTACTCTTAGAGACGCCTCAGATCATAAGCTTGAGCTTACGCTTAAGTCTATTTACACTGCGGCAGGGGTAGTTCAGCGTCCGGCTCAGGTCGGATGCTGGGTCAAAAAGGCTATTGGGTTTTGGGCCTCCCGGGTGGTTCAGCAACTAAAGCAGGGGGGTGAGGTTGATGTCCTGTTGCAATTAGCAGAACATATTTCTGAGGCATCATCCTATATGGTGGAGGCCTCTAATGATGTTTGCATCATAGGTGCTCGTGTCTCTGCTCTTTCCATATCAGCACGCCGATCACTCTGGCTCCGCCAGTGGCAAGCTGATGCAGAGTCCAAGCGGGCGGTGGAAGCACTCCCCTTCACGGGTGAGGTCCTCTTTGGGCCCGAGTTAGATAAGTGGATATCACAAGCCACTGGAGGAAAATCCATATTCCTCCCATCCACGGCCCCCCCTCCTACTACACCAGGGCTGGGCAATTACGGCCCTCCAGATGTTGAGGAACTACACATCCCAGCATGCCTTGCATCAGTTTCAGCATGGCCACATAGCAAAACTAATGCAAAGCATCCTGGGATGTGTAGTTCCTCAACATCTGGAGGGCCGCAATTGCCCAGCCCTGTTCTACACGTAGAACCGAACCTTTCAGGGGAAATCCTTTTGGTCCTTTCGCCCGCAGGCAAAGTTCCGAGGTCGTTCTAGAGGGGGCTCTGCCTCACACAGAGGCTCCCGAGGTTGTGGCAGAGGTGCTTCCTCTTCCACCGAAGAGGCCAAGGCCTCCAATAAGCCCTCTGCATGACGGGCTTCAGGCCCACCTGGGGGATCCCCAGGTGGGAGTGCGTCTTCAGGGATTCAAGCATGTTTGGCTGCAGTCTTGCCAAGACGCTTGGGTGCGAGATACATTTTCAAAAGCCGCCTCCTCACCGGTTTTTCAAAACCGGTTTGACAGTTTCAGCAGAAAAAAAGCCTGCTACTGACCTCGGCTATCCAAAAGTTGGTCTCGGCAGGGGTGGTAATCCCGGTCCCAGAGGATCAAAGGACCTTGGGGTTTTACTCCAGCCTTTTTCTGGTCCCCAAGCCGGAAGGATCAGCGTGTCCTATTCTGAACTTGAAGGATCTAAATCATTACCTCCAGCCGGTCAAGTTCAGGATGGAGTCCCTGCAATCTGTGATCGCTGGGTTGGAGGAGGGCGAGTTCTTGGTGTCACTCGACATCAAGGACGCCTACCTCCATATACCGATTTGGCCTCCACATCAGGCTTTACTTCGGTTCGCAATCCGCAGCCAGCACTGGCAATTTCAGGCCCTTCTATTTGACCTCTCCTCCGCCCACCGGGTCTTCACCAAGGTCATGGCGGTGATGACGGAGATTCTGCGGAACCAAGGTGTGACGGTAATACCGTACCTGGATGACCTTCTGCTTAATGCCCCATCCAGGGAGACCCTGTAGGGCAACATAGCCCTGACTCAGAATACTCTCATTCGTCACGGATGGATACTCAATTTCCAGAAGTCCCAGCTCCAGCCGTCTCAACGGTTACAGTTTCTGGGAATGGTCCTGGATACCACTCTTCTGAGAGGACAAAATACACTCTCTCTAGGCCTTAATCCGCATGGTTCTTCTGACCAGACAGGTATGGTCCTCACATGCACCAGGCTTCTGGGGAAGATGGTTGCCTCCTTCGAGGCTCTCCAATATAGTTGATTCTGATAGAGACCCTTCCAGTGTGCTCTCACCTGCACCTTCACCACAGGATACGGTTGTCAGGGCGGGCACGGCACTCTCTCCTGTGGGGACTGAACCCTGCCAACCTCAGAGAAGGAAAGAGGTTCGCCATCTGGAACTGGGTACTGCTCACCACAGACGCGAGTCTTCGCGGTTGGGGAGCAGTCATCCTGGATCACCAGTTCCAGGGCCGTTGGACTCAGCAGGAGGCCCTTCTCTCCATCAATATCTTGGAGCTCAGAGCAGTTTACAACGCTCTCCTGCAGGCCCATCATCTCCCTGGTCAGGCCATCAGAATACAGTCCGACAACTCCACTGAAGTAGCCTACATCAACAAGCAGGGAGGCACGCGCAGTGGTGCAGCCATGAAGGAGGTGATTCGAATCCTGCTGTGGGCTCAAGATCACACACTGGCCATCTCCGCCATATTCATTCCTGGCGTAGAAAACTGGGAGGCCGACTTCTTAAGTTGGCAGGACGTACACCAAGGAGAGTAGCCCCGGATTGGCCGCACAGGTCGTGGTACACCAGACTCACGTCTCTGCTGATAGACGAATCCTGGCCCCTGCCTCTTCAGGAAGATCATCTCAGCCAAGGGCCTTTCGTCTTTCCAGACTTAAGTCACTTCATTTGACGGCGTGGCTGCTAAAAGGTCCATCCTGAGACAGGCGGGTATCCCACGGGCGGTGATACCCACCATAATGAAGGCCAGGAAAGACATCACCTCCAAGCACTACCACCGCATCTGGAGGGCTTACGTGGTCTGGTGCGAGAGTCGTGGTGTGTCCACTACTTTTTTCAAGAAGGCCCGACTTCTTCTTTTTCTGCAAGCTGGCTTAGCTGCAGGATTACATCTGTCTACCTTGAAGGTACAGGTATCGGCGTTATCTATCTTTTTTCAAAAGACGTTGGCCCTTTTACCTGAGGTACATACTTTTTTTCAGGGAGTTTTGTGGCTGCAACCTCCTTTTCATCCACCCACGGCTCCTTGGGACTTGGATCTTGTTCTAGGTTTCTTGCAGTCTGCGGTGTTTGAACCACTAGAAGAGGTGGACCCAAAATACCTTACATGGAAGACAGTGCTCCTCCTGGCATCGGCCTGGTGAGTCTCGGATCTGGGATCTCTGTCATGCAGGCCTCCATTTTTGGTCTTCCACGCTGACAGGGCAGAACTTCGCACAAGCGTCTCTTTTTTGCCAAAGGTGGTATCGGCCTTCCACATAAATCAGCCGATTGTGGTACCGGCCTTCCAAGACGTCACTCCTGAGGACAGTACTCTCGACGTGGTCAGGGCTCTGAGGATCTAAGTATCCAGAACGGCATCTCTGAGGAAGTCGGATGCTCTATTCGTCACGTATGATCCGGTCAGACGGGGCTGGCCAGCCTTAAAACAGACGTTGTCTCAATGGATTTGCCTGACTATTCATCAGACCTATGTGGCAAGTGCTCAACACCCTCCTGCCTCCATTACAGTGCATTATACGCGCTCGGTGGGCCCTTCGGCGGCTGCTAGAGGGGTATCTATTCAGCAGCTCTGTAGAGCGGCCACCTTGTCTGGTCGTCAGACCTTTGTTCGGTTCTACCGATTTTACACTTTTGCGGCGTCCGCTTCACAGTTTGGATGCTCAGTGTTACGGGGTCTCAGCGCCATCCCACCCGTGTTGGGAGCTCTGGGACGTCCCCACTGTTACTCCAGTGACACCTAGTGGATGAAGGAGAAAACAGGGATTTTGAACTTACCGTAAATCCTTTTCTCCAAGTCCACAGGTGTCACTGGACAACCGCCTCGGTGCTGTTCCTTTGTTGTAGGAATTCCTGCCTTACAACTTTTACAGTTTAAAATTGCTAGGTTAGTTCTATTTATGTTGTTTGGAACTGCCTGCTATGTTATTTGTGTGAGTCTGGGGTTGCTCCAAGGTAGGTAGCTCTTAGTTCAGATATACCAAGTAAGGAGCCATTATCATGTGGCTCCTTGCTGACTAATTGTAAACCCAATTTAGGGTAACAGTGGTGTGGGGTGTGGTGCTCCTGGACTGGTTGGGCTGGGTGGCTTTAGTGCGGCATGCCCTTACATTCTATTAACACTTTTCCCTCACTAACACTCTCTCTCTCTTATTTTAATTACATTTAATTTATCTCTCTCTTTATGTATAGCTTCGGCTTCCTATCACTAATTATTAACACTTAGTATCTCACTGGCATGCTGCACTGGGCCTCCTAGCTTATGATAGTTTTTGGGGTGCCACACCCTGCACCTAGATAAAGTGCTAGGGACCCCCAATATACAGAGAAGCCTTGACGTGGCTTGGGGGCATAGCATACACCTGCGCAGGTATATGTAACCAATATCTCTGAATTCTATTATCATGTAGTGTTCTAGATTGGTTACTAGCATTGCTCAGTGTGCTGAGGGAAAAAATGTCTTGTTTTACTTCCCAGTATTTAACCCCTCCCTCATGCACCTGGGAAATGCTACTGAACTAATTGAGCATCTACCACTATCTGTATGTATGTTGTTAGAGGCAGAAGGGAGCCCATATTAGGAGGAGATGTGGGTCCTGATATGCCACATGGAGTAGTCCGGGGTTGCTCCAAGGTAGGTAGCTCTTAGTTTGGATATATCAAGTAAGGAGCCATAATCATGTGGCTCCTTGCTGGTTAATCGTAGACCCAATTTAGGGTAACGGTGGTGTGGGGTGCGGTGCTCCTGGACTGGATGGGCTGGGTAGGCTTTAGTGCGGCATGCCCTTACAATCTATTAACACTTTCCCCTCACTAACACTATCTCTATCCTATTTTAATTACATTCATTTATCTCTCTCTTTTTATATAGCTTCGGCTTCCTATCACTAATTATTAACACTTAGTATATCACTGGCATGCCGCACTGGGCTTCCCAGCTTATGATGGTTTTTTGGGGTGCCGCACCCTGCACCTAGATATAGCGCTAGGGACCCCCAATATACAGAGAAGCCTTGACGCGGCTTGGGGGCATAGCATACACCTGCACAGGTATATGTAACCAATATCTCTGAATTCTATTATCATGTAGTGTTCTAGATTGGTTACTAGCATTGCTTAGTGTGCTGAGGGAAAAAAATGTCTTGTTTTACTTCCCTGTATGTAATTGGTGCAGAAGCCATGCTAACCATCTGCTAGTACTATAATCACAGGCAACAGTGGCCTAGCGGGTAGAGGCACAGCTTCACTATGTCAGTATCAGTAGTTCGATCCTCAGTTGGTTACAATATATTTTCATTTTTTAAACGTACTTTTTTTTTTTTTTTAAACCAATACAGGTACTGTAGTTACAATATTTGGTGCTTATCAAATTCTTTCGGACTTTTCCACAAACAAAAATTCACAATGGCAGGCCGCCATGTACACAATAGTTAATACCCATACATACTGCGCTACAGAGAACGTTTGTTTTTTCGCAACAATAGATTTCTCCAAACTCAGACACAGACCGACACCTCAGACAATAAGATGTTGATTTCAGTCATACAAAATACAGTATGTTAATTGCAGTCTGCCTTCCTTTTGTTTCACTGCTATTGTACATAATTCAAATGCACCTATCAGCATTTAGCCGTGAAGGTTTTCCTTTCTCTGCCAGCATAAATTTAGCTACAGACGCTAAAATTGTCAAACTATCCAGATTGTTTTTCTGCATCTAAACCGTGTCGAATTGCTACGGATCGTCTCTTCATCTCTTGCCTGTATACAAGCACGAGATTGCACCTGTACACCTGGACTATTCATTCTGCTGAATCCAAAGTCAAGTTGTTGCTGCGTTCCTGTTTCTACCAAGCTTTACCATCATACTGCCTTCCGCAAGAACAGTACAGTATCTTCTCGCTGGAGCAGTAAGTATAGTACAGTCATTTGTACATTTTGACTGATTGCTGCATTACAGTATACAGTACAGTAAGCAGCCAGGCTCCTACGAGGACAAAATGGTCCCTGCGCGGAAGCGCTCGGTTCCCACCTTGTCCCTGAATGAACCTGTTTCCCTTCTTTCCCTACTGTTCAAATGCACCCGGTGCAGAATACTGTATACAATCGCCTGCTGTGTATACTGTATTCAGATACTGCAGGCTGCCGCTATGGGTATTGTCCGTAAATACTAGAGTCTGTTTCGCAGACTTACTGTATACAGTATCGAGTAGTGATATCGTGATTTTTGATGGCTTCCACGTTCAGTGCAGTACAGTAGAGATAGCGCCATTTAGAATATTGTAAAATGTGTTAAAATTGCCTGGTGTGTATGGGCCGCAGATCCCCGACTAGCGATGACAATACTCTATTAGGGTGGGCTACTGTAGGCTGCTAAATACTAGATCTCTCCGTAATACTGTTGGTGTAATACTGTAAATAACGTATTTTTTCCTCAAACGAGGGGACCGGTGTTTTTCTCATGTTAACGGACTGTTTCGCAGGCTCAGTCAGTAATAGGAGCACATGTGATATCGTGATTTTCAGCCATGTTGGGAATCGACATGGCTGCACAGTGCAGTAGAGATAGCGCCATTGAGAATATTGTACAATGTGTTAAAATTGGCTTGTGTGTATGGGCCGCAGATCCCCCACTAGCGATGACAATACTCTATTAGGGTGGGCTACTGTAGGCTGCTAAATACTAGATCTCTCCGTAATACTGTTGGTGTAATACTGTAAATAACATATTTTTTCCTCAAACGAGGGGACCGGTGTTTTTATCATGTTAACGGACTGTTTCGCAGGCTCAGTCAGTAATAGGAGCACATGTGATATCGTGATTTTCAGCCATGTTGGGAATCGACATGGCTGCACAGTGCAGTAGAGATAGCGCCATTGAGAATATTGTACAATGTGTTAAAATTGCCTGGTGTGTATGGGCCGCAGATCCCCCACTAGCGATGACAATACTCTATTAGGGTGGGCTACTGTAGGCTGCTAAATACTAGATCTCTCCGTAATACTGTTGGTGTAATACTGTAAATAACGTATTTTTTCCTCAAACGAGGGGACCGGTGTTTTTATCATGTTAACGGACTGTTTCGCAGGCTCAGTCAATAATAGGAGCACATGTGATATCATGATTTTCAGCCATGTTGGGAATCGACATGGCTGCACAGTGCAGTAGAGATAGCGCCATTGAGAATATTGTACAATGTGTTAAAATTGCCTGGTGTGTATGGGCCGCAGATCCCCCACTAGCGATGACAATACTCTATTAGGGTGGGCTACTGTAGGCTGCTAAATACTAGATCTCTCCGTAATACTGTTGGTGTAATACTGTAAATAACATATTTTTTCCTCAAACGAGGGGACCGGTGTTTTTCTCATGTTAACGGACTGTTTCGCAGGCTCAGTCAGTAATAGGAGCACATGTGATATCGTGATTTTCAGCCATGTTGGGAATCGACATGGCTGCACAGTGCAGTAGAGATAGCGCCATTGAGAATATTGTAAAATGTGTTAAAATTGCCTGGTGTGTATGGGCCGCAGATCCCCCACTAGCAATGACAATACTCTATTAGGGTGGGCTACTGTAGGCTGCTAAATACTAGATCTCTCCGTAATACTGTTGGTGTAATACTGTAAATAACGTATTTTTTCCTCAAACGAGGGGGCCGGTGTTTTTATCATGTTAACGGACTGTTTCGCAGGCTCAGTCAGTAATAGGAGCACATGTGATATCGTGATTTTCAGCCATGTTGGGAATCGACATGGCTGCACAGTGCAGTAGAGATAGCGCCATTGAGAATATTGTACAATGTGTTAAAATTGCCTGGTGTGTATGGACCGCAGATCCCCCACTAGCGATGACAATACTCTATTAGGGTGGGCTACTGTAGGCTGCTAAATACTAGATCTCTCCGTAATACTGTTGGTGTAATACTGTAAATAACGTATTTTTTCCTCAAACGAGGGGACCGGTGTTTTTATCATGTTAACGGACTGTTTCGCAGGCTCAGTCAATAATAGGAGCACATGTGATATCGTGATTTTCAGCCATGTTGGGAATCGACATGGCTGCACAGTGCAGTAGAGATAGCGCCATTGAGAATATTGTACAATGTGTTAAAATTGCCTGGTGTGTATGGGCCGCAGATCCCCCACTAGCGATGAAAATACTCTATTAGGGTGGGCTACTGTAGGCTGCTAAATACTAGATCTCTCCGTAATACTGTTGGTGTAATACTGTAAATAACATATTTTTTCCTCAAACGAGGGGACCGGTGTTTTTCTCATGTTAACGGACTGTTTCGCAGGCTCAGTCAGTAATAGGAGCACATGTGATATCGTGATTTTCAGCCATGTTGGGAATCGACATGGCTGCACAGTGCAGTAGAGATAGCGCCATTGAGAATATTGTAAAATGTGTTAAAATTGCCTGGTGTGTATGGGCCGCAGATCCCCCACTAGCAATGACAATACTCTATTAGGGTGGGCTACTGTAGGCTGCTAAATACTAGATCTCTCCGTAATACTGTTGGTGTAATACTGTAAATAACGTATTTTTTCCTCAAACGAAGGGACCGGTGTTTTTCTCATGTTAACGGACTGTTTCGCAGGCTCAGTCAGTAATAGGAGCACATGTGATATCGTGATTTTCAGCCATGTTGGGAATCGACATGGCTGCACAGTGCAGTAGAGAAAGCGCCATTTAGAATATTGTACAGTGTGTTTACAACCTTCCGTGGTAAATTTGCTAGGGCAGGATCAACTACACAGAATCGGTTTTCCCTCCCCCTTACTGAACTTCTGCTTCAGGTACCATAAGTACCAAAATGAACAGTGCATGATTCTCTTGAGGATCATACACACTAGACGCTTTTCATCTGAAAATTGCCTGGTGTGTATGGTCCAGAGTTCCTCGACTAGCGATGAGAATACTTTATTAGGCTACTGCAGGCTGCCGCTATGGGTATTGTCCGTATAATGTGTAATAAATACTGGATTGGGGGTATTGTCCGTAATGTTGTTGTAATACTGTAAATAACGGATCCTTTCGCATCTTTTTTTTTCGCATACTGTACTTGTAATTGAAGTAGTCACAGCAATAGGATCACGTGGTATCGTGATTTTCCGCCATTTTAGGGATCAACATGGATGCCACATACAGTACAGTGCAGTAGAGATAGCGCCATTTAGAATATTGTTCAATGTGTTAAAATTGCCTGGTGTGTATGGGCCGCAGATCCCCGACTAGCGATGACAATACTCTATTAGGGTGGGCTACTGCAGGCTGCTACTATGGGTATTGTCGTATAATCTGTGCTACTGTAAATACTGGATTAGTCCGTAATACTGTTGGTGCAATACTGTAAATAACGTATTTTTTCGCAGGTGGGGGGGGCGGAGTTTTGCGCATATTAATAGACTATTTCGCAGACTCAGCATACTGTACTGCAGTGGTTCCCAAACTGTGTGCCGCGGCTCCCTGGGGTGCCTCGCGACACTTGCAGGGGTGCATCTGGACACTTGCAGGGGTGCCTCGGGTTGGTCGTCCAGGACCAATTCAAATTATTTATGATAAATTATTACTGGACAAAACCAGTGCTGGCGGCTGCCAATCATAAAATGTGTACAATCAGAACCAAATCCTGCCCTTTACCACATAACTGACCCTAAGAAGCACATATAAACACAATCTACTTCATTTGATATATCTTTTTGGGGCCTAGGGGTGCCGTGGAAAAATTCTGATACTCTAGGGTGCCGTGATTAGAAAAAGATTGGGAACCCCTGCCGTACTGTATTTGTGTAAAAAATCCCCTAGCTGTGTACAAAATCCCCTAGCTGTGGGTGTTCGTATTGTAAGTACTGTAATTACAGTAATACTAGATTACAGGTATCCGGAGAACCAGAATACTGTATCAGTTTATTTTTTGATTTGTTTTTAAACTTTTTTGTACATTACTCTACATACTGTACTGTACATTGGCATTACGGTGTGTGTCATAAAGTACTGTATGTGTAATGGACATTACGGTATGCCAATGGCCAATACAGTGTGCACAGTGGCGTAAGTACAGCATACAGCCCCAGCGGTGGTAAGGAAGGTGCTTACAGTAGCAAGCAGATTTGTGCTGTGGGGCTATTGTTACCCGCTGCCTTCTGCCCAGGTCCTGCTCTCCCAGCTCCCCCACCCCTTACCGCTCAGCATATTGCCACCGATGGTACCTGCCGCAACAGTGCATCAGTCCCGGCTCTCCCTGCTCCTGCTAATGAAAAGTGACACTAAGAATATGGCTGCCCCTGTACAGCAGAGCGTTTTTAAGAAACTTAGAGGAGTCCTCCACCTCCTCTAGGATCCTCAAAAACTGACTGCACTGGGAACAGAAGCTGCATGGATATTCTAAGATGGCGGGTGCTAGAATGAACACTAGTCCGTATCCCCTACAGTACAGTATGTACAGTAATTCATACAGAATGGTGTTCTGTTGTCCATGCCTCCTACCCACACACAGTACTGTATGGGGCTCTGAAGATCTGTCCTGGCAGTCTTTGGCCCTCGTCTGTGTCTATGCTCCAATATGATTCTCTTCCTATTCCTCTACAGTATGTGCCCCCTCCCTCCCTGTCTGTCTCTGTCTGTCTGTCCGCCCGCCCATCTACAGTATGCCCCCCCCCTCCATCCGCTGTCAATCTACAGTACAGTACAGTTCTGTATAGTACAGTACTGTACAGTATGTCCCCATCCATCTTTCTGTCCAACTACAGTATGCTCCCCTCCTAGTCTGTCTGTCTAAGCCCCATCTGTTAACGTACTGTACTTTTGTTTATCGCTTCATCCCTTTTATTAAAAAAAAAAAACGCTCATGTCTATGCAGTACGGTCACATCATTTTCACTTCTGTAATTTTACCATAATACAGTATGCTACTGTATTGTACTGTAACTAATGTACTGTACTGTACAGGTACTGTATGTACTGTATTAACTTGAATCTTATTGTTGTGTATTGTAGAGTGCACTGCCTACTGAAGATAGTGAAAACAAAAAAATTCTATTCTGGAGAACCTTCACTTGCATGTCCCAAGAGCATGGCTGCATTAGTGCCATGCATTAAAAATAATATCGTTAAGAAGAAAGCAGGAAAAGAAAATATTCCTGTTGTCAAACTACGGAAAAATGCCAAGACCAAGAACAAGTATTTGACTGGAAATGTTCACGATGAATGTCTGGTGCAAGACATTAACACTGATGCACAGAAAGACATTAACACAGTGACAGATGTGTCAGTTCCCGTAGATAATGACTTGCACCCTTTGGAGCTTCACATTACACCGCTTGAACAAAAATCTCAATCACCGCCCCGTAGGAAACTTAACTTTCTGGATAACAACCCACCACAATGTAGCTGAACAGGGCTGGTGAGAGACCTTTTGGGCAAGGTGACTCACCTGGAAACCCAAAACAATGGACTGTCTGGACAAGTGGATGCACTGAAAGGCCAAATTCATGTACTGACAGGAAAAATTAATGTGCTGACAGGAGGTCTGAATGACATGCTTACTCAAGCCATAAAAGATGCCACCTGTAAAGCAGTAGAACAATGGCAAGCTGCTACAGGGCCACCCATTACACCCACAACATCTAATCCAGTACAATCACAATTTGACTGCCCTGATGCATTTCAAACAGAGGATTGTGACTTTTAAATGACCCAACCAACCACATCTTTCCACTTTTCTGATTTGGAGATGACACCAGCTTCATCCAACCGATTGCCCAGCCCTAGCATGGACACAGAAACTGCTGTATTGTTTATTGGGAAAATTGTGGTCTGCGCTTTTAGCTGCCTGTACTCTATTCAAAAACAAAAGGAGACAACCTAGTCTCCTTACAACAAACAGTGGAAAAGGAAGGTGTTTTGAAATAGGAGTATGGGCGCTTATTAGTGACAATGAATTATTAGAAAAAAGAGAGGCTAGTACTCCCCTGTAAGTCCCAGTCGATTCAGATCTGGTCCTCCGTTATGTTGTTCTTATCGAGGTATATGGAATGACAAGATGAAAAAAAGAGGGCCGCACCCCTTGTGTAATCCTGTTTCTAAATCACAAAACACTTTGTGCTATGTTATGGACAATATATTTTGTATACGTTATCCAATTATTTTTTTACACCGGGGTATCTCCCCCTCACAATCACACTCACAGAAGGAGTAGATCAGTATCGCATGTCAAAAACAGTGTTTCCAGGGTCGTCAGCTGATATGTATCGTGGGGTCCCCCCTAAGCCATATACTCACAGTATGGTTGATGTCAAATCGCATGAAACAGGTTCTTTCTCCCGAACTTTAAGGAATCAGAATTCTGGATTCTTGTGTAATCAAACAAGTATCCTTTATTGTAATATACACAATTAAAAACAAAACTGTATAGAGTAAGGCTACTGGGCAGTGTGGAGCCGGTTAGGGCTGGACGGAATAATGTTATGAGTAAGTGGAACAAGTCTTACCGGGGCCCCCTATTCCTTGTCCACCTCCAGTCCACGTCCTTTTCCGCTCCACCAGCTGTTAGCCTTCTCTAGTATAAACAAAGATAGTGTACGCTGTGCTCCCCCGTGTGTGTACGCTGTGCCCCCGTGTGTGTACGCTGTGCCCCCGTGTGTACGCTGTGCTCCCCCGTGTGTGTACGCTGTGCCCCCGTGTGTGTACGCTGTGCCCCCGTGTGTACGCTGTGCCCCCCGTGTGTACGCTGTGCCCCCCGTGTGTACGCTGTGCCCCCCCGTGTGTACGCTGTGCCCCCCCGTGTGTACGCTGTGCCCCCCCGTGTGTACGCTGTGCCCCCCCGTGTGTACGCTGTGCCCCCCCGTGTGTACGCTGTGCCCCCCCGTGTGTACGCTGTGCCCCCCGTGTGTACGCTGTGCCCCCCCGTGTGTACGCTGTGCCCCCCGTGTGTACGCTGTGCCCCCCGTGTGTACGCTGTGCCCCCCGTGTGTACGCTGTGCCCCCCGTGTGTACGCTGTGCCCCCGTGTGTACGCTGTGCCCCCGTGTGTACGCTGCCCCGCCCCCCGTGTGTACGCTGCCCCGCCCCCCGTGTGTACGCTGCCCCACCCCCGTGTGTACGCTGCGCCCCCCGTGTGTACGCTGCCCCACCCCCGTGTGTACGCTGCGCCCCCCGTGTGTACGCTGCGCCCCCCGTGTGTACGCTGCGCCCCCCGTGTGTACGCTGCGCCCCCGTGTGTACGCTGCGCCCCCGTGTGTACGCTGCGCCCCCCGTGTGTACGCTGCCCCACCCCCGTGTGTACGCTGCGCCCCCCGTGTGTACGCTGCGCCCCCCGTGTGTACGCTGCGCCCCCAGTGTGTACGCAGTGCCCCCCGTGTGTACGCAGTGCCCCCCGTGTGTACGCTGTGCCCCCCCCATAGTGTACGCTGTGCCCCCCCCATAGTGTACGCTGTGCCCCCCCCATAGTGTACGCTGTGCCCCCCCATAGTGTACGCTGTGCCCCCCCCCATAGTGTACGCTGTGCCCCCCCATAGTGTACGCTGTGCCCCCCCCATAGTGTACGCTGTGATCCCCCCGTGTGTACGCTGTGATCCCCCCGTGTGTACGCTGTGATCCCCCCTGTGTGTACGCTGTGATCCCCCCGTGTGTACGCTGTGATCCCCCCGTGTGTACGCTGTGATCCCCCCGTGTGTACGCTGTGATCCCCCCCGTGTGTACGCTGTGATCCCCCCGTGTGTACGCTGTGATCCCCCCCGTGTGTACGCTGTGACCCCCCGTGTGTGCGCTGTGGTCCCCCAAACACCCCCCCGTGTGTACGCTGTGGTTCCCCCCATGTGTACGCTGTGGTCCCCCCCGTGTGTGTACGCTGTGGTCCCCCAAACACCCCCCCCCCGTGTGTACGCTGTGGTCCCCACCCCCAGTGTCCCCCCTGTACTGCAGCTGCACCCAGGTAAATCCGTCCCCCCACTGTCCCCGCATGTACGCTGTCCCCCTCCCAGTGCCCCCCGCGTGTACGCTGTCCCCCTCCCAGTGCCCCCCGCGTGTACGCTGTCCCCCTCCCAGTGCCCCCCGCGTGTACGCTGTGCCCTCTGTGTGTACGCTGTGCCCCCCGCACTGGCGGAAATAGCGTAAGGCAGCCCCCGCTGCTGCTTGGGGGAGCGGGGGCTGCGTGGGCGCCGGGTGCTGGATAAGTGAGTGTGACAGACAGAGAGTCTGTCACACTACACTCAGTGGGAGCGGGGGCGCCGGGTGCCGGACAAGTGAGTGTCCGGCACACACACTACACAGTATGCGGCCGCCCACCGCCGCCTGCCGCTGCCCGTGCGCTCGCTGATCACAAGCGAGTCGGCACGGGCGCGGCCATGACAGTGGATCTGTCATAAGAAAAAAATTTTTTTTTGACGGACGGGTGGGTTGCCCAATGGGAGGGAGGGAGTTCAGGGAAAATATCCAATGGGAGGGAGGGTGGGCGGCCGGGGGCGCGGCCTTGTAATGTCAGTCAGACTGAGGCAGGGGAAGCAGCAGTGTCTGCTGGTCCCTGCCTCAGCTGCTCCTATGCGTGTGACGTCACACGCTGGAGCCTGGTGATGCCGGAGGAGCCGGAAAGCCAGCAGGAGAGGGAGCGCTGAGAGAGCGCTTGTTAATAACAGAGGTGTGTGTGTTTTTTTTTTACACCAGTACTAGTTCAAAAAAAATCTATATATATAGATATCTATATATCTATATATCTATATATATATATATATATATATATATATATATATATATCTCTATATATATATATATATATATATATATATAATTATACTGTATAGGTGGGATCAGGCGGCATGGAGCATCGTAGTAAGGGGACGCACGCGCATCTCGTGCGCGCACGTTCCCTTCCGGGTGCTGGCGGCTGGCGAATCTACCGCCAGCCCCTGAAAGAATCTCCATCTGTATGTGTGTGTGTAGTATATGTATGTATGTATGTATCTCTATATATATATATATATATATATATATATATATATATATATATATATATATATATATAGCTGCTCTATATATATATATAGATGGAGTGCCCGTCATTCTTGCAGGGGCTGGTGGTAGATTTGCCAGCCGCCATCCCCCGCAAGGGAACATGTGCGCAACAGATGCGCATGCGTCCCCTTACTACGGTGCTCCATGCCGCCTGATCCCACCTTTCCACTCCCCCCTAAACCTGCCCGACTCCGTGAAGCCGAGACGGGCAGGGTTCAAGTCCCCTGCCACCAGGAAAAAGGGACGTGCGTGCGTGTGGGACGCTCGCGCGTCCCAGTTAGATGGAGCGCCCGCTCGCTAGTGGGGGAGTTCTGACAAGTCCCAGCGTCTAATGGAAAAAAGAAGGACAGGATGAGCTGCCAGCCTGAAGTGCCCTGATCTACTTGAGTAAAATGTGACTGTACTGCGTCTGGTGTGGACATATGTACAGGCAGTGCTACTAGCGTCGGCAACTGGTGTGGACATATGTACAGGCAGTGCTACTAGTGTCGGCAACTGGTGTGGACATATGTACAGGCAGCGCTACTAGCGTTGGCAACTGGTGTGGGCATATGTACAGGCAGTGCTACTAGTGTCGGCAACTGGTGTGGACATATGTACAGGCAGCACTACTAGTGTCGGCAACTGGTGTGGGCATATGTACAGGCAGTGCTACTAGTGTCGGCAACTGGTGTGGACATATGTACAGGCAGCACTACTAGTGTCGGCAACTGGTGTGGGCATATGTATGGGCAACACTGCTACTGTTGGAACTGGTGTGGGTGTTACGTATTGGCAACACTACTATTGTCAACAACTGGTGTAGGTGTTATGTATAGGCAGCACTACTCATGTTGGCAACTGGCGTTGGCATATGTATAGGCATCGCTACTCGTGTCGGCAACTGGTGTGGGCATATGTATAGGCAGTGCTACTGCTGTCTGCAACTGGTGTGGACATATGTTTAGGCAGCAGTACTACTGTCTGCAACTTGTGTGGGCATATGTATAGGCAGCACTACTACTATCTGCAACTGGTGTGGGCATATGTATAGGCAGCGATACTAGTGTTGGCAACTGGTGTGGGCATTATATATAAGTTATGATACTACTACTATCGGCAACTGGTGTGATCAATATATACAGTATGAGTTGCGCTGCTACTGTCAGTAACTGTGTGCATTTTATATATATATATATATATATATATATAAGCAGCGCTACTACTGTCGGTAATTCTGTGCATTATGTAGTCGTATGTAGGTGTACTAGGGGCATTGCGTGAAGCATAATGTGTGTCGTAATATATGGGCATTATGGTGTGTGGCATATTGTGTAATGAGCATTACGCTGTGTGGCATAATACATAAAGCATCACTCCTACATTTTGCCGCGCGCCTTCGGCGCGCACTATCCTGTTTTACTTGTGGTGGTGGGGCACTCACCAATTCCCTTTCTGGCACAAGGTACCAAATGGCTAGTTACGCCACTGGTTCTGTTGTGCTACTGTGTGGTGTAATTTGGAATGGGATTACTATTGTGTGACCATGCCCATTCCTTGTGAGATGACATCTCTCTCTTTCGGAGTGCACTGTATTTTTTATATGGGGGGGGGGGGGCGCCACAAAATTTTATGGCAGGGGGGAGCAAAATTTATAGTTACGCCACTGGCCCCCCGTGTGTATGCTGTGCCCCCCGTGTGTACGCTGCGCCCCCCCGTGTGTACGCTGCGCCCCCCGCCCGTGTGTACGCTGCGGCCCCCCCATGTGTACGCTGTGTCCCCGTGTGTACGCCCCCCGTGTGTACGCTGTGCCCCCCGTGTGTACGCTGTGCCCCCCGTGTGTACGCTGTGCCCCCCGTGTGTACGCTGTGCCCCCCGTGTGTATGCTGTGCCCCCCGTGTGTATGCTGTGCCCCCCGTGTGTATGCTGTGCCCCCCGTGTGTACGCTGCGCCCCCGTGTGTACGCTGCGCCCCCTGTGTACGCTGCACCCCCTGTGTACGCAGTGCCCCCCGTGTTTACGCAGTGCCCCCCGTGTTTACGCTGTGCCCCCCGTGTTTACGCTGTGCCCCCCGTGTGTACGCTGTGCCCCCCTCCATGTGTACGCTGTGCCCCCCTCCATGTGTACGCTGTGCCCCCCTCCATGTGTACGCTGTGCCCCCCTCCATGTGTACGCTGTGCCCCCCTCCATGTGTACGCTGTGCCCCCCTCCATGTGTACGCTGTGCCCCCTCCATGTGTACGCTGTGCCCCCCGTGTGTACGCTGTGCCCCCCCATAGTGTACGCTGTGCCCCCCCCATAGTGTACGCTGTGCCCCCCCATAGTGTACGCTGTGCCCCCCCATAGTGTACGCTGTGCCCCCCCATAGTGTACGCTGTGCCCCCCGTGTGTACGCTGTGCCCCCCCATAGTGTACGCTGTGCCCCCCCCATAGTGTACGCTGTGCCCCCCGTGTGTACGCTGTGCCCCCCATAGTGTACGCTGTGCCCCCCCATAGTGTACGCTGTGCCCCCCCATAGTGTACGCTGTGCCCCCCCATAGTGTAGGCTGTGCCCCCCCCATAGTGTACGCTGTGCCCCCCCCATAGTGTACGCTGTGCCCCCCCATAGTGTACGCTGTGCCCCCCCGTGTGTACGCTGTGATCCTCCCCGTGTGTACTCTGTGATCTTCCCGTGTGTACTCTGTGAACCCCCCCGTGTGTACGCTGTGACCCCCCCGTGTGTGCGCTGTGGTCCCCCAAACACCCCCCCGTGTGTACGCTGTGGTCCCCCCCGTGTGTGTATGCTGTGGTCCCCCAAACACCCCCCCCGTGTGTACACTGTGGTCCCCCCCCCATTTGTAGGCTGTCCCCTACCCCCAGTGTCCCCCCTGTACTGCAGCTGCACCCAGGTAAATCCGTCCCCCCACTGTCCCCGCGTTTACGCTGTCCCCCTCCCAGTGCCCCCGCGTGTACGCTGTGCCCCCCGCGTGTACGCTGTGCCCCCCGCGTGTACGCTGTGCCCCCCGCGTGTACGCTGTGCCCCTCGCGTGTACGCTGTGCCCCCCGCGTGTACGCTGTGCCCCCCGTGTGTACGCTGTACCCCCCCCGTGTGTACGCTGTGCCCCCCCGTGTGTACGCTGTGCCCCCCGTGTGTACGCTGTGCCCCCCGTGTGTACGCTGTGCCCCCGTGTGTATGCTGTGATTCCCCATGTGTACGCTGTGATTTCCCCCCGTGTGTACGCTGTGATTCCCCCCTGTGTGTACGCTGTGATCCCCCCCGTGTGTGCGCTGTGGTCCCCCAAACACCCCCCCGTGTGTGCGCTGTGGTCCCCCAAACACCCCCCCCCCGTGTGTACGCTGTGGTCCCCCCGTGTGTATGCTGTGGTCGCCCCCGTTTGTACGCTGTCCCCCACCCCCATTGCCCCCCCGTGTGTACGCTGCCCCCCCCCCATGTGTACGCATTATTATTGTTGTTGTAATAGTTATTATTATTATTATATTTTCTGCCCAGACTCTGTCCTCCTCATGCTGCCGCCGCGACTCGTCGGGACCAGGTTCAGCCGCTTCCACAGCCTGCAGCCCCGGCCTTGATTTGCCTCCACCATTCGGGCCATCAGAGGAGCAGCTACACCCAGGTAAATCCATCCCCCCACTGTCCCTGTGTGTACCCTGTCCCCCATCCCCACTGTCCCTGTGTGTACCCTGTCCCCCATCCCCACTATCCCTGTGTGCACCGTGTCCCCCCAACTGTCCCCCACACCCCTATCCCTGTATGTACCCTGCCCCCCCAGTGCCCGCCGTGTGTACGCTGTCCCCCCCAGTGCCCGCCGTTTGTACGCTGCCCCCCCACCGTGCCTCACCGTTAGGGATGCCAATCCCGGGGCATTTTTTCAATCCCTGGATTCGGGATTGAAAAATGCTCAATCCCGGGATTCCCGGGATCCCAGGATTGGCATCCCTAGTGCGGACAGACGCCTGAAATATGGCTATTTAATGGGAAATGCATCCATTATTAGCTGCCTAAAACGCCCTGGCCGCCCACTATTTACTTACATTTTGCAGAGTGGGCGGCCGGGCTGGTGCAAGGTGCTGCCGGGAGCAGGGTTGGGAGAGCTGTTGGGTTGGAGTATGGGGTGCTGGCCAGGAGCCGGGGCGGATGGGCGGGCTGTGCCCTGCGCAGCGTGACCTCGTCACGCTGTGCAGTGCTACGTTTCCGGGTATGGGAGAAGCCGGGCAGTGTCTGAGCGAGTGCTCAGACGCTGCCCGGAATTAGACGGCGCATGCGCCGTCTAATCCCGAAATCCCGGGATTGGAAACTCCAATCCCGGGATTGAAATCCCGGCGTTTTGGGGGCCAAATCCCGGGATCCCGCCGATCCCGATCCCGGGATTGGCCACCCTACTCACCGTGTGTACTCTGTCCCCCCTGTACTGCAGCTTCACCCAGGTAAATCCGTGACCCCACTGTCCCCGCGTGTACGCTGTCCCCCTCAGTGTGCCCCCCGCGTGTACGCTGTCCCCCTCCCAGTGCTCCCTGTGTGTACGCTGTCCCCCTCCCAGTGCTCCCCGTGTGTACACTGTCCCCCTCCCAGTGCCCCCCGTGTGTACGCTGTCCCCCTCCCAGTGACCCCGCGTGTACGCTGTCATCCCCCACAGTGCCCCTGTGTGTACGCTGTGCCCCTCCCAGTGCTCCCCGTATGTACGCTGTCCCCCTCCCAGTGCTCCCCGTGTGTACGCTGTCCCCCTCCCAGTGCTCCCCATGTGTACGCTGTCCCCTCCCAGTGCTCCCCGTGTGTACGCTGTCCCCCTCCCAGTGCTCCCCGTGTGTACGCTGTCCCCCTCCCAGTGCTCCCCGTGTGTACGCTGTCCCCCTCCCAGTGCTGCTCCCCGTGTGTACGCTGTCCCCCTCCCAGTGCCCCCATGTTTACGCTGTCCCCCGTGTGTATGCTGTGCCCCCCCATTTGTGTACGCTGTCCCCCTGCCAGTGCCCCCTGTGTGTACGCTGTCCCCCTCCCAGTGTCCCCTGTGTGTACGCTGTCCCCCTCCCAGTGCCCCCTGTGTGTACGCTGTCCCCCTCCCAGTGCCCCCCGTGTATGCTGTATCCCCCCAAGTGCCCCCATGTGTACACTGTCATCGTCCCCCAGTGCCCCCATGTGTACGCTGTGCCCCCTATTTTTGTACGCTGTCCCCCCCAGTGCCCCCAGTGTGTATGCTGCCCCCCCAGTGCATCCGTGTGTACGCTGTCCCCACCAGTGCTCCCCCATGTGTACCCTGTCCCCCCCAGTGCCCCGTGTGTACGCTGTCCCCCCCAGTGCCCCCGTGTGTACGCTGTCCCTCTCCCAGTGCTCCCCGTGTGTACGCTGTCCCCCTCCCAGTGCTCCCCGTGTGTACGCTGTCCCCCTCCCAGTGCCCCCTGTGTTTACGCTGTCCCCCTCCCAGGGCCCCCTGTGTTTACGCTGTCCCCCTCCCAGTGCCCCCCGTGCGAACGCTGTCCCCCGTGTATACGCTGTGCCCCCCCCATTTATGTACGCTGTTCCCTTGCCAGTGCCCCCTGTGTGTACGCTGTGCCCCCTTTGTGTATGCTGTCCCCCTCCCAGTGCCCCCGTGTATGCTGTGTCCCCCCCAGTGCCCCCATGTGTACGTTGTCATCGTCCCCCAGTGCCCCCATTTTTGTACGCTGTGCCCCCCCATTTTTGTACGCTGTCCCCCCCCAGTGCCCCCATTGTGTACGCTGCCCCCCCAGTGCATCCGTGTGTACGCTGTCCCCACCAGTGCTCCCCCATGTGTACACTGTCCCCCCCAGTGCCCACCGTGTGTACCCTGTCCTCCCCAGTGCCCCTTGTGTGTACGCTGTGCCCCCGTGTGTACGCTGTACCCCCCTTTAGTGCCCCCCGTGTGTACACTGTCCCCCCCAGTGCCCCTTTGTGTGTACGCTGAAATTCCATTGACAAAAAAACCTTACGGTTTCACATGTCCCATTAAGGCTTCTTACACATGATCTGGCATTTTTGAAACCTGTTGTAACTCTTCCACTCAAACGCCAAAAAGCAATGAAATTACGATCATTAAGGCTGACGCCTTAATGGATGTGTTCCTTGCGCAATACAGATATGGTACGCCATCACAGCCTGTGGGTAAGCGCAGATTCAGCACTCTCACAGAGTGAGATTGCTGTCACTCACACAATGGTGGAGCTGCTAATTCACAGATTTGTGTGCTCATTGGAATACACACATGCAGTCTATGCAACTGAAGGTCTGAGCAGTTATGTGGCGCACTCATCCTAATAAGTACCCACAATCAGATAAAATTGTCTATACCTCTGAGTTACTTTAGTGTTCATTCTAGCACCCGCCATCTTTGAAAACCCATGCAGTTCCTCTTCCCTGCCTGGGGTGTCACTGTCTGCTGTAGTGCTTCTAGCACAGTGTGATCTGTATATCAGCACTGCAAACCAGACCTGTGCTTGAAAAACTCCAGCAGACTGCAACACCCCAGACAGGATAGAGGAACTGCATGGGTTTTTGAAGATTGTGGGTGCTAGATTAAACACTATTACTAGACATATCCCACTGTGGGTCCAACATCATTCACACTCACTACATATATCCATTTCATTTAGTATTCACATACAGTTACCAGAACCATCTTTCATATTTGCAAAAACTATAATACTCCCAACTACTATGCATCTACAATTTCTTCTCCTATACGCCTTCATGCTGCTCTGTCTTCCCCGATACCTACTGCTGTGTGTATTCCCTCATCTGCACCAATGTGTCTTTCCCCATCTTTGCGGCCCTGTCTTTCCACACAGATGGCACAGTTTCCTTCTATATGTGCCACTGGCTTTCCCTCTATTAGTGATACTCTGTCTCCCCCTCCATCCAGGCTGCTCTGCCGGCCTCATCCATTACACAGTTTCCTTCCATCTGTACTGCTGTCTCCCCTCTCCATCTGTGCTGCTCTGTTTTCCCTTTATCCCCTTTGCTCCGAACCCCCTCCCCCATCAGTGCTGTCTTTCCTCCAACTGCTCCTCTGTTTCCCACCCAATCGCATCACTCTGTCTTACCTTCCCCAATCTGTGCTTCTGTTTTCCACCCATCTGCTTTGTTAGTCCCACATCAGTGCTGCTTAGCCTTCCTACCATCTACGCATTTCTATTCCTCCCCATCCGCCCCACACTGCTTCCTTCCCCAATCAAGACCACTTTTACCCCATCCTCTCCGCTCTGTTTACCGCTCAGACCTTCAGTTGCATAGACTGCATGTGTGTATTCCAATGAGCACACAAATCTGTGAATTAGCAGCTCCACCATTGTGTGAGTGACAGCAATCTCACTCTGTGAGAGTGCTGAATCTGCACTTACCCACAGGCTGTGATGGCGTACCATATCTGTATTGCGCAAGGAACACATCCATTAAGGCGTCAGCCTTAATGATCGTAATTTCATTGCTTTTTGGCGTTTGAGTGGAAGAGTTACAACAGGTTTCAGAAATGCCAGATCATGTGTAAGAAGCCTTAATGGGACATGTGAAACCGTAAGGTTTTTTGTCAATGGAATATATATATATATATATATATATATATATATATATATATATATATATTATCTATTTACATATATTTTTTCTTGTGTATGGTCAATTAGCGCCCAATCTCCCCCTGTTTCTCAGGGGTATTCCACGCCAAGAAACTACACAATTTCATAAGAAAAAAAACACAAACACAAAACACAATAAAGAAATGACAGGACTTACTGCTTAACATCGTGGCGATGCTTGAGGGGGGCCTGCAGCATCCCGGCAGGGAAGGGTCCACTGTTGTTCAAGCGGAGGCACTGTGGGAAAATGACAAAAATTTGAAAATGTGCTGTTTAAATAAAGTTACTGTATTCTTATTACTGTAAATGGGGCGGGGTGGGTTTACAAAAAGGCGTGGACTGGATTTTATAAAGTGCTGCGCCCTCCATACATTATAAAATCGACTCCGCTCCAAAGTGGATAGGACACATACTGTACCGCTGCGCTTGCCCCGCTTACGGCCGCCCTGGATAGTGGTTGTTTCAAATGGAGGCATTTGCCTGTACAGTACAGGATGTAGTACTACATAGTGTACGCTGTGCCCCCCCGTGTGTACGCTGTGATCCTCCCCGTGTGTACGCTGTGATCTTCCCGTGTGTACGCTGTGAACCCCCCCGTGTGTATGCTGTGACCCCCCCGTGTGTGCGCTGTGGTCCCCCAAACACCCCCCCGTGTGTACGCTGTGCCCCCCGTGTGTACGCTGTGCCCCCCGTGTGTACGCTGTGCCCCCCGTGTGTACGCTGTGCCCCCCGTGTGTACGCTGTGCCCCCCCCCATGTGTACGCTGTGCCCCCCCCCATGTGTACGCTGTGCCCCCCCCATAGTGTACGCTGTGCCCCCCCATAGTGTACGCTGTGCCCCCCCATAGTGTACGCTGTGCCCCCCATAGTGTACGCTGTGCCCCCCCGTGTGTACGCTGTGATCCTCCCCGTGTGTACGCTGTGATCTTCCCGTGTGTACGCTGTGATCTTCCCGTGTGTACGCTGTGAACCCCCCCGTGTGTACGCTGTGACCCCCCCGTGTGTGCGCTGTGGTCCCCCAAACACCCCCCCGTGTGTACGCTGTGGTCCCCCCCATGTGTACGCTGTGGTCCCCCCCGTGTGTGTACGCTGTGGTCCCCCAAACACCCCCCCGTGTGTACACTGTGGTCCCCCCCCCGTTTGTAGGCTGTCCCCCACCCCCAGTGTCCCCCCTGTAATGCAGCTGCACCCAGGTAAATCCGTCCCCCCACTGTCCCCGCGTTTACGCTGTCCCCCTCCCAGTGCCCCCCGCGTGTACGCTGTGCCCCCACGTGTACGCTGTGCCCCCCGCGTGTACGCTGTGCCCCCCGCGTGTACGCTGTGCCCCCCGCGTGTACGCTGTGCCCCCCGCGTGTACGCTGTGCCCCCCGCGCGTACGCTGTACCCCCCGCGCGTACGCTGTACCCCCCGCGTGTACGCTGTACCCCCACGCGTGTACGCTGTGCCCCCCGCGTGTACGCTGTGCCCCCCCCCGCGTGTACGCTGTGCCCCCCCGCGTGTACGCTGTGCCCCCCCGCGTGTACGCTGTGCCCCCCGCGTGTACGCTGTGCCCCCCCCGTGTGTACGCTGTGCCCCCCCCCCGTGTGTACGCTGTGCCCCCCGTGTGTACGCTGTGCCCCCGTGTGTACGCTGTGATTCCCCCCCGTGTGTACGCTGTGATTCCCCCCCGTGTGTACGCTGTGATCCCCCCCGTGTGTGCGCTGTGGTCCCCCAAACACCCCCCCGTGTGTGCGCTGTGGTCCCCCAAACACCCCCCCGTGTGTACGCTGTGGTCCCCCCGTGTGTATGCTGTGGTCGCCCCCGTTTGTACGCTGTCCCCCAACCCCATTGCCCCCCCCCCCCCGTGTGTACGCTGCCCCCCCCCATGTGTACGCATTATTGTTGTTGTAATAGTTATTATTATTATTATTATTATATTTCCTGCCCAGACTCTGTCCTCCTCATGCTGCCGCCGCGACTCGTCGGGACCAGGTTCAGCCGCTTCCACAGCCTGCAGCCCCGGCCTTGATTTGCCTCCACCATTCGGGCCATCAGAGGAGCAGCTACACCCAGGTAAATCCATCCCCCCACTGTCCCTGTGTGTACCCTGTCCCCCATCCCCACTGTCCCTGTGTGTACCCTGTCCCCCATCCCCACTATCCCTGTGTGTACCCTGTCCCCCATCCCCACTATCCCTGTGTGCACCATGTCCCCCCAACTGTCCCCCACACCCCTATCCCTGTGCATACCCTTCCCCCCCACTGTCCCTGTATGTACCCTGCCCCCCCAGTGCCCGCCGTGTGTACGCTGTCCCCCCCAGTGCCCGCCGTTTGTACGCTGCCCCCCCACCGTGCCTCACCGTGTGTACTCTGTCCCCCCTGTACTGCAGCTTCACCCAGGTAAAGCCGTGTCCCCGCGTGTACGCTGTCCCCCTCAGTGTGCCCCCCGCGTGTACGCTGTCCCCCTCCCAGTGCTCCCTGTGTGTACGCTGTCCCCCTCCCAGTGCTCCCCGTGTGTACACTGTCCCCCTCCCAGTGCCCCCCCGTGTGTACGCTGTCCCCCTCCCAGTGACCCCGCGTGTACGCTGTCATCCCCCACAGTGCCCCTGTGTGTACGCTGTGCCCCTCCCAGTGCTCCCCGTATGTACGCTGTCCCCCTCCCAGTGCTCCCCGTGTGTACGCTGTCCCCCTCCTAGTGCTCCCCATGTGTACGCTGTCCCCTCCCAGTGCTCCCCGTGTGTACGCTGTCCCCCTCCCAGTGCTCCCCGTGTGTACGCTGTCCCCCTCCCAGTGCTCCCCGTGTGTACGCTGTCCCCCTCCCAGTGCCCCCGTGTTTACGCTGTCCCCCGTGTGTACGCTGTCCCCCGTGTGTACGCTGTGCCCCCCCATTTGTGTACGCTGTCCCCCTGCCAGTGCCCCCTGTGTGTACGCTGTCCCCCTCCCAGTGTCCCCTGTGTGTACGCTGTCCCCCTCCCAGTGTCCCCTGTGTGTACGCTGTCCCCCTCCCAGTGCCCCCTGTGTGTACGCTGTCCCCCTCCCAGTGCCCCCCGTGTATGCTGTATCCCCCCCAGTGCCCCCATGTGTACGCTGTGCCCCCCATTTTTGTACGCTGTCCCCCCAGTGCCCCCAGTGTGTATGCTGCCCCCCCAGTGCATCCGTGTGTACGCTGTCCCCACCAGTGCTCCCCCATGTGTACCCTGTCCCCCCCAGTGCCCACCGTGTGTACCCTGTCCCCCCCAGTGCCCCCGTGTGTACGCTGTCCCCCTCCCAGTGCTCCCCGTGTGTACGCTGTCCCCCTCCCAGTGCTCCCCGTGTGTATGCTGTCCCCCTCCCAGTGCCCCCTGTGTTTACGCTGTCCCCCTCCCAGTGCCACCCGTGTGAACGCTGTCCCCCGTGTATACGCTGTGCCCCCCCCATTTATGTACGCTGTCCCCCTGCCAGTGCCCCCTGTGTGTACGCTGTGCCCCCTTTGTGTACGCTGTCCCCCTCCCAGTGCCCCCGTGTATGCTGTGTCCCCCCCAGTGCCCCCATGTGTACGTTGTCATCGTCCCCCAGTGCCCCCATGTGTACGCTGTGCCCCCCCATTTTTGTACGCTGTCCCCCCCCCAGTGCCCCCATTGTGTACGCTGCCCCCCCAGTGCATCCGTGTGTACGCTGTCCCCACCAGTGCTCCCCCATGTGTACACTGTCCCCCCCAGTGCCCACCGTGTGTACCCTGTCCCCCCCCAGTGCCCCCGTGTGTACGCTGTCCCCTCCCAGTGCCCACCGTGTGTATGCTGTGCCCCCCGTGTGTACGCTGTCCTCCCCCCTATTGCCCACGTGTGTACGCTGTGGCCCCTGTGTGTACACTGCCCCCCCCAGTGCCCCCATGTGTACGCTGTTGTCCCCCCAGTGCCCCCGTGTGTACGCTGTTCCCCCCCATTTGTGTACGCTGTTGTCCCCCCAGTGCCCCCGTGTGTACGCTGTTCCCCCCCAGTGCTCCCCCGTATGTACGCTTTTGTCCCCCCAGTGCCCCCCGTGTGTACGCTGTTGTCCCCCCAGTGCCCCCGTGTGTAGGCTGTGCCCCCCCATTTGTATACGCTGCCCCCCCCAGTGCCCCCGTGTGTACGCTGTCCCCCCCAGTGCCCCCCGTGTGTACGCTGTCCCCCCCAGTGCCCCCGTGTGTACGCTGTCCCCCCCCAGTGCCCCCGTGTGTACGCTGTCCTCCCCAGTGCCCCTTGTGTGTACGCTGTGCCCCCGTGTGTACGCTGTACCCCCCTTTAGTGCCCCCCGTGTGTACACTGTCCCCCCCAGTGCCCCTTTGTGTGTACGCTGAAATTCCATTGACAAAAAAACCTTACGGTTTCACATGTCCCATTAAGGCTTCTTACACATGATCTGGCATTTTTGAAACCTGTTGTAACTCTTCCACTCAAACGCCAAAAAGCAATGAAATTACGATCATTAAGGCTGACGCCTTAATGGATGTGTTCCTTGCGCAATACAGATATGGTACGCCATCACAGCCTGTGGGTAAGCGCAGATTCAGCACTCTCACAGAGTGAGATTGCTGTCACTCACACAATGGTGGAGCTGCTAATTCACAGATTTGTGTGCTCATTGGAATACACACATGCAGTCTATGCAACTGAAGGTCTGAGCAGTTATGTGGTGCACTCATCCTAATAAGTACCCACAATCAGATAAAATTGTCTATACCTCTGAGTTACTTTAGTGTTCATTCTAGCACCCGCCATCTTTGAAAACCCATGCAGTTCCTCTTCCCTGCCTGGGGTGTCACTGTCTGCTGTAGTGCTTCTAGCACAGTGTGATCTGTATATCAGCACTGCAAACCAGACCTGTGCTTGAAAAACTCCAGCAGACTGCAACACCCCAGACAGGATAGAGGAACTGCATGGGTTTTTGAAGATTGTGGGTGCTAGATTAAACACTATTACTAGACATATCCCACTGTGGGTCCAACATCATTCACACTCACTACATATATCCATTTCATTTAGTATTCACATACAGTTACCAGAACCATCTTTCATATTTGCAAAAACTATAATACTCCCAACTACTATGCATCTACAATTTCTTCTCCTATACGCCTTCATGCTGCTCTGTCTTCCCCGATACCTACTGCTGTGTGTATTCCCTCATCTGCACCAATGTGTCTTTCCCCATCTTTGCGGCCCTGTCTTTCCACACAGATGGCACAGTTTCCTTCTATATGTGCCACTGGCTTTCCCTCTATTAGTGATACTCTGTCTCCCCCTCCATCCAGGCTGCTCTGCCGGCCTCATCCATTACACAGTTTCCTTCCATCTGTACTGCTGTCTCCCCTCTCCATCTGTGCTGCTCTGTTTTCCCTTTATCCCCTTTGCTCCAAACCCCCTCCCCCATCAGTGCTGTTTTTCCTCCAAATGCTTCTCTGTTTCCCACCCAATCGCATCACTCTGTCTTACCTTCCCCAATCTGTGCTTCTGTTTTCCACCCATCTGCTTTGTTAGTCCCACATCAGTGCTGCTTAGCCTTCCTACCATCTACGCATTTCAATTCCTCCCCATCCGCCCCACACTGCTTCCTCCCCCAATCAAGACCACTTTTACCCCATCCTCTCCGCTCTGTTTACTGCTCAGACCTTCAGTTGCATAGACTGCATGTGTGTATTCCAATGAGCACACAAATCTGTGAATTAGCAGCTCCACCATTGTGTGAGTGACAGCAATCTCACTCTGTGAGAGTGCTGAATCTGCACTTACCCACAGGCTGTGATGGCGTACCATATCTGTATTGCGCAAGGAACACGTCCATTAAGGCGTTAGCCTTAATGATCGTAATTTCATTGCTTTTTGGCATTTGAGTGGAAGAGTTACAACAGGTTTCAGAAATGCCAGATCATGTGTAAGAAGCCTTAATGGGACATGTGAAACCGTAAGGTTTTTTGTCAATGGAATATATATATATATATATATATATATATATATATATATATATATATATTATCTATTTACATATATTTTTTCTTGTGTATGGTCAATTAGCGCCCAATCTCCCCCTGTTTCTCAGGGGTATTCCACGCCAAGAAACTACACAATTTCATAAGAAAAAAAACACAAACACAAACACAAAACACAATAAAGAAATGACAGGACTTACTGCTTAACATCGTGGCGATGCTTGAGGGGGGGCCTGCAGCATCCCGGCAGGGAAGGGTCCACTGTTGTTCAAGCGGAGGCACTGTGGGAAAATGACAAAAATTTGAAAATGTGCTGTTTAAACTTCTTAAAGCATATATAACATTGACTTATGCGAACCAGTTATTGGGGTTTAACCAAATAAACCAACTGTAGGGAATCACATCACTCACACCTGTTCAATAAACATAAATTTTTTTCAACCCAAATAATTTAATTTAACTTTCCTTTTAACGTCACCATCAGTTTAGTATTTGTGATGCTTGTACCATATTTTAATTATATTCACAAATTCAAATACAATTTTATAAACTTGGGATAATGTAAATAAGTGTGTTTCTTTAATATACCATGTGTTACTTTCAAATCTTTATGTTGAATCACCACTGTATTAATTAGTAAATATGCAAATTATACTCACCGATAATTCCTTTTCTTCCTAGAGATCCCATGGCAGCCATGACAGTGGGATATTCCCCTCCTCCTACCAGATTAGACAGGACTTTTTTCAGGGACCGCCCACCTTGGGTATAATAGCTCACACCTCCCTTCCCTCTGTGTCTTTCGAGTGTCTCCGCACCAACGTCCCTGAAAAAAATTCTAACACAAAGGGTGGGAAATAAGTGGCTGCCATGGGATCTCTAGGAAGAAAAGGAATTATCGGTGAGTATAATTCGCATATTTCTTCTACGATCCCCATGGCAGCCATGACAGTGGGACATACCCAAGCTGTATAATAAACGGGAGGGAGCCAATATGAATGCAATAGTAATTTATTCAAGAGACTTATCTTATGGACAAGGCCTCTTCGATTACATGATTCCCAAAGTGGGCTGTAGACACATTCAAGGCATAATGGTTAGTAAAGGTATGAACGGATGACCAGGTAGCGGCTTGACAGATCTCCGATACTGACGCCTTGGCCCTTCTAGCCCATGATGTGGTGACTGCCCTGGTTGAATGTGCCTTGATGATTGGAGGTGGTCTCTTATCTTCATTTTTGTAGGCGAATACGATAACTTCTCGTATCCATCTTGAAATGGTTTGTTTCGTGGCCCTCGAGCCCTTCTTCGGACCCTCAGGAATAATGAACAAGTGATCAGACTTTCTCAACTCCTTTGTACGGTCCAGATACACTGAAACTGCTCTCACCAGATCCAGCGTATGATAGGCCTTCTGTTCCTCATTTATCGGATCAGGGAAAAACCTAGGCAAGGATATTTCCTGATTTAAGTGGAACGCTGATATGACTTTCGGCATGAAGTCTGGATGAGTTCTCAGCACAACCCTGTCAGGGAAGATCACTAAGTACGGTTCTTTGATCCAGAGGGCCTGAATCTCACTCACCCTCCTCGCTGATGTTATAGCTATCAGAAATAGTACCTTCCATGTTAGGTACTTTACCGAAGTATCTTCCAAGGGTTCAAACGGTTGTAGCATTAGTGCCTTCAGCACCAAATTCAGATCCCAGGGGGCCACTAAAGACTTTCTTGGAGGCCGTATTCCCTTGATTGCTCTGCAGAACTTCTTTACTAGCTTCTCTTCAGCTAATATTCTGTCCAACAGTACACTGAGAGCAGAAATTTGTGACTTAATAGTGGCTACCGCCAGACCCAATTCGAACCCTTCATACAGGAATTGCAAGACTTTGGCCGTAGAGATATCGGCAAACTGGCCTTCGAACTTCCCCCATGAAATGAACCTCTTCCAGGTCTTGTAATATATGAGCGAGGAACCTTCTTTTCTTGCTTTCAACAACAATTCGGTCACTTGTTCAGACAAGTTATGACGCTTCAAAGTCGCCCGCTCAATCGCCATGCCCTCAGTGAGAAGCTCTCTGGCTCTGGATGATGTATTGGTCCCTGTTTTAACAGGTCTGGTATCACCGGCAACACCCAAGGTGGTTGCACCGCCATTCTTATCACTGAAGTAAACCAGGCTCTTCTCGGCCAAAATGGAAGCACTATTTATTTATTTATTTATTTACAGGTTCTTATATAGCGCAGCAGATTCCGTTGCGCTTTACAATAGTAGACAGTGATAAAACAAACTGGGTAACAACATACAGACTTGGAGGTAGGAGGGCCCTGCTGCAAGCTTACAATCTATAGGGATATAGGGGGAAACACAAGGACAGGCACCAGTAATACCATAGCAGTCCCACCAAGTTACAAGTCCAGAAGGGTAGCTATATAATACATAAGTGCCTCAGAGGGTTATGCATGTAGAACTTAAACATTATAGGCTTGCCTGAAGAGGTGAGTTTTCAGGGAACGCTTGAATGTTTGGAGGCTATTGGAGAGTCTTATTGTGTGTGGAAGGGCATTCCATAGGATGGGAGCAGCCCGATGAAAGTCCTGTAATAGTGAATGGGAGCTGGTGATCCGTGCAGAAGAGAGACGCAGATCTTGTGCTATCAGTACTTCCACTCGGTCTTCTCTGATCTTCTTGAGAACTCTGTTGATCATGGGAAATGGCGGGAAGACATATCCCAGAGCGAACTCCCACTTCACTGAAAATGTGTCCAGTGCCGTGGCTTGTGGGTGAAAGGATTTCGAGCAGAATTTGCTCACCTTCTTGTTGGAGAACGAAGCCATCAGGTCTATCTCGGGTTTGCCAAATCTGGCGACTATTTGACTGAAAATCTTCGAGTCCAACTCCCATTCTCCTGGCAGAATTTTCTTGCAACTGAGAAAGTCTGCTACCGTATTCTCTGGGCCCGGAATGTACACGGCCGAGATTGATTGCAGATTGCTCACTGCCCACGACATGATCTTCTCCAACACTCTCAGTACAGGTAAACTCCTTGGTGGTTTATATGTGCCACTACTGTCATATTGTCTGACATGATCCTTAGATTGGCATTCCGGACCTTGTCTTGTAGGCAACAGATCGCTTCCCAAACGGCGAGCAATTCTCTGACGTTCGATGACCTTGCACTTTCTTCTGTGATCCAAGACCCTTGTACCGAGCTTTCCCCGAGGTGAGCGCCCCAACCTTGGAGACTCGCATCGGTCGTCATCACCACAAATTCTGGACTTGAGAGACTGGAGCTTCTCGTCCTTAAGCCAGAGCTCCACCACCTTAACAAATTCTTCGTCTTGGCATTCAGAACTATCTGGAACCCCTCGTGGGTCTGATTCTTCATGAATGGGAGCAACTGCCACTGTAGCTTCCTCATGTACCACTGGGCCCATGGGATGATATGTATACACGATGTCATCATCCCTAGAAGCTGTAGCGCCATCTTCAGGGAGCATTTTCCGTCTGTTAATAACAGCTACGTCAGATTTTGTATTTTCAGACAGCGGTCGACCGACAAACTCACTGAAAACTTTACTGTGTCTATAAGAACACCCAGGAACTTGATCGTCTGAGTTGGCTGCAGCTGACTCTTTTCTTGGTTGATCACCCAACCATGCTCTTGCAGAAATTCTATTGTAGTTTTGACACTCATCTGGACCTCTTTCACCGATCTTCCTGCCAGCAATAGGTCGTCCAGGTACGGCCAGACTTGAATCCCCTGCTTCCTTAGTTCTGCCACAAGTGTCACCAAGACCTTTGTGAACACTCTCGGCGATGTCTTGAGCCCGAAAGGAAGGCAGGTGAACTGATAATGTTGGTCGAGAAGTGAGAATCTGAGAAACTTCTTGTCCTCTAGCGTCACCGGAACGTGATAATAAGCGTCTCTTAGGTCTATAGACGCTAACCAATCTTCTTGCCTGAGACCCATAAGGATAGAACTTATAGTTTCCATCTTGAACTTTATTTTCTTGATAAAGAGATTCAATCCTCTCAGGTCCAAGATGGTCCTGAAACCACCTGTACTCTTCTCCACTAAGAAGAGATTCGAATAATACCCCAGACCCACTTGGTCTTTCGGGACATGTTCTATTGCTCCGATTTGTAGAAGCTCTTGAATCTTCAAGGTGAGAGTCTCCTTTTCCAGTTTCTTCACTGGAACTCTTGACTTGACGAATTTGTTCTTCCAAGGCCTCTTTAGGAATTCTATTTGGTAGCCCCTTTCCACAATCTTGATGACCCATCTGTCTGAAATCGAAGTCTTCCAGATTTCCGAAAACTGAAGCAACCGGGCTCCGACTCTCACCTTTGAACCACCGTCATAACTTGGAACCTCTCCGATATTGTTGCCAAAAGGACTGGCGAGTCATATTCGGATTCCCCCTACGGGAGTACTGGCGTCCAGGCCGATAGCTTCTTGCCTCTCTGTAGGTTTGCCTGCTAGACGTAGGGATGGGAAACCTATTCCTCCTATCCTGGGGTAGTCTCACTGATTTTCCCCCCGAAATTCTCTGGATCATCGAATCCAATTTTGAGCCGAACAAGAACCCGCCTTCAAAGGGTAGCGCAGTTAGACGATTTTTGGAGTTGGCATCCGCACTCCAGGGCTTGAGCCAGAGCGCCCTCCTGGCCGTCACCCCTTGTGCCATCGCCTTAGCCGAGAACGACACTGCGTCCAAAGAGGCCTCACATAGGTATTCGATAGACTTCTGTATGGTTTGTAAGCTTCTCAACAGATATTGCTTGGAAAACTCCTTATTGATCATCTCACAGACTACCTTGTGAACAGAGAATGTTCTTCCTTTCTTAGATCTATCTTCGAAAAGTGGATCCGCTGTGGTGTCTGAAACTTCTGGGTAATTCATCGATTTGTAAATGCTTTTCAACACACTTTCCACTAATTCTAGGTTGAAAGATCTCACTTCTTCCTCTATTTCTCCTTTCTCAATGTACTCTGCTTCCAATGGTTCTATCTCCACCCCCTTCTGTCAGCATTCCAGCCTGCTCTCGAGACCTCTTGGGTTTCTGAGACTGCAAGAACTCCTCTTTAGAGACAAACGACTTTTGCATCCAATCCATTAGTTTTTTAAGGACATCTGATTGGTCCAACTTGTCCACCTTAGGCTGTGGAATTTTGTCACAATCTTCACAGAGAGTCTTCTTATCGGCACTGGCAAATGCTTTATCACAACTCATGCAGGTGTAGGTAAGGAATTTCTTCTTACCTAACTAGTATCATGCAAAATAAAATCAAACTAATGCCCAAAACCAAAGGGCTTACCTCAAAGGGGCAATGTCAGGCTGCTGGGAAGAAGGTGCTTGCTGCTGGCTTTCCTCCATGGTGCTGCTGCTGTACAACACCACAGCACCTGTAATCCATGCTCCGTTTATATCAGGTTACAGCTTTAACCCTTCTTCAGCCAGTAGCGCTTCAGTATAGCTATTCAGCGCTGAATTCCGCTGTGCGGAACCAAAATATCGGGTCCCCGTTTCCGGGGACACCATTTAGCCGCACACTTAGTGCACAACGCCGGCGGAAGTGACGTCTATGCGCACTTCCGCTGCACGCGTCCCAGCACCCGGCAGCTTGCAGCGTCGGCTCCCAGCCGGATACCTCCACGCGCTGACGGCCGCCAGACAGTTCTCCCTGCCAGCTCCATCTTCCAGCGTGCTCATCGCTCAGAACCCTTATTAGGTACTGCCGCCATACACCCACACTGACCGGGGGTTTAGTATACCATATGCTGCCGGGGTTTCAGTAAGTAACTGGCGCTAAGCACAGTCCTTACTCCGCACAGTTGCTGGAGGCAGGTATATCAGAGGCCCCACTCCTCCGCAACTCTCCTTCTTCCCAGGAAGCCATCCCAACAGTATATAGAGGTAGCCCTGTTTAAAAGTAAAATAACGCCCTGCCTGTCCTATCTAAACGGAGACAGGAGAAAAAGACACAGAGGGAAGGGAGGTGTGAGCTCTTATACCCAAGGTGGGCGGTCCCTGAAAAAAGTCCTGTCTAATCTGGTAGGAGGAGGGGAATATCCCACTGTCATGGCTGCCATGGGGATCGTAGAAGAAAAGTAAATTTTATTACAATAGATCTTGTTTGTAACCATTTAGTAACCTTAAGTTTGTAAATATAATATAATCCTTGTGGTAATGTCCATGGCTTATGAGACAGTATTTTTGAAGAAACAATTCAATGAGTACCCTTTTTATCTAGATTTTATACTAGCACACCCAACTCTGTCACATGATAACTACATGTTTTGTTGTACTCCAAAATATCTCCTGTTATTACACTCTTTACCAATTTTAAACCTGGGTAGAGTCAGTAACCTCATAAGATTCACTTGTGTAAATCCTACATAGAAAATTAAGTGTTGCTTGATTTGACTGCAAATATAAGTAGCCATTAACCCAACATTACCGGAGTGATACCGTAGATGACAATCTAACCAACAATCAGTTTACCTTATTGTTCTTTCTATCAGCTCATGATGAGTGTCTTAAAGAAGAAATGTCAGTGTGCATATAGATATTATGTTTGCACCATTGTTACCATCCTTACTTAGAATGCCTCTTCTTTACTGATACCTCAACTAGATGTATTTTATAAATGGTTCTGGTGTGGGTGTTCTCAGTTACTTTTATGTTATTACTCATATATTTATTTTAAACCTTCTAATTAGTTTAACATATTGGCCATCAGTATTTTTTTTACCATCCTCTGATGCATACCAAAACCTGGGAGCATCAGTAGTATGATGTATATGTGTGTCTGTTATGATTATTACTATACTTGTGGGATTAAATTTAAAAGCAGAAGTAGAATACACCACCATGACTCTAGTAATACCTCTTTGATAACTATACACACTGTCCTTGCCAGCAACCAATCCCTGGTAACCCTCATTCACTATAAAAATATGAAAACTTAAAAAACAAAAATGACTTCTTCAGTTAGTTAGTGTATGGGAAACTTGGTCACTCATGGGAATCATTGTTTTACACCTTGTCCACAACCCGCAGGGACACCACTAAGGGTATCCCCCGATTCCGTGGACCTCTTCTTGCCCACAACCCGCAGGGACACCATTAAGGATGCCCCCCGATTCCGTGGACCTTGTCTTGGTCTGTGTGGGGGCCCTGGACAGGCCCATCATCCAATAAGTTTATTAAGTTAGAATCAAAGTCACAATATTTATCTGCATCAGTATCTTTTTCCTTCAACTGATATCACCACCGGGTCGGAAACCTTCTTGCAGTGAGATGCATTAATTCAATCGGTATGTTTCACAGGGACGGGTCTTGCCTTTGATCTACGAGACATTTAATTGTAAGAATTTTCTCACCATTGCATAGTCTCCAGGCTGGACCTTATAATAACATCCCTTCATAAGCTTGTTTGCTTTTCTGGTAAAGTCTTTAGATGATGTGAGAATTAGAGTGACAAGTCTGCTGCTGGATGTTGAATAGGGTTTGCTGGTCTCCCAAAAAATAAAAAAATGTATATATAAATTATAATAATGATCTTATAAGTGGACAGGTTCAGTGGCTGCTGAGGAGTAGTGTGAATGTTATACAAAACCGAAGACAAAACTTCAAGTCAACTCATGGTAATTTCCACACCCACCCTAAATAATTTGTTCTCAATGTGCATTTGTTAACATGTTCAATTTTGACTAAAACCTTTTAGTGTGTGGTGAGTGCAACCAAATTTTCATACCCATATATTGACTTATTCCTTAGAATACCTTTCCTGTCAAATATGTACCTCTATGATTTTTTTTTTTTTATACCATATACCTTATGGGATAACATATCTGAACACAAATTTCTCAATAAATTTATTTGCTGTATGGGATGCTGTACATGGGACAGCTGGGATGTTCCTTATAATCAAGATAACATATCAGATACCATTTAAATATAATGACAATTTTATATGCATGTAAATTCAATAAATTTATTTTTAACCTTAGGAATGGACCAGTGGTAGGAGAAATGTTAGATGGTTCTATAGGAATAATTTTCCTGAGTACATTCTCTTGCAGATGAGTTTGGGACTCCTTTTCTCTGCATAAGATGAAATCAAAATACATGCCCTCTCTCTCCTTACACGGGTCATCCCATGGGCAGCTTCTGTATATGCCAGGAGGAGGGGTTTGGGGAGCTACTGATCTGCCCCCACCATCTTTACATAGGCCATTAGCCTTTTGACTGCATCCATTTATCATCCATTGGCACATTCCTTTTAAATACACAACTCTTGATGCTTTATGAGCTTCTGCTGGTCAATTGTAAAAACATTAAATTGTATAGTGGTGTGATTCACATCAGTGGTCATCCTGTTTTTGTTACCAAGTGAAACAAGATCACTTTATAACATGTGAGCTTGACACTTAACAACTACTGCCTTTGCAGGGAGTTGCACAGCCTCAATTAGCTCCTTTACTTGCTGTGATATTAGCGTATTACATCATAGCAAAATCACGATGGAAAATTAGGATCTCTAAATCCAATACTACCGCATATCCCGTATATGGCCATCCTGATTCTCCTTGTTGGTGACAACTACAATCTTTGTAGATGGCAGTGGCGTGTCAGAGATATCAGGTCTAATTGGAGAAATTTTGCTTTAAATATTCCTCACAATCATGTTCTAAATCCTGCCTCTTGTCCATCCTCTGGGACTCCCGGGTCCCACCAGGTAGCAGAGTAGCAGGATTTAGTGTACCACACCTGACAATGGTCAGGTCATGTGGCGCTGGGAGCAAAGGTTCCCAACAAGAGAACCATGCACTGGAAACTGTCTTGTCCATGAGGAGATGTAGCATTAGAGACACATAGTGTGCGGTGTTCTGTAATTTCTATACAAAGGCTGCAGCAGCTGCCACAGTCCTTAAACATGTTGGTAAAGCAGATGCCACTCGGTCAAGTGTGCAACTGTAGCACCTGATGGGTCTATGTGAACCCCAATGTATATGTGTTCAAACTCCCAAGGCCGCTGCTTGTTGTTCATTACAGTAAAGACAGGTATATGATAAATCTGATATATCCAATGCTGTGGCTTCTGTCAGTGCGTGTATCAGAGCCTTAAATGAAGCAATTATGTCAGTATATTGTACTGTGTCAGTTAGATTTAGAAGTAGTAATAGAAAAGGTGTCAGTAAGAGAATCCTGTAAAGAATTTAAACACATCATTAGATAATAAATCAGCATTGTGGTAGGAATCATGCAACTCATTGTGGGACATAGTGGGGCTGTCCATAAAACTTTGGCTTAATTGAGTCCACGTATATTGGACTGTGCTGCAAATAAATGTAGTAAGTCCTGACTATCTGATAGTAAGAAATATGCAGATCATAAACCAATGATCAGATGACTGCAGACCACTCTGAGAAAAAAATAATCATTAAATCATTACAAATATTTGAGAGAATATCATGATTAGTTGTGCAGCAAATGCGATTACTAGTAGCAGTACCCAGTAGTGCTGCACCTAATTGTGACCTCCATTCCTTATTTGTGGGCTCATATGCATGACCAATGGATCTAGTAAAGTGGCAACATGCAATCAGATAAAACAGTAAGCATAAAAATACAACTCAACATGCATCTTATAATAATCACTATAAAAATCTGTATTTTTCAATAAGGGCTTTAATAAGGATTCTGCAGCATTACCTGCAGACTCAATATTATTTTCTAAAGAATTTCTAGTGGCTCAGTAGTAATAATAATAATAATAATAATAATAATAATATTTTTTAAAACACTTGCTTTTTCTGTGCAAAATTAAATGCATCAATTTGTAAATTAATATTTTCTCTGGAATGGTCACACCTCTATTGGCTGGGTTTTTATTTAAATAAAACAAGCAAAAGCAATAGCATTATTAAGCTCAGACATCATATTAGCATTTGTCATTTGGAAAAAAAAAATGGCAGTTTTTAAACAGATGTTGACAAAACAACATTATCACTTGAGGGAAGCAAAGGGGAAGGGGCTGGAGGTCACCTTGGGTATGGCTGATCACTGTCCCATACAAAACATTACAATATCTTAAATCTATTCATTGTGCTTTATCAAAAGGGAAAAAAATATCTTTAATTCTAAGATCTTTCAACACATAATTGTTTAAATGTCCTTGTTATGGAAAACAGTTCTGTAACACTCCTTATTTATTATTATTTATTTGCAGTTTCTTATATAGCGCAGCAGATTCCATTGCGCTTTACAATAGTAGACAGTGATAAAACAAACTGGGTAACAGACAGACTTGGAGGTAGGAGGGCCCTGCTGCAAGCTTACAATCTATTAGGTATATAGGGGGGAAACACAAGGACAGGCATCAGTAATAGCATAGCAGTCCCAACAAGTTACAAGTCCAGAAGGGAAGCTATATAATACATAAGTGCCTCAGAGGGTTATGCGTGTAGAACTTAAATATGATAGGCTTGCCTGAAGAGGTGAGTTTTCAGGGAACGCTTGAAAGTTTGGAGGCTAGCGGAGAGTCTAATTGTGCATGGAAGGGCATTCCATAGGATGGGAGCAGCCCGATGAAAGTCCTGTAATAGTGAATGGGAGCTAGTGATCCGCTCAGATGAGAGACGCAAATCTTGTGCAGAGCGGAGTGGTCGAGATGGGAGATATTGTGTGATAAGTGCAGAGATATATGCTGGTGCAGTATGGTTAATAGCTTTATATGCGAGTAGAAGTGTTTTATATTGAATACGGTAATATACAGGCAACCAGTGGAGGGACTGGCAGAGCGGATCAGCAGACGATGAGCGTCTTGCAAGGAAGATCAGCCTAGCAGCAGCATTTAAAATGGATTGCAGTGGTGAGAGTCTGTTCTTGGGACGTCCAGTTAGGAGACTATTGCAATAATCAATGCGGGATATAATGAGTGCATGGATAAGAGATTTAGTAGTGTCTTGTGTGAGATACGGTTGTATTTTGGATATGTTTTTTAGATGCATGTAACATGATTTGGAGACAGATTGAATGTGGGGAACAAAGGACAGGTCAGAGTCGAGGGTGACCCCTAAGCAACGAGCTTGTGGGGTAGGGTAGATTGTCGAGTTGTCAACAGTGATGGAGATATCAGGATGGTAACTGTTCTTAGTTGGCGGGAATATAAGTAATTCAGTTTTGGAAATATTGAGTTTGAGTTGGTGAGAAGACATCCAAAGTGAGATGGCAGAGAGACATTCAGAGACTCGGCCCAAAACCACTGGTGACAACTCTGGGGTTGATAGATAGATTTGAGTATCATCCGCATATAAGTGATACTGAAATCCGAAGGAGCTGATTAGTTTGCCAAGCGAGGAGGTATAGATTGAGAAAAGCAGAGGACCTAAGACTGAGCCTTGCGGAACTCCGACTGACAGAGGTAGTGAAGAGGAAGTAGAGTCAGAGAAGCGAACAGTGAAAGAGCGATCAGATAGGTAAGAGGTGAACCAGGAAAGGGCTGTATCATTAAGACCTAGGGAGTGTAGTGTTTGTAAAAGGAGAGTGTGATCCACAGTGTCAAACGCAGCAGAAAGATCTAGAAGAATAAGCAGTGAGTAATGGCCTTTAGACTTAGCTGTTACCAGATCATTCACCACTTTAGTCAGTGCTGTCTCAGTGGAGTGTTGAGAGCGAAAGCCTGACTGAAGCGGGTCTAATAGGGTGTTGGAGTTAAGAAAGTTTGTTAGGCGAGAGTAGACAAGTCTCTCAAGTAGCTTGGAGAGGCATGGGAGCTGAGAGATAGGACGATAGTTAGAGAGAGAGTTAGGGTCAGAATTGTGTTTTTTCAGAATGGGAGTAATCGCTGCATGTTTGAGCAGAGACGGAAAAGTACCAGTAGCAAGAGAGAGATTGCAGATTTTAGTTAAGGTTGGAATAAGCACAGGAGATAGATTTTTAATGACCTGTGCAGGTATAGGATCAAGAGGAGAGGTAGTAGAGTAGGAGGATAAGAAGAGTGTGGATACTTCCTTTTCATTTGTGGGCTCAAACGAAGAGAAAGTGCCAGAGTGTTCAGGTGTGGCAGAAAGAGGGTTAGAGATTGTGGAGGAGCATACCATTTCATCTCGGATGTTATCAATCTTGTCCTTAAAGTAGGAGGCAAGTTCTTGTGCACTGATGGTAGCCGGTGGGGGAGGAGGGGGAGGGTACAGAAGAGACTTAAATGTGTTAAAAAGTCGCCTAGGGTTGGTGGCATGAGAAGAGATGAGAGATTGGTAGTATGTTTGTTTGGCCGTGTCCAAAGCATTGCAGTAGGAGTGGTAGCTAGTCTTATATGTGAGGAAATCAGTAATATTACGAGATTTACGCCATTGGCGTTCAACTTTACGTGACTGATTTCGTAGTTGTCTTGTTGTGTTGGAGTGCCACGGTTGGCATCTAAGCCTACGTGGGGTATAATGGGTAGCTGGAGCCACTTCATCAGGGGCTGTTTCAAGAGTCTGGTAGAGGTGGGAAACAGCAGAGTCAGGAGAGGTAAATGTAGAAATTAGTGAGAGCTGTTGTTGCAGGGAGGTGGAAAGTTGTGGAAAATTAATAGCATTAGTATTTCTGCGGGTTAGAGTAGGCTTGCATGATTTCTGTGTCAGTGAGCTTGAGGTAATGGAGGAGAGTGAGAGAGTAATGAGATTGTGATCAGAGAGAGGGAAGGGAGTGTTAGTAAAATCAGAGACTGAGCACAGCCTGGTGAAAACAAGGTCAAGGCAGTGGCCTTCCTCATGAGTATTTCACATAATTTAGGAATACAACTTTACTCTCTTATCAATCTCATTAACCATTACCTGCCTTTAATCTCCTACAGAGTTATTTCTGATGTTACTCTCACCTCATCACTGAAAAAAACTTCTTCCCTTCTGCTTTTTCAAAAATAAACAAAAATTTCAAAATTATTCTTTTTTTTTTCCCCATTTTTCTTTTTCTTCCCTAGGGCTCTAAAAGAGATATCACCTCTCCTCACTGAACAGAATTAACCCCTCAGTGAGACACAGTACAATCTTTCCAAACATATGTGGGTTAGTGGGATATACTATCTCAATTCTTGGAGCTTTCACCACCTGTCACCAGACCATTGCGCATTCACTCTCATCAAATAATCATTACCTCGCAGGTGCATCATCATCGCCAATTCCAACTAACTATGACCAGCATAGTATTTTGTATTCCTTCTCACTTGCTCACACCAGTCACATACTCAGAGACCTTTCTGTGATCCCATACAAATGCTTAAAACAGTGTTACCTCTTTCTTTTTTTTTTAAATAACGTTTTTTATTAGGCAAAGGTGATGGTACAGAGATGATCACAGTCCAGCTGTTATACAAGATTATCTAGATATCGAGTATCACAATTTGCCAAATTTTACAATGTATTCAGACTATAGAGAAGAAAGAACAATAAGAAGAGAACAGAGCACTGAGTGAAGAGAGAAAGAGAGAAGAAGCGGAAAGTTTCTAGCAGAACGGGAGGTCTACACGTCTCTATGTATTATTGCGTGGTATTCTTATGAAGACCCCGCAGTAGCTTTTTGTAGAAGGGGAGAACGTCCGTAAAAGAAGAAGAAAAGAAGGGGGAGAAGAAGGGAGAGTCTGGGGGGGAGCTGAGGTGGGGATAGGGAGGGTGGAGGGATGTGGGGCGGTCTCCATCATGGGGGATCGAATGGGGGTGACGAGTTCTGTTGGGACAGCCAAGGGGACCAGACCTTGTGAAAAGATTTGAGTGAGTGACGTATGTTAGCAGTGATAAACTCCATCTTGTAGACGTACCATATCCGTGAGAGCATTGCCTGCAGAGGGGCCAAAGTGGGTTTCCTCCAATCGGCTGCGATTTGACAAGTTACAGCCGAGGAGATATGTCTTAATAACTTGTGTTGGTGTAAGTTAAGTACCGGGGGTTTTAGTGGGAGTAAAAAATACTTAGGGTCGGCTGGCAGGGCAACTCCCAGCAGGGTTGTCAGCAGGTCCACCACTTCCCTCCACACTCCAGCAATTTTCGGGCAAGTCCACCAAATGTGGAGAAAGTTACCTTCCACAGGGCACCCTCGCCAACATCTGTCGGACACATCAGGGAACATCTTATGTAATCTAGAGGGAACGTAATACCAGCGATATAAAAGTTTGTATGTGTTTTCTTTGATTTTAACACAGATCGAGCTAGAGGCCGCGTTGTCGCGTATTTCCTCCCAGTCTTCATCGTCCAGGGATGAGCCAAGGTCTCTTTCCCAAGCTAGTTCGTGTTGGGCCCTAGACGAGGAAGTGTGAGTGTCCAGCAAGGAGTAAATCGCAGAAATTAGTCCCCTAGATGTATTGCGTTTCCAACAGATGTATTCGAATGACGTCAGAGGCCTGGCTGTTAGGGTGGATAGGATTTTAGAGTGGAAGTGGCGGATCTGAAGGTAGCGAAAGAAATCTGTGTTAGGAATCGCCGAGCCCCCCCGAATATCAGAGAACTGAGGAAAAGTTGTGGTATCTGTTATATCGTTTAAGTAGAAGATGCCCTCTTTCAACCAGTTGGACAGGGTGGAGCGACCCAAGCCGGGAGGGAAAACCGGGTTATGACAGAGTGGTATCAGTGGGGAAGGGAGCGGGGCTAAATTGTGCGTTTTGTTCACTCTATCCCAGACCACAAGGGCACGAGAAATGACCGGGTGTGAGACAACTGAGCGTGGGCGTTTCGGTCTAGGTAGCCAGAGAAGGGATGACATTGTGGACAGACCTATGTCCTCGGATTCAATGTTCACCCAGACCTTACATGTACCCCATGGATTGCACCACTGCACCGACTGGGACAGGCTCGAGGCGTAATAGTATCGCCTGAAATCTGGGATCCCCAGTCCACCCCGGCAGGAGGGTTTTTGCAGTAATTTTAGTCGTATGCGTGGGCGCTTTTTGTCCCATATAAATTGGGATGATTGATATTGTAATGTTTTGAATACGTAGGGGGGAATGTATATAGGGAGGGTCTGAAAGAGGTAAAGCAGGCGCGGGAGAATGTTCATTTTAATTGAATTTATTCTGCCTATCCACGAGATGAAATAAGAGGACCAGGTAGAGAGGTCTGTTTTTATTGAGTCCAACAGCCTTGGGAAGTTAGCCTGAAAGAGTTGGTGATAATGGTGAGTTAGATATATGCCTAGGTACTTGACCTTTTTTTTGTTCCAGTTGCATGGTAATAGGGTCACTAAGTCCGTTTTCAGGGGTCCAGGAACATGGAAGTCGAGAACCTCAGTTTTCTGTACGTTTATTTTGTAACCTGAATGTTGGGAATATTGTTGTATTTCGGATAGTAGGGAGGGGACAGAATTCTTTGGGTCAGAGAGGGTCAAAAGTACATCATCTGCATATAGTGCTATTTTGTGCTCTGAGGAGCTGATTTTAATGCCGTGGATGGTTGGATTATTGCGTATCCTTGCCGCCAAAGGCTCCATAACGAGGGCGAAGATCAGTGGGGATAGGGGGCATCCCTGTCGGGTGCCATTGGTTATATTAAAGCGGTCAGAGCTTGTCCCGTTGACTACAACCCGGGCGGTCGGTGTGCGGTATAGGGCTTTGATCCCTTCTAAGAAGGGTCCCTTGATGCCCACCCTTTCCAAAACTGCGAAGGCAAACGACCACGATATACGGTCGAATGCCTTTTCTGCGTCTAGGGATAGCAGCAGGGCGGGATTTTTCTGTTTTTGGATGACATGGATGAGATCAATCGCCCGTCTCGTGTTATCCGATGCCTGGCGTCCGGGAATGAAGCCTACTTGGTCTGGATGGACGAGGGATGGGAGTAACATCGCCAGGCGCCCGGCTAGAACTTTTGCATAAAGTTTTAAGTCAACGTTTAGCAGCGAGATCGGTCTATAGTTCGCACAGTTAGTTGGGTCTTTGCCCGCTTTGGGGATCACCACTATGTCCGCCAGGGTTGTCTCAAGGGGAAAGGACGCGCCTTCAAGTATGTTATTAAATAGGGTCGCGAGATGTGGGGACAGTTCTTTTGCGAAGCGTTTGTAGTAAGTGGCCGTAAAGCCGTCTGGGCCCGGGGCTGCGTGAGATCGCATAGAGCGAATTGCAGTGATAACTTCTTCTTCCGTTATTTTTCCATTCAGGGATTCGAGTTGCGCCTCTGACAGGGACAGGAGGGGGGTGTCTGTAAGATACGTGGGTAGCTCGTCTCGGTCGGGGGTGTGTGTAGAGGGGGGGGTCTTCAAATTGTAGAGGGAATCATAAAAAATTCGGAATTCCTTTGCTATTTCCTTGGGGTCATATGTATGAGTTCCTAGTGTTGTGGAATGTATCTTTTCAATCATCCTGGCAGCCTGTTGACGCCTAAGTTTATTAGCTAGTAGCGAGTCGATTTTATCCGCTTTATCATAAAAACGTTGCCTGAGTTTTACGAGGATATTAGCCGCTCGTTGGGACAGGAGTGTGTTTAATTGGCCTCTAACGGCTTCAATCTGGGACAAAAGGTCGGGGGAAGGGGTGCTTTTGTGTTGGTCCAGTAAAGTAGTCAGCTGTAGTTCTAACACTTGTATCTGTGAGGCCCATTTCTTTCGAATGGAAGACACCTTAGAGATTATCACGCCTCTGATCGTCGCTTTATGGGCCTCCCAGACAATGCCCACAGGGGTCTCTGGAGTGGAATTTTCTTTAAAGTAATTGGTGATGGCTAATTTGACCTCCTTCAGGGAGGAGGGGTGGGTTAATAAGGAATCGTCTAGTCTCCATCTATGTGCACCTGGGGGGCGGTCGTAAAGGGTAAGCTCGAAGTGGGTACCTGCATGATCTGTCCAAGAGAACGGTACTATACCTGCTTCTCTAGCCTGTGGTATAAGAGAGGAGGAAATGAGGAGCATGTCAATTCTGGAGTACTGTTGGTGGGGGGCTGAGAAGTGGGTGAAATCTTTAGTGTGTGGGTGCGATAGTCGCCAGGAGTCACGTAACCCATAGTGTTTCAAAGCGGCAGTGAGGGTGTGTGTGGACCTGGTGACCTCAGCTGTTTGGGTGCGGGAGAAGGAGTGGGTTTTGTCTAGCAATGGGTTTATGACGGTATTGAAATCCCCTCCAATAATGATGTGGCCTTGAGCTACCTTGTTCAATCTTTTAAAGAAGGTATCAAAAAACTGGGATTGATCCTGATTGGGGGCATAGAGTGAGACCAAGGTCACCGTCAACGACCTGATGTTTCCTATGAGGATGAGAAACCTGCCTTCTGGGTCAGTAATTGTTTTAATCAGGGTGAAGGGTACATCATTGCGTAATAGGATGGCGACTCCACGTTTTTTGCAATCCGCTGATGCAAAAAAGGTGTTAGAGAAGGAACGACCCCTTAGCTGAGAGTGGTTACCTGTAAGGTGTGTTTCTTGCAGAAAAACAACAGATGCTTTCTCCCTTCTGCAAGCTCCCAGGAGAGTCGTTCGTTTTCTAGGGGAGTTCAATCCATTAACATTTATGGATAGAAATTTAAGGGCCATTGTTAAGTATGTTGGTATTCTATAAAGATGAGCCCGTCAGAGGGTGGAGGCCACCCCAGGGGAAAGGGGAGGGCAGGGGGGGAGAGGCGAGAGGGGGGGAAAGACACAGAGAGAGTGGGCAAGAAGGCAAAAATGAGAGTTCGAAAGAAAGGGAAATTAGAGAGCCCAAAGGGGCAAAGTCACTGAAAAGAAGGGTCCCAATCAGGGGCCGCTATATCAAAGCACAATTCAACATACATAGTGAACTTTTATGTAAGGGAGTATGGGGGGTGGTGGAACAACAAGAGAATGGCAGTCCTGGGCCTAGGACCGCCTGGGCCAATCACGTCCCGTTCTCAGGTAACTTATAAAGATGAAGTCAGTCTTTGTATATAGATGAACATCCGTAAAACTTATATCAATACTGAAAAAAAAAAAAAAAAAAAATATAGTATTGAATTAAACAACAGTAAGGGTAGATCTCACCCATGACGGGTCGGCTTCGTGAGCCTGAAAGCGGTGTTATCAGCGCAGTCGGTTCAATTCGGTGCGCTGTTCTCTGCTCGTCTATGGGCAACTTTCGTCTATTCTGGTAGGGGAGGAGACTGACGCTGGGATCTTGGGGAGGAGTTGCTCGCCTCAGCTTCTTCTAGCGGGTTCGGGGTGAGATTCAGTTTGGACAGCAGTTCTTGACCTTGAGCCAGGTTCTTGATGTTATGCGTTGAATTGTTGGCTGATACCAGAATCATGAAGGGATAGCCCCATCTGTATCGGACATTGTGCTGACGGAGAATTCTCGTGATCGGTTGTAGGTCTCTCCGTTTCTGGATAGTTGATGGGGCCAGATCTTGAAAGAGTTGTAGTTGCATCCCCTGGAATAGTATGGTAGGGGTGTCTCGGGTGGCAGCAAGAATTCTCTCTTTCGTCTGATAGTAATGGAAGCGAACGATGACATCTCTTGGGGGTTGGGAAGTAGGAGGTTTTGGCCGAAGGGCTCTGTGGGCCCGGTCCAGTAGGCAGTCTACATCTGTTAAGGATGGAAGGATTTTTTGGAACAGGTCTTTGAGAAGGGACGGTAGGGAGGGCCCCATGACAGATTCCACGACGTTGCGGATGCGCAGGTTGTTACGTCGGTTTTCTTGGTCTTCCTGGCGTTCTTTGAGGGCCTCCAACTCATCATGGAGCCTGGCGAGTTCCTTATCCATACGCCCCTGGGAGCGGCACATGTCGTCCACCTTTGTCTCTAGGGTGTCAGTTCTGTTGCCCAGGGCAGTAAGATCTGAGCGGAACTCTGAAACGGCTTTGGCGAGTTCTTGTTTGAATGCATTTTGCACGCCCTCCAGAAGCCCCGTCATAACCGCTCGGATCTGTGGGTCTATGACAGCGTCCGTTGCGTCAGGGCGGGTGGGGGAGTCTGAAAGTTGCGACGTGCTTAGGGTGGATTTGGATTTGGAGCCGAAGAAATTCCCTGCTGCCTGAGCGGCCTTCTTGCTTTTTTGAGACATCATCAACTGAAGGCTACAAGGTCAAGAGTTGTGGCTAGCACGGCTATAGAGCGTTCATCTTGTGGAGATTAGCCAAGCGGAGACTGAAGACAGATCACTCTTGAGGGACAATCATGGCCCCTGCGGGTCCCCGGGAGTGCTCAGGCGGGCATGCAGATAGGCATCAAGGCCCTGATGTATGAGAGGTGTAGCTGACACAGCAACATATAGCGCCAGCTGCGTAGCCGGTATTTGAGGTCAGGAAGCAGGGGCTGTTGGGGAGTGTTTTGTCCAGGGGGTCTTGTGTGGAGCTCCCGTCAATATGAGTAGGTGATGTATGCTGGTTTTGAGTCCCCTGGGTGCCTGCACCAAGATGGCCGCCGCTGCCCAATCTGGGAGGGGGAGCTGGTATGTTGGTCGGGAAGCAGGGTCTGCTAGGGTGTGTTTTGCCCAGGGAGTCCTGTGTGGGGGGTCCAGCAGTAAGAGCAGGTAAGATATACTGACTTTGAATCTCCTGGGTGCCTGCACCGAGATGGCCGCCACTGCCCAGGTGGAGAGTGAGAGATGCACTTTTATCTCCCTAACTTGGGTTTTTCTCTGTGCCAGGCCAGGGGGTAGGTTCTGGGGGGTGTGCAGGGGCACTCTGTACTAACTGGTGGTTGGGAGCGCTGCTGTCCCAGCGTCTAGCGGCCTGTTCCCACGCTTCGCGGTGTCCCGGAGCTCCGCCGGCGGCCACCTCCACAAATTTAGGCCGCTGTTTCTGGTACTGTGTAGGCCGCCGCCTGCAGAACTGGATATCTCCGGTCCCAGGCTCCACAGCACGCTCACAGTTAGGTCGAGTGGTACCTCCGCCTTTTATAAGTGTGCTCTCAGGTTTGGGGGGTGCAGTGTAGGGGCAATTTAGGTATTTTGAGCCCCTTATCCCCGGAGCTCCGTTATTGCACGTCCTCACTCGTGCGCGTCCAGGCCACGCCCCCAGTGTTACCTCTTTCAAAGACAAAAATGTAAATAAAATAAATGAAAAATTTCCCCCAAAAAAACCTAACCATGCGTTATGTGTCTGTCACTGTTATCACACCTACGCCTTCCACATACTGTCCTCTGTTATCAGTATAGTGGGCCACCTACTGTCTCTGTTATCAGTATGGTGTTTCATCTACTGTCCTCTGTTATCAGTAGTCACGTGTCCCACCCCCACCCTTTTTTCTCAGTATATTCTACCTTGCACGTAGGTGGCAGATACCCCCTGTGAATCTCGCTACCGGTCAGCACTCTCACAGGACAAAATCAACTTATTAAAAAAATTATATGCAATATGTCAGTCTGTTATCATATCTGCACATTGTCTAAGCGATCATTACATGCTTAGATCACTATCTCCCTTGGTTATCTAGCTAACTGTGGCCACAGTATTAACCCCTTAAGATACTCTATCAATTTAGTACCCTCCCCCTTTCAAAACAAACAAAATGAAATTAACACAAATCAAAAACAAAACAAAAATTGGCTTAAAGAAAACCCTACAGCCTTGAGTCAGTTATCACTAATTACCTTCCATTCATAAGAATAAAAATAAAACCCAGGACTTATCTGCGCATTACTCAAGGTATATCTGATTCAATATATGTATCCAGATCAAGCAAATAGGCAACATAAATTGCCAACAGAAAACATGGTCTAATATATCAATATGAACCTTTAAGAATATATGTTATATTGGACTTATATCTCATCGATATATATCACTTTTCTTATCCAAAATGTATTACTCATTAAATGAAAAAAACATTGAATTCACATGATCATTTCCTGTTTCTTCACCTAACATGGACAACTCCTTATCTCGCATTACATCAACTGAATCCATCACTTTAGAGTTTCCAACTTACAGCTGCTTTGTTTAATAAACCAAAAAAATTAAATCAAAAACCCATAGCAGAAAAACATCAGTCCTACATTACATACTTCATCTCCGCAAGACAAGAGACCAAAAAAACTTTACAATGAGATAAACTCGATCTTACTTTCTTTGTTATAAACAATATTCCAATTAACTTTATTTATTCTGGTGGTAAAAATGAACTGTTACTTGGCTTACAATATTAGCGTCTACTCCTTTAAACTCTGTATTTTAATGGACCTCTGTCTATGGATATAAAGAAATTAGCTCAAACTGTTATTGTAATCAGACTGCTTGCTAGCTCTAACAATGCAACGTATATTTAATTATTTATTAACATTTTCTTATATAAACCATATACAGTAGACAATTCGGGGGTTTCCAAACAATACAGATTATGGATAAATCATGCATTCCATTTTTTCCACATGTTGCTGGCCAGTCAACCAGGAAGAAATGTAAATGCACAACCTCCTATCTCTAATCACCAAATTATAAGCACGGGAAAACCTACAACAAATATATGCAACTTCTTTAAAATTTATAGATTGGACAAACAAAGAAACTCTAATTATCAAAACAACCGCTACAGATTAGTTACTTCAGCAATATCCTTGTTTGGTGCCAATATACACCAAACAATCCAACCGCGGTCAAAAAATAAAAACAAACCAAAAATACTGTTATTTAAAGATTTTTTTTTTTTTTAAAGTAGAAAATCATTGCCAGCATAACCTTTAAATCAATATGCTTGCTATAGTCTGCACGCTTTGCAAATAAACGAAAGAAACATTCTTCCTAATTCAAACAAGGTTGTTTAAAACTTCTTGCCAAGTTTCCCGCCGCTCCTTATCTATTCTCTGACACAGAGAAGAAATGGGTGATGTGGGGGGGGGGTTTTAGCAAGCTGACAGTCTGCAAAATGCAGCGTTGTCTTTCCATATGTTAAATTACGATCTATTTGTTTTATAATTAAAGAGCGAAGTTGCTTCAAGTAATTTTGGATTACCACACTTAACAGAGATTTGAAGAAAGATAAGGGTACAAAAATGCACCGACATTTTTTTTTTTTAAACTTTGATTTTCTCAATTACTGAAATAATGTGGACACCAAAATCAGTGAATCTCGCTGGGGCCTCCAACTGATAACGCAGAGATTTGTTTGATAAGATTAGATATGATTGATAACCCAAACCTGTATATATTTACTTTATTACCTTTAAATATAACGGCAACGCTGAAATGATTGCACACCCACACAACCTTGTTATAAAATGTATGACAATGCTTTACTTAAAGAATAGCTTCATTACAGGTATTTGCAAATGCAGACTAACACAAGAAACATAAAACTGACTAGCTAATACTTAAACAGTAATTCTAAATCAAATCAAATCAAAATGGACACCTTTCAAGGACAGTGATCAGCCATGATTAAACCTCCTTCATAATTACCTCCAGCCCCCTTGTGCTTGCTTGTTCTTCCTCAACTGCCTTCCTCCTTCTCTAACTCTGATATTTAAACCTTAATCACATTAATTAATTAATTACTCATAAGTATTGAGTCTTATTGGCAAGCTCTGCTTTCAATCATGATGTCATAATTAACCCAACACCCAACTTCAGTGGCCTTGTGGGTCTACGCATGTGTGGCCTTGTTCCCATATTATTCAGTTTGTGGAGACTAGCTTTCTGTCCTTGCTCCATTATAATGTCAACATCACATTCTTAAGCTCCTAAAACCAAAAACAATTCTCTATAAGAAATCACTTTTACAGCATTGTTCTGAATGAAAATGGCTGCTGCTTCTAACAAACACCTGCTGCTTAGCGCAAAGGGTAGGCCTCATACGCCGTGGCTAGTACCTTGTGCAACAAGCTAACGCCACCTGCAGCAATAAATAACAATATTTGAGAAAACAGAGTATAACAAAAGTATAGAATTATTGATGCGTTATTTGTTTTAACAGTGCATAGCCGGAAGGAGCTGCTCACCCACGCCATACCCGAGATCCCGTCCGCGCCCGGAGCAGTGAGTAACATACACTCCGCCGGCCGCCGCCGCCCCCGCCACCTCACGGCCTTGTCCTCCAGCGGCGTGACGGCTGGTCTCGGATTGAGCGCACCGGAGACCCTGCTCAACGGCCCGCCGCTGCTGCCGACGGCTCCTGTGGCTCATCATCTGGACGGCTGACCAGGGGTGCACACATACAAGGGGTGGCTGGGCATCCTCCCCCACTCTGCCACTGACTGAGTCCTGACAGAAATATTAGATATTGCCAGACTGTGCCTTACGGAGTGACCGGTAGGGCCCCTGGGGTCGTGGAGGTGCCGGAGGGCTGCTTCTGCCAACATTGATACCATATGCCCTTGAACCCAGGCATCACACTCAGCACTTGAATGGACTGCCCAAACCCTCACACAGCCTGTGAATATTCAGTGTGCACACCCACATTACCTGCTATAAGGGAATTGGACTATCGAACACCGGCCGCCCTGATACCACGAGGCTTTCAACATACCCCATCAACCAAAGGTGCCCCATAAACAAGGGGCCTGCTCCCACCCCGCACCACTCAACCCTGTCCCTGACCTCGCCTCTCTCCTTTTTCAATCTCCTGGCGCTATCACAACCTAAGTACTCTTGCAGGAACGCATTTATTGGGTGAAATTCCCCTCACTCTTCTGTGACTTTGTACTAACTGGTAACGGATGAGAACTTACTCATATGCTGCATAACTGTTTTATCTTTTAATATCTGTGTCTTGCTGTTTAAATTCCCTAAAACTACTTTGCACTGTATTAACTAGCATAACAAACTAGCTAGGAATAACAGCAGTTTTGCCCAGCACTCTACAGGTTAAAATATTCACCTTCTTATCCCTTTAAACCAAAGTACTGTGTATATGCCATATTTGCCAGGCAGATGCTGCCATCTTGTGACGAAAACTGAAATTACCTCAGATTAACAAATAAAGCAGCTTGTGCTCCATGTCTTGAAAAGATAGTGGAAAACCTGTTGCTTCTTATAATCCATATATACTAATGTCCTACTGCTACTCTGCAGTATAGCTTGGGTTTTAGCCTTCCTGTTGCTGTTTAGAACAAAGTGTACCTGACGCAAAGTACCTATTACTACTAGAGTACTGCAACTATTCATACGGTTAATGCCTACTGGGCAAACCCTCTAATTACCTGACGCCTTCTACTTCTGCAGTTGCAAACAACTACCACTGCATAGTTATAATGTAGACCATTATACTCAGCAGGGAGAAACACCCATCTGCCATAACATGATATTGTGATATTTTGACTATTCTCATCTTTGACTTCCACTGGTGGGCCCGATTCTACTTTAAAATCCTTCTGTCCGATCCTAGTCACTTAGAAAGCGGAGAAGTTGGGTGAACGGGGGAAAAAGTGCACCATTCAGCACATCTAATCCATGGCTGATATAACCTATTACGTATTGCTTGTGCTGATCGTTGTCTAATTCTATACTCAAGGTGATACCCCCCTCCTAGCTTTTCCTATTTCCCCTCCCCCCCTATACCAAACTTGGTTAATGGACAGATTCCTGTCCCCGCCACGCTCACGCCCTACTTTACCACTTGACGAGCACAAAATGGGCCGCAATAGAAATGTTAAACAGACACCCTCAACCCCCCATTCCTCACAATCCACTATGGATGTCAACCCCCCACCTGACGATGACCTCTCCTCAGACAGCCAGTCAGGCTTCTCATCCACGGCTCAGGAAATATTGTCAGTCCTGATGCCACACATCGACAAAAAACTAGACGAATTCAAAACCTCTTTCCAGACTACAGTCAGGGAAGTCGCAGCTAACACCTCCCGTATTGCTGACCTTGAACAAAGAGTGAGTGATGTGGAGGATACTATTACCAATGTACAATCCTCCTCTGACTCCTCAACAATTATGATACAGGAACTCCAAGACAAAATTGAGGATTTAGAAAACAGAAACCGGAGAAATAACCTCCGATTCATAGGCATCCCTGAAAGCATTAAGCCAAATATGCTATCAGACTACCTTACCTCCAAATTATTACTAGCACTAGATGTATCGGACACAGTTGACTTCCCTCACATAGAGCGAGTACATAGGATCGGACCAGAAAGGGCGGACCCCAATTCGCGCCCCAGGCCAGTAATAGCACGATACCTTGACTTCAGAACAAAAGAATCGATACTACATGCTTACAAGAAAATAGAGCAACTCCCAATTGATGGCACTCGTGTACTCATATTCCAAGATTTTTCTGTGGCAGTAGCCCAGAAACGTAAGGCATTCTCCCCAATCTGTAAATTCTTGGTGGACTCCCAAAGGAGATTCGCCTTAATGTACCCGGCCAAGTTACGAGTGATGGACAGTGGACATACCCTATTGTTCGATACCCTGAAGCCGCAAGAGCGCACCTAATGCCATCAATTGGTTCTCCTTGCTCACCGGTGAAAACTTGAACTTCTCCACAATATTGATGATCTTTATTGTTTCTCCCTATGCTAGACTTTAATTAATGCTAAGTTTATTATTGTTAGGTATATCGTTACTGTTGTATAGTTCACATCCGGTCGATTCTGATACCCCAATCAAAGCTCACCGGGAAAGTTTGGTTTGGAAAATATGGAAAACGTTGTCAAAGCTACGCATGTTACTTACAACTCATGACATTTTTGTTATTGCTGCTCGAAATACATTGCTATATCAGACATGTCTAATCTATCAGATATGGGGTTTACAACACGTCGCGACGCGGCCCTGCACTCGCTGGGATGGAGGGCCATCTTGTATCTTTAATCTTTGTTCTAATGTCTTTGCCAGGGCTGGAGTAGGATGACACCACACATTCCCACAACTCTACCATACTCATCCCCCCCACATTCTATTAACGTATTATCCTGGAATGTGTGCGGCCTAAATTCCCCAATCAAAAGGAGGAGAATAATAACCCACATAAAACATCATGACCCAGATATCATCCTATTACAGGAGACCCATTGGAAGGCCGGTGAGGACTCAACACTTAGGGCACCATTGATTGCAGAGTGCATATCGGCCCCTTACGTCACCAAATCAAGAGGAGTAGCCATACTTTTCTCTAAAAAATTGGTTTATTCTGTCACAGACTCAATCTTAGACCCTGAGGGCAGATTCCTGCTATTAGACATCCGGATAGGAGATTTGACATACACTATCTTAAATATATACGCCCCCAACACCCAGGCCCCAGATTTTCTCTGCCAGATCTCCCAACTATTAGCACAACGATCACACTCCTCGTTAATCATAGGAGGAGATTTGGTACTTATGTAGTATCTGGGCTGCCGATTTCTAAATCGGGTACATCGCATCGCATCGCATGCGACCATCGGATGCGATGCGATGCGATGCGATGACCCGATTTTTCCATAGGAATCAATGTTAAAATGGACTGAGTCCATTTTAACATGGAATTCAATGGGAAAAAGGGGTCCTTTTCATACCCCTACTATCCAAGTGGGCATGGAGTTGGATATAAACCTGTGGCGAGCGTAGCGAGCCACCGAGCCCGAAGCGTGGCGAGCGTAGCGAGCCCCGCGAGGGGACACAGAATACCGTCCCCTCGCGGGGCTCGCTTCGCTCGCCACGCTTCGGGCTCGGTGGCTCGCTGCGCTCGCCACAGGTTTATATCCAACTCCATGCCCACTTGGATAGTAGGGGTATGAAAAGGACCCCTTTTTCCCATTGAATTCCATGTTAAAATGGACTCAGTCCATTTTAACATTGATTCCTATGGAAAAATCGGGTCATCGCATCCGATGGTCGCATGCGATGCGATGCGATGCGATATCGCATCGCATCGCATCTGATTGTATGCCTTAACTTAAGGCATACAATCAAAAAATCGGCAGCCCAGATACTACATAAGTACCGGAGATTTTAATGTAGTCAAACACCCCACATTGGATAAACTACCTCCCCCACGGACTACCTCTCCCAACATATGGACAGCATTCAATACATTCTTAACCCAAACACATGTGACTGATGCTTGGAGGCTATTCCACCCCACTGACAAATCATACACATTTCACTCGGGAGTCCATCATTCATTCTCACGGATAGACTATATCCTTGTAGCAGACCACCTAATTTCTTGTTACCTCAGCTAACATAGGAGACATCCTAATCTCAGATCACGCCCCCATAAACATATCTCTCAACATATCTTGTACGAACCCGCTACACAGATCTTGGAGATTTCCCTCATATCTCTTTCACTCAGAAAACTTTTGTCAATAAAACACCACTGGATGGATTACATGGACACTAACATAGAACATTGGGACACGCCGGTGCTATTCTGGGAAGCTGCAAAATCGGTAATGAGAGGTCACATAATAGCATATGTGGCCAAAAGGAACAAAGCCTCTGGGGCACAATACGAATCCCTCCATACCAATATGACCTCTTGCCTTAACTCTTATATTTCCAACCCCAACGATGACAATCACACAGTTTACCAACAGGCAAAACACCTTCTTGAAGACTTCCTGCTCTCACAAGCTCAAAGACGTCTTGATTTCACTAAAAATAGATATTATAGATGGGGTATTATAGACCGGACGTTTATTAGCAAATTTAACTAAAACCCTTCCATCGCAGGAGCCACATCACATCTATAAATCAAACTAGCGATTCCCCCCCCCCCCCTGACAAGGACACATGACATAGTCAATGCATTCCAATCTTTCTACACCACTCTATACTCGGCTGACCCCCCAGACTACGCACAAATGGACCAACTACTTAGAGACTCTAGACTACCCTCTCTCTCCCAATCCCAAATAGAAATGTTAGAAAAAGACATCACAGCTGAGGAGATGACCCAAGCCATCACGTCCCTCCAAACAAATAAATCCCCAGGTCCAGACGGATTTTCTGGGGAATATTATAAAATATTACAACCAGACACACTGTTAGAACTCTACCAGACTATCCATAAGTCCCAACCCTCATATCCCACGTTTAATGCGGCATACATAACCTTAATTCTTAAACCCGGACGTGATTCCACGAAGTTGGACTTATACCACCCTATTACTCTTTTAAATGTAGATTTTAAGCTCCTATCTAAAATTATGGCAACTAGAATACAGTCCTTCTTTTCGGAAATCATATCACCCACCAAAATGGGGTTTGTCGCGGGACGACAATCCGTTAAGGGTATACGTACTGCAATTGCCTCGGTAATTACTTCCAATCTCCACCCCAATGCCCCACACATGTTACTGAGCCTAGATGCCCATAAGGCATTTGATACCGTTTCCTGGCCCTTCTTATTTCTAACACTATCAGCCTATTCTTTCAGACCTCATTTTATAAATCTGATAAAAAAAATTCTACAACACCCCAGACACCTCCTTACTTATTAACGGAACTAACAGCACACCCATCAGGATGTACAGAGGGACTAGGCAGGGATGCCCCCTTTCCCCGATCTTGTTTAACCTTTCCTTAGACCCCATACTCAGACTAATTGACTCTTGGCCCACCCTACAGGGAATACGTGTAGGCAATATGGAAATTAAAACGACTGCATTCGCCGACAATGTCTTAATATACATAGCAAATCCCAAAACCTCATTACGCCCTCTCCTAGATCTTTTACGTAGCTCAGGTCGGCTGTCCGGGTTCCAAATTAATCTGGAAAAGTCTGAAATTTTATATCTGAAACGGGGGTTTACCCACCCCAAGTGGGCTTCACAGTTACCCATGAGATGGGCTAAAGGTCGCCTGACTTATTTAGGCATAACCCTACCCAAAAACATACAAAATCTGTATACCTATAACATAAGCAAATCTATAAAAAATCTCGCCAGAGATTTTAACAGAATGGGCCGTCTCCAGCTGTCCTACTTGGGCAGGGCGAACCTCCTGCAAATGATATATTTCCCTAAACTCCTATATCAAATCCAAGTCCTGCCCCTTCTACTTACTAAATCTGATACCCTCACTATAACGAAACTGTTCCGAACTTTTATTTGGAACAAGGGAAGAGCAAGGATTGGAATGATAAAATTAACTCAACCCAAATGGAATGGCGGCATTAATTTCCCAGATATAACTATATATAATCAAGCAGCGGTATTCAGATACCTCAAAGACTGACTACTCACGAATCATACTTACGCTAACACCACCCTAGAGCAAAACTTTCTACCCCATACCTCCCTAACCGCCTTTCTACACCTAGAAGATAGGGACATTCCTCCGGAAATACACCTTAATCCCCTCCTAATGTCAGTCCGTAAATTATGGCTTATTTTACGCCTTTCTTTTCACTTGAACCCAAATCATTCCATACATCTGCCTTTCCTACTAAACCCCCAATTCCATGATGGTAACGCTTCACCTCTCTTTACGAGCTGGAAAAATGCAGAACTATACAGAGTCGGACAGTTAATAGACACTCAAACTCACAAACCACTCACTTTCTTAGAAGCCTCCAGAGACTTTCCAATAAAAAACACTCTTAACTTAAATTTTATTCAGGCCCAATCGTACACTGACAAGATTTCCAAACTTATCCCGGAAAGAGATTGGAATAGTGATCTTGACAATGTACTCTTGGCTCCCCCCCTGCCCAAAAAGCGATCTCTACTTACTTCAAATTCCTCCGAAAGCCTATTGACTATTCATCACAACGCACAGGCCTTAACCAATGGTTAAAACACTTCCCCTCCTTAACGACAGACACTCTGTTAAAGACCTTACAGACCTCAATCACGACATTCCCAATGGCCAAATTCTCGGAAATGTACCTAAACATTTTCCACCGATCATACATTTCTCCCTCACGAGGGTTCCAGATGCAAATCCTAGACTCTCCAGGATGCACCAGATGTAATAGCCCCCAAGCAGACCTATATCACTGCTTCTGGGCTTGCCCGCTAGTTAAGAGATTCTGGAACGACGTCTGTGACTTTGCCAACGAGCATTTGGTCAATTACACTCCGCTCACCCCAGAATGGGCCATATTTGGTATCCTCCCGGAAGGAATTAGAGCCCCTAAACCCATCAAAAAATGAATGTTGGCAATTTCTTCGGCTGCCCGCAAAACGATCCTTCAAGTATGGATCCAAACATCCCCTACAGCCTTGGCAATGTTCAAAGATATATTTTATTTTCCACATGGATTGGTTGGAGGCCTCCCTCCAAAAGGACTCACGTACCAAACAGTTCTTTGCTACCTGGAACAGTTATATGGAAACCCTACCCATGTCAACCAAGCAAACCCTCCATCAATGTTTCCAAAATACCCGCTGGTACGAAGAACAGTTGTTACTTAACGATCCACCGCTAGTCTTAGAATAAGGGGTTATTCTCTTCCGTTAAGTTCAATATTTTGTACACGTTATAATAATAATGATAAGGAAACTTATGATTGCTATGTAACCTAACCTCACCTCATGTACAGATAGGGCAGGTCCCATCCTTGCCGCCAGGCCGCCATGGCGGAGGTTCTGGCGCTCCGAAATTCTTCTTGCGCCGGCGTCCGCCAAGGGGCGTGGGTTCACGCCATGCAATACAATCCGCCACCACTGGGTGGCTAATGCTCCATCAAGCTAGAGTCGGAGTGCTATACTGCAATGTGCCAATGGAAACCCGCCATTCGCCGTACGGAGCGCGCTTGCAGTATGAGACGCTCGTGCGTAATGAGCTGCTCATAGGAAATGAGACGCTCGTGCAAATGAGTCCCTCGTGAACATCGAAGCGCGCAAAAGGGCCGTGTACTGTAGTGTCATGATCCTACAGTATACAAGCATTTACCTTGACGTTCACGTAGCCGATGCTGAATATTTAGAACTGTTGGTACTGTGCATAATGTGTATGTCAATCGCCTCCTCCCTTTCCAGGGGAGGAGGGGGTTGACTTGACCTTAAATACAGTACAGCACATTACAGCGCTAATTCTTTAAAGGACCGTCTCAGATGCTGTCGGGACTCGGGTTTCGCCAATGGGGCTGCAGACGCAACAGATTATTATATCAGCACTCTACCGACCAAAGACATCAATGTGTTGCGTAGTGTAGTGGGTAGCTGCGCCCGTCTTCATGCAGGAGACCCGTGTTCGATCACGGTGTCAATTTTTTTTTTTTTTTTTATTCGAATATTTTGTAGAGTGATATTTCTTAAAGCCAAACCATGAAATGTAACAGTTTTAACAAAACTAGACAAATAAAACAGTTAATGTTTTACAGGTGTCCTCACAGAATCATACTGTTAGTGAGGTAATTAGCTCCACCTGTGGATCATTTATAATGTGTCAGTCAGTAACGAGTACACCTGTGCCACAGCTACTGTAGGTGTTCATGAAGTGTTGGTACTGTAGAGTAAGAGGACTTGATTTGGCTACAGTACCATTGCACTATTGTCTCTTCCACGGAGTAATGTGTACTACAGTATACTGTATGCAGCTGAGGTCAACCGCCTCCTCCCCTCCCCCCCTCCCCCCAGGGGAGGAGGGGGTTGAATTGACCTGAAATACATTCCAGGACATTACACTACACCATCTCCTGCAGCGGTAATCCACGAAGGGGCGGGCCGTCTCAGACGCTGGTCTGTCAAGGGCGGGCCGTCTCAGACGCTGCTGGGGCTCGGGTTTTGCCACTGGGCAGCAGGCCCCACAGATTATTATATCAGCACTCTACCGACCAAAGACATCAATGTGTTGCGTAGTGTAGTGGGTAGCTGCGCCCGTCTTCATGCAGGAGACCCGTGTTCGATCACGGTGTCAATTTTTTTTTTTTTTTTATTCGAATATTTTGTAGAGTGATATTTCTTAAAGCCAAACCATGAAATGTAACAGTTTTAACAAAACTAGACAAATAAAACAGTTAATGTTTTACAGGTGTCCTCACAGAATCATACTGTAAGCGAGGTATTTAGCTCCACCTGTGGATCATTTATAATGTGTCAGTCAGTAACGAGTACACCTGTGCCACAGCTACTGTAGGTGTTCATGAAGTGTTGGTACTGTAGAGTAAGAGGACTTGATTTGGCTACAGTACCATTGCACTATTGTCTCTTCCACGGAGTAATGTGTACTACAGTATACAGTATGCAGCTGAGGTCAACCGCCTCCTCCCATCCCCCCCATCCCCCCAGGGGCAGAGGGGGGTTGAACCGACCTGAAATACATTCCAGGACATTACACTACACCATCTCCTGCAGCACTAATCCGCAAAGGGGCGGGCCGTCTCAGACACTGGTTCGTCTCAGACGCTGCTGGGACGCGGGTTTCGCCACTGGGCTGCGGATGCTACGCTGGCCACGCCACAGTATCTAAAATCAACTCCATGCCAACGTGGACAGTGGGGGTATGAACTATCCACATTGGCATGGAGTTACAGTAAGTTACTTTATTTTAGATACAGTAGTTTGGCGAGCGCACCCAACCCGGAAGTAGCACGGCGCCATGATGGCGCCGTGAAACTACACAAGAACAAAATAAAGTTTTGGGACGCATGATGAATGTCATGTGTCGCACACAGCGTGTGTTACTAGGACGCCCCCTCCGCCATTTTTAGCCTACTGCACTGTATGCTGTACAATGGTGCAGCGCAGCAGAGAAGAGCCATACAGCACCCGGGAGCTTAGGCACCTGGTGCGCTGTAGAGACCTCACTCTCTCCAGCAACAGGGAGAAGGTGTGGGCATATAAAAATGCCCGTAGGGCAATTCTTGCAGACACTGGCCGTGAGCGGTCTGTCCGCTCCCTAGAGCGCCGGTGGAGCGACCTGGTCAGGAGAGATCCTGACAGACTTCAGGCCATCAGACGCTGTAAGTACAGTACAGTAATGTGAGGATACTGTACAGTGTACCAGAATAAAGTTTTAATAAAGTGGTGACTGCAGTACAAGTGTATACAGTAGTAACACCAAGTGTACCCTTTAATTCCTGTGTTCACTCAAAGTTTACTGTACACAGTGTACAGTACCTGGGTGCCCGCCATGTGTATCCTACTGTACAGTACTATATAATAATACAGTACTTGGTGTCCCCCATACCTCCCAACATGACCCTCACCAGCAGGGACACAATGCTCTGCTTCTGGACTTTCCTCTTAATTTAGGATTACCATCACCTGTGGAGAAACACCTTTCTTATTAGTTAACCTGTTCAAAAACTGGTGATTGGCAATCATACTGTACTGTACATTAAGAGGAAAGTCCAGAAGCAGAGCATTTTGTCCCTCCTGGCATGGGTCATGTTGGGAGGTATGTAATACCGGTGGGGCCCACCATGTGTATCCTATAATTATACAGTACTTGGGGTCCCGCATAATACCGGTGTGGCCCTCCATGTGGATCCTATAATAATACAGCATTTGGGGTCCCCCATACTGTAATACAAGTGTGGTTCCACCATGTGTATCCTACTGTATAATAATACAGTATTTGGGGTCCCACATAATACCAGTGTGGCCCTCCATGTGTATCGTACTGTATACAGTACTGCAATAATACTGTACCTGGCGTTACAATATTTGTCACAATGGTTTTTATATAGACCTGTCACGCCGACGTCGGAGGGAGGAGCGGCGCTGCCCCCCCCTTACCACAGAGGCAGAGGAGGAGGATGATGAGGAGCAGCCGGGCACCAGCTCAACTGGTAAGTACTTTACAGTATAACACCAGGGGTCCAACCATTTCATTTACTGTACAGTATGTTTACAGGTTTTTTTTTGCATTTGTAGCATCGGTAAGCCACACCCCCACCCAGGGAGAAGAGGTGGTGGTGATGGAGGAGTAGGGAGATGAGGTGGTGGAGGAGGAAGAGGGGGAGGAGCAGGAGGAGGAGGAGGAGGCGCCATTCAGTAAGTACAGTGGTACAGTACATAAAGTACACTATGAACAATTGGGGTTGTGTGTGAATAGCGATCAACAATGCGGTGTACATTGCTAAGCAAGGTTTACAGTATTTAATAAAACAATACAGTACACGATCTTGCATACAGTAAATTACACTGTACAATGCAGGGGGTACTGTGCAATGGTATTGCCAACTATTAAGACAGAAGTGAGACATCTCACAGGATCTCTGCTACTGCACAAACAATGGGTTAAACTACAGTACAGTGCAGTCCGGTTGTTATTGGGTGTATGGTGGGGGGGGTGGCCAGTACACCTTGTCTGGCTGTGGCTTCTCGCTAGTCTGGACCTACAGTACAGTACTCTGCTAAGGGCAGCCAGATGCCTCTGTCCGGTGGAGGGGGTGCTTTGTGGGATGCGGAGGTGGGGGTTGGTTGCTGAAGAGGGTGGAAGTGCAGGTGGTTCTAGAGGACCTGACGATGCCATTTGGTTTAGGCATTCACTTTGGAGGGCTCTGCGGTGGGTGTCACGCAGCATTTGGGCCTTGGCTGGTTGTACAGTAGGTGGCTGGTGCCCGCTTGGAGATGGTGTGTAGGCATTTCAATCTACAGCATTAGAACCTTCTTCTACGGAGTTGTACAGTAGTAGGCAAATTACTGTACAGTATGTTGACAGTGGTTTCTTTTTTACATTTGCAGCATCAATAAGGCACACCTCCACCCAGGGAGATGAGGTGGTGGAGGAGGAAGAGGGGGAGGAGCAGGAGGAGGAGGAGGCGGCGCCATTCAGTAAGTACAGTGGTACAGTACATACTGTACACTATGAACAATTGGGGTTGTGTGTGAATAGCGATCAACAATGCGGTGTACATTGCTAAGCAAGGTTTACAGTATTTAATAAAACAATACAGTACACGATCTTGCATACAGTAAATTACACTGTACAATGCAGGGGGTACTGTGCAATGGTATTGCCAACTATTACGACAGAAGTGAGACATCTCACAGGATCTCTGCTACTGCACAAACAATGGGTTAAACTACAGTACAGTGCAGTCCGGTTGTTATTGGGTGTATGGTGGGGGGGTGGCCAGTACACCTTGTCTGGCTGTGGCTTCTCGCTAGTCTGGACCTACAGTACAGTACTCTGCTAAGGGCAGCCAGATGCCTCTGTCCGGTGGAGGGGGTGCTTTGTGGGATGCGGAGGTGGGGGTTGGTTGCTGAAGAGGGTGGAAGTGCAGGTGGTTCTAGAGGACCTGACGATGCCATTTGGTTTAGGTATTCACTTTGGGGGGCTCTGCGGTGGGTGTCACGCAGCATTTGGGCCTTGGCTGGTTGTACAGTAGGTGGCTGGTGCCCGCTTGGAGATGGTGTGTAGGCATTTCAATCTACATCATTAGGGCCTTCTTCTACGGAGTTGTACAGTAGTAGGCAAATTACTGTACAGTATGTTGACAGTGGTTTCTTTTTTACATTTGCAGCATCAATAAGGCACACCTCCACCCAGGGAGATGAGGTGGTGGAGGAGGAAGAGGGGGAGGAGCAGGAGGAGCAGGAGGCGGCGCCATTCAGTAAGTACAGTGGTACAGTACATACTGTACACTATGAACAATTGGGGTTGTGTGTGAATAGCGATCAACAATGCGGTGTACATTGCTAAGCAAGGTTTACAGTATTTCATAAAACAATACAGTACACGATCTTGCATACAGTAAATTACACTGTACAATGCAGGGGGTACTGTGCAATGGTATTGCCAACTATTACGACAGAAGTGAGACATCTCACAGGAACTCTGCTACTGCACAAACAATGGGTTAAACTACAGTACAGTGCAGTCCGGTTGTTATTGGGTGTATGGTGGGGGGGTGGCCAGTACACCTTGTCTGGCTGTGGCTTCTCGCTAGTCTGGACCTACAGTACAGTACTCTGCTAAGGGCAGCCAGATGCCTCTGTCCGGTGGAGGGTGTGCTTTGTGGGATGCGGAGGTGGGGGTTGGTTGCTGAAGAGGGTGGAAGTGCAGGTGGTTCTAGAGGACCTGACGATGCCATTTGGTTTAGGCATTCACTTTGGGGGGCTCTGCGGTGGGTGTCACGCAGCATTTGGGCCTTGGCTGGTTGTACAGTAGGTGGCTGGTGCCCGCTTGGAGATGGTGTGTAGGCATTTCAATCTACAGCATTAGGGCCTTCTTCTACGGAGTTGTACAGTAGTAGGCAAATTACTGTACACTATGAACAATTGGGGTTGTGTGTGAATAGCGATCAACAATGCGGTGTACATTGCTAAGCAAAGTTTACAGTATTTAATAAAAAAATACAGTACACGATCTTGCATACAGTAAATAACACTGTACAATGCAGGGGGTACTGTGCAATGGTATTGCCAACTATTACGACAGAAGTGAGACATCTCACAGGATCTCTGCTACTGCACAAACAATGGGTTAAACTACAGTACAGTGCAGTCCGGTTGTTATTGGGTGTATGGTGGGGGGGTGGCCAGTACACCTTGTCTGGCTGTGGCTGTGGCAGCATTAGGGCCTTCTTCTACGGAGTTGTACAGTAGTAGGCAAATAATGTTTTTAATCTTTTATTCTCCACTCAGCCATCATTGTGGTGGATGACTATGCAATGGAGCTGGAGGAAGAGGAGGAGGAGGAGGATGAAAGCGGTAAGAATTACTGTAGTACTGTACTGCTATATTTCAACAGGCTCCAGCAGAAACTGAGGCCCTTATTCTAGTTCACTCTTTCTGACAAAATCCTTCTTACTGTAGATGGACAAAACCATGTGCACTGCAGGTGGGGCAGATGTACTGTAACATGGCCAGAGAGAATTAGATTTAGGTGGGGTTTTACTTCAAAGTGAGATGTACTGTACTGTACTGTATACTGTATTGCATTGTAAAAATAAAGCAGCCAGTATTTACCCTGCACAGAAACAAAATGACTCACCCAAATCTAATTCTCTCTGCACATTTCAAATCTGCGCCCCTGCAGTGCACATGGTTTTGTCCATCTACTGTAAGAAGGATTTTGTCCAAAAGAGTGAACTGCTGTAGAATAAGGGCCTCAGTTTCTGCTGAAAAATAGCACTGGCTGTACTGTATTGTAACCAAGGGTTAAAGTGAGGGGGAACGGGGTGGAACTGATTTCCACCACCTCTAATGGTAGGGGGAACTAATCTTGTGCAATCAGTAAATGGACTGTAGTGTAGACGTTGCTCTCTCAATCTACTGTACATTATCTTTCTCACACTACAGTACTTCACAGTACAGTATCTCTCTATAACTACTGTACAGTACTGTATCTCTCCATACAGTAGCTCTCTCACTTTACTGTATTTCCCTTGGTACTGTCAGTTGCAAAAATTTGTATACTGCACAGTACTGTATTCTAATGCTATTTTTTTCTCCCACTACAGTGCCAATTGTCCATGGGGGCCCAAGGCCCGAACAGTGGCTGGGCAACCCCCACCGGCGCTCTCAACAGGGCAGGACAGATACAGGCTCCCAGGGGCCTGGCCCGGGCACCGGGCCAAATGATAGAGGTACAGTAATGTCAGTGATTCAACTGTTTGAATTGCTTTTGCACCTCAGGACTACTGTAAATCGCCTGTGTGCACCCCCTAGGTTTGCCACCTCATCCCTTTAAAACTGGAGACATATTAATTACACAGGTTCTGTGGCTGGCTCACTTCAAGACTCAATTTCAAATGTTTTTTTTTTTTTTAACAGCCATCAAACTTCATTCCAACTGTATTTTTGTAATCAGCCACATTAATATGTCTCCAGTTTTAAAGGGATGAGGTGGCAACCCTAGCGGATTAGGTGGCAACCCTAACACCGCCATCAACATACAGTACTGTATTATCACTACTACACTGTTCAATAATAACAATAACTGTATTTGTGTTGTACTGTACTTAAAGTAACAATAATATTTTACTCCCCCCCCCCCCCCCCCACAGAACAGCAACAAAGGGCTCAGCGGCTGAGGGCACTGGAAATGCTGCGGGTGCTGATGCACCACATTATTGATGTGCTTTTTAATTTTTTGTTGCGTTTAATTTAATGTTATTATTATAATTTTTTAATGATTTTTCTTACTTTATAAATATTTTATGGTTACTCCAATGTATCATTGTCATTTTTCCAGCGTGGGACAATACTGTACAGTAACTTACAGTACTGTATGCTACTGCAAATAAACACTTTTATTGACGGCAGATGGATTATATGACATACAGTACAATCAGTGGGGAAAAGGTAGTAAGGTACAGTACAGAATAATAAAAAAAGGTAAAATCACACACACAACATTTTTTTTAATTTTTTTATTTTAATATTTGTTTGGGGTAGGGGTTCAATGAGACACACACAGAAAACAGACTGGTTACATCGCACAGAATCAACATTTTTTTATTTTTTTTATACTTTTTTCAATTTAAAAAACACTTTTATTGACAGCAGATGGATGATATGACATACAGTACAATCAGTGGGGAAAGGTAGCAAGGTACAGTACAGAATAATAAAACAAGGTAAAATCACACACACAACATTTTTTTTATTTTTAATATTTGTTTGGGGTGGGGGGTTCAGCGAGACACACAGAAAACAGACTGGTTACATCACACAGAATCAAAGTTATTGTATTTTTTATATTTTTTTACCTCTAGAAAGAAACACTTTTATTGACAGCGGATGATATAAGATACAGTAGTCCGTTTTATAAATGCATATACTGTACCTGTACAGTGTACATTCCAATTAACTGTCTTCTTAACAACCTGCGTACAGCACTACATACCACTGGCTTGGCCATTTCTTTCAACGACAACAGGCAAAACTTTATACAGATGATTTATGTAATTATTACAGTTGTCCGGTGTCAGCATTTCTTGCCAAAATTTACGGATCCCATCTATCAGCTGCTGTTTTGTTGTTGGCTTCGCAGTGTTCCTGATGTACTTCTTCAGTTGAGCCCATACCAATTCAATTGGATTCATGTCCGGGGATCTAAAGTAAACAGTATGGTAAAGTATTTCAATAATGTTTCTTATAGAAAAGAAAAAACTTTTAAAACACAAAATACTTTAGAATGCAATACTCACTCTGGTGGAGTGCGTTCCCAATTGATGCCTTTCTCAACCATGAATTTCGCAGAGGCAGAGTGTTTGGGATCATTATCCTGGAATAGTCTGTGATGCAATGGGTAATATTTTTGCACGAATGGCACCATACATCGCTCTACTATATTTTCTTGAAAGAATTGTTTATCCATGATCCCTAGAGACATAACAACAAACAGTATTGTTTATTAATAATCACCTTATTCAATTTTAATTATTGTAGTGTACAGTATTTCTTACAAGCACAGGCAGAGCATCAAATAGACAGTAGTACTGTACCTTCGAACACTAACATGGGACCAGCTCCTAATCGTGATATGGCTCCCCATACGTGGATCTTCAATGGATGCTTTGGACGTGGCTTAAATGAGATATGGCCCTTCTTACGGAATGACATTCGTGAGAACCTCTCGAGTGCTACTGAGGATTCATCTGTGAAAATGACATCCGGAAATGTTTCACAGCTCTCAATCCAACGACGTGCCTGTTCCACTCTCTTCTCTTTGTTAACATCTCTAATCATGGGAGTTATCCTGCCAACAGCACAAAAATCTAATTAAATACTGTATACTGCACATCATTATACAGTCGTACTGTACTTTGTAAAGTACAGGTATTAAATGTGAAAAGGTGCGCATTATTGCATTACTGCTTTATACTGTATACAGTAGTCTTACCTTGAAGATCTATAGCTCCATCCCATATTCCGACGCATTTTTCGAATGCTGCCGAGTGAAATGTCAAAGTCATACTCTGATTTGAATATGTTTTTGATTTGTCGAGCAGTCATTTCATCATTGGCACTAGTTAATTGCTCCACAATTTTTTCAGCTCTCCTACAGTGCATAAATAAGAATTAATGAACAATTCAATGACTGAAAAGTAATGTTTTATGGTTTTCACTATACAATATTATTACAACAAAGGTTAATACTACAGTACCGTTGTTTATAGTCAAGACAGTACAGTACTTTTTGCCAGTTTAACAAACAATACTTTTATTTACTGTACTGTACAGTAGTGATCTTACCATGAGCACTTTGGAGCAAATATTTTCTTTCTGGTTGTTGTTCTCTCGAAAGCATGATAGCGCACTGTTTCTAAAGTGACTACAATCCCACTTTCCTTCAGCCAAGCTTGGATCTCTTTGGTACTTTTCTTGGTTTTTTTCATGGTTGCAATTTGTTTGCTCATCGCCTCGTTGATTTTAACCGGCATGTTGTATAACTGTACTGTACACGGTCCTGTATAAAGAAAATACATTTTTAAATACTGCTTTAGAAGACATGGACTTTTTTTTAACAAAACATTTACTACTTTTAATTTTATTAAAAATGTAATCTTTATTTGTCATTTGTAATATCAATGTAATAAAAAATGCAATGCTAAACAGTTTAAAAAAATAAAAAATTATTTACAATGGTTCAACCACAGTGTTTGACTCCACCCCAACCCAAAATAATAAATAAGCTTCTAGTGCGTCTCATTTGCAAGTGACTCTCCTTTCCTTTGCAAATGAGTCTCCTTTGTAAGTGAGTCACATTCGCAAGTGAGTCTCATTTGCAGGTAAATTCATTTGCAGATGAGTCTCATTTGCAAGTGCCTTTCAGACTCGTGGGAAAGCAGACTCCTGGGCGTCCCAGGAAAGCTACCTGGCTACGGTACTGGCTGGGCTTGCGTCCTATTTGCTATTGCGACCGAAGCGCCGGGAGAAGGGAGCGTGCTGCAATGTGGCCGTGCTTTACGTACATGGCACGCTCGATACCGCTCGAGCGAGTTTCACTCGGGAGCTTACAAAATGGCGCCCAAAGCCGTGCAGACACGTGGCCAAGCCACGGAGGGAAACACGGAGTTAGAGCTAACTGGCTACGGTACTGGCTGGACTTGCGTCCTATTTGCTATTGCGACCGAAGCGCCGGGAGAAGGGAGCGTGCTGCAATGGGGCCGTGCTTTACGTACATGGCACGCTCGATACCGCTCGAGCGAGTTTCACTCGGGAGCTTACAAAATGGCGCCCAAAGCCGTGCAGACACGTGGCCAAGCCACGGAGGGAAACACGGAGTTAGAGCTAACTGGCTACGGTACTGGCTGGGCTTGCGTCCTATTTGCTATTGCGATCGAAGCGCCGGGAGAAGGGAGCGTGCTTTACGGACTAACTACGGCAAAGCTTTTATCTGGCTACGAGCGTCTCAGTATGCTACAGTAATACAGGGCAAAGTTACGGTATTTTAATATAGAAATCATTAAAGAGATAGAAAAAGATTTACCGTTCAGGTACTGTACTTTTGGAACAAGCAGTTGAAATGAGCTGGATTCCGTGAGGCCAGCAACGATTTCAAGTGCAGTATTCTGTGGTACGTGAACAGTTGCAGTGAGATTTTCTAAGTGGAGACGGTCTGGAAAGCAAGTCTAGTGAGCAGTTAGGAAGCCTGCTACGAAGGAACCAGATATGCTGGTGAGACTCCCTTTTTATCTGATTCAAACAAAGGAAGTTTTTGCCGCCCAAAGCAGATCCTGGGATTGGCCTCTGCGGATATGTTATGGGCGGTAACATTTCCATAATCCAATCACAGGATCTGCTTTTGGCGGAAAAAAATTCCTTTGTTTGAATCAGATAAAAAGAGCGCTCACAGGGACGCCAGCTACCAGTCGGCAAACCTGTTTCTTTGTTTGCAGACTTGCTGTCCGGCTCCTCTCAAAACTCGCTGAAGTTTCGTGCTACTGTTTCTGTACTTCTGCTTGAATTCCTGCATTTGAAATCGTTGCTGGCCTCACGGAATCCAGCTCATTTCAACTGCTTGTTGCAAAAGTACCTGAACGGTAAATCTTTTTCTATCTCTTTAATGATTTCTATATTAAAATACCGTAACTTTGCCCTGTATTACTGTAGCTTACTGAGACGCTCGTAGCCAGATAAAAGCTTTGCCGTAGTTTGTCCGTAAAGCACGCTCCCTTCTCCCGGCGCTTCGATCGCAATAGCAAATAGGACGCAAGCCCAGCCAGTACCGTAGCCAGTTAGCTCTAACTCCGTGTTTCCCTCCGTGGCTTGGCCACGTGTCTGCACGGCTTTGGGCGCCATTTTGTAAGCTCCCGAGTGAAACTCGCTCGAGCGGTATCGAGCGTGCCATGTACGTAAAGCACGGACCCATTGCAGCACGCTCCCTTCTCCCGGCACTTCGGTCGCAATAGCAAATAGGACGCAAGCCCAGCCAGTACCGTAGCCAGTTAGCTCTAACTCCGTGTTTCCCTCCGTGGCTTGGCCACGTGTCTGCACGGCTTTTGGCGCCATTTTGTAAGCTCCCGAGTGAAACTCGCTCGAGCGGTATCAAGCGTGCCATGTACGTAAAGCACGGCCCCATTGCAGCACGCTCCCTTCTCCCGGCGCTTTGGTCGCAATAGCAAATAGGACGCAAGCCCAGCCAGTACCGTAGCCAGTTAGCTCTAACTCCGTGTTTCCCTCCGTGGCTTGGCCACGTGTCTGCACGGCTTTTGGCGCCATTTTGTAAGCTCCCGAGTGAAACTCGTTTGAGCGGTATCGAGCGTGCCATGTACGTAAAGCACGGCCCCATTGCAGCACGCTCCCTTCTCCCGGCGATCCGGTCGCAATAGCAAATAGGACGCCAGCCCAGCCAGTACCGTAGCCAGGTGGCTTTCCTGGGACGCCCAGGAGTCTGCTTTCCCACGAGTCTGAAAGGCACTTGCAAATGAGACTCATCTGCAAATGAATTTACCTGCAAATGAGACTCACTTGCGAATGTGACTCACTTACAAAGGAGACTCATTTGCAAAGGAAAGGAGAGTCACTTGCAAATGAGACGCACTAGAAGCTTATTTATTATTTTGGGTTGGGGTGGAGTCAAACACTGTGGTTGAACCATTGTAAATAATTTTTTGAAACTGTTTAACATAGCATTTTTTATTGCAGTGATACACATGATTTTAAAATGGCTGACTTTGGTACTGTAGTGCTCTGGCTGTTCAGCCTGACTAGACGTTGGACATAAAAGTTTAAACTGTTGTGCACATGATTAGATGTTATTGTATTTTAACCATAATGTACAGTATTGTGCTTAACATGCTTTACTGTTTACTGTACACAATTTAATGTTTTATTATATTTTTTTGTAGACAAACAACAATGAGCGTACCAAGTGCAACCTTCTATGGAAAACGCAGTGCACGTCCCACCAAAAGACAATTGTCTTTGGCTGCAATGGCTCCGCAACATCCACCCAAAAAGACAAAGAAGAATGCCCAAAAAGAGAATGTACCTGTGAAGCCAAGGAAAAATGCCAAGGCCAAGAATGGTTGTTTGGAACTCTTTGGTGGTGTTTTGAATGAAGTTAACAATGTGCAGTTATTTATTGCAGATAATGAAGCTGGCCCATCCCAGAAGGAGACTGAAGTGGCTGGATATGTACCAGTGCTCAGCATGGATCAAACCCTGGTACAGGCGGTGGGTAATGAAGCTGGCCCATCCCAGAAGGAGAGTGAAGTGCCTGAACATGTGCCAGTGCTCAGCATGGCTGAAACCCTGGTACAGACAGTGGGTAATAATGTAAATGAAGATTGTTTGGTTTTAAATTTTGTTTCAAACCCAGGTCAGCAAATACATTCTTCACCAAGAAGAAAGCTTGATTTTGCCAATCTTTCTGGAGCAAAAGAATTGGGGAAGATGACGGACAACCTGCAAGATGACCATGGAGCACAGGACCTTCAAGCGAAGGTACATCGGCTGGAGATAGAAAATGCTGTCCTGAAAAATGCCTTGAAGGACACCATCGGATCAATGCAGGATGCCCTCATCGAATCAGTGAAGGACGCCCTCATCGAAGCGGTGAAGGACGCCATCTGCAACGCAATGAAGAAACACACACCACAAACGCATGGAGTAGCTGTGCCTGTATGTCACATTGAGGATGGACCTGGCAGACTGGGTGCACTCTGCGAATTGGAAGGATCGGGTGCACTCTGCGAATTGGAAGGATCGGGCGAAGTGGATGCATTCGGCGAACTGGATGCACTCGGCGAACTCTGTGAATTGGATGGACCAGGCGAAGTGGATGCATTCGGCGAACTGGATGCACTCTGCGAAGTGGATGCTGGCGGCGAGGTGGATGCACCCGGAGAAGTGGATGCACCCGGTGAAGTGGACAGCAGAATGGACTTCAACACACATGAACAACTGTCTTCACCAGCACATCCAGTGGTGAACTTTGATGAAGTAACTTTGCAGCTTCCTCGACCACCCATTCAGTGCAGCACCCCTGCAGTGTTGAAACCCAGGGAAATTCATGGTCCTCTTCTGCCCGATATTCCCCTTACTGACATCACGGCAGAAACTGAGAACGTGCTTTATGGAAAAGCAGATCAAAAACTCAACAGATATGCACAATTTCTTTTCCAAAAGCATGTGCCATTTGAAGTCTATTTGACATGGGCAAATCATGTCAACTACTATGGCAAGGCTGGGAAATTTGCACTGCCAAGTAATTTGACCAAAGACATCATTACAAGATGTGGCAAAAAGATTGTACTTCAGGAGCACCATAAAACCAAGATAGTCAATCAATGGACTACTACGGATGAAGAGGTTAACACCATGGGTCCGTCTCAATCATGTCACAACACCTTTACCACCATTGCCTACAGTAACACCATTGCCCAGAGTTTGTCCTCTCTTGTACACAACTTGGTGATGAACTTCAACCACACCATACGGTACAGTATTTCCTTTTACCCATCTATTTTCCGTGTGTGTGTCACTGTTCCTAACCCCCTGCAAAAATAAACCTACTGTACTGTACAGTAAAACAAAACATAATAAAAATAAAAACATAAAAAATCAAAAATAATATTAAAAAAATACAAAAAGCAAAAAAAAAAAAAAAAAAAAAAAAGGAGTGTGTGATGTTAGCATTGTTTTTTTCCTCTGTGCTGTACTGCATCTTGTTACCTCTTCCCCACTGATTCGACTGTACTGTATCCCTAGTCATCCATGTGCTGTCAATAAAAGTGTTTCTTTCCAGTTGCAGCTGAGTCCATTTTGGCGCCGTGCATCCAGCATCTGCTATTTTCCTTCACCGATCTGTCCTCTGTGTGTGTCAGTGTTACAAACTACTGTACCCCCACAAAAAAGGATACAAAAATACAACCCCCCCACACACCCCCACACACCTCACCCCACCCTACAGTACAGTATTTCTCTTCACTGGTCTGTTTACCATGTGTGTGTGCTGCTGTTCCTACACACCCACCCCAAACAAATATAAAAAAAAAATATATATACAAAAAGCAAAAATAAAAAAAAAATAATAAAAAGAAAAAAAAAAGTAGTGTGTGATGTTAGCATTGTTTTTTTCCTCTGTGCTGTACTGCATCTTGTTACCTCTTCCCCACTGATTCAACTGTACTGTATCCCTAGTCATCCATGTGCTGTCAATAAAAGTGTTTCTTTCCAGTTGCAGCTGAGTCCATTTTGGCGCCGTGCATCCAGCATCTGCTATTTTCCTTCACCGATCTGTTCTCTGTGTGTGTCAGTGTTACAAACTACAGTACTGTACCCCTACAAAAAAAGGATAAAAAAATACAACCCCCCGCACACACCTCACCCCACCCTACAGTACAGTATTTCTCTTCACTGGTCTGTTTACCATGTGTGTGTGCTGCTGTTCCTACACACCCACCCCAAACAAATATAAAAAAAAATATATATACAAAAAGCAAAAATAAAAAAAAAATAATAAAAAGAAAAAAAAAGTAGTGTGTGATGTTAGCATTGTTTTTTTCCTCTGTGCTGTACTGCATCTTGTTACCTCTTCCCCACTGATTCGACTGTATCTCTTGTCATCCCTCTGCTTGCTGTCAATAAAAGTGTACTGTAATTGACCACCCTGTCCCCCCCTTAAAAAATAAAAAAAATTATAATTAAAAAATTGATGTTGTTCGTGTTTGTTTGTACAGTATCTTTACTGTATCTTTTGTATTGTTCGTTACTCTACAGTACAGTACCTCGTTTCCCTTTCCCCACTGATTGTATCCCAAATCATCTTCCGTTAATAAAGAAAGAGCCAAAACTACAGTATTGAACGTTTTTAACTTTATTAAAAAAAAAAAAAAAAACTAAAGCTGGCGGAAGGCGCCAATAAATAATTGGTCCACCAATTGGTGGAGAACCAGCTCAATATTCAATAAGGTCCTCCTGAGGTTTTCTGTGGGGGGAAAAAAGGAATACTGTAGTACAGTATTACGATACAGTAACTAAAACCCTACTTTAAGATAAATACAGTAACTGTAGAAACATATACTGTACTGTACTGTAGTAGAATTTGACGGCAGATACTGTAAGAACCATTTGCCCCATCTAGTCTGGCCCTTATTTATCCTTCAGGTCATCTTAACCCTTTTTAATCCTTATTTCTTTGTAAGGATATTCATAAGCCTATCCCAAGCATGTTTAAAATGTTCTACCGTCTTAGGGGGATATTCAATCTCCGTCAAGCATCTCCCGTGGAGGAGATGCTTGACGGGCCCTATTCAATGCTGTCTTCCCCGACAGCATTGAACAGGGTTTCCTGCCAGAACGAGCCCGACATCTCTAGCTGTCGGGCTCGTTCTGCCGAGAACAGCCGGGAAGTGACGAGCTGCCGGCTGCAGCTTGTCACTTCCCGGCCGCAACTCGCGGCCACGCCCCCTTCTCGACGCTCGGCGGCCGGGACATTGAATCCCGACTGCCGAGCTCCAGGCGAGCTCACCGAGAACAGGACAGGGGCACGGCTGTCGCGCTAGCTCGACAGCCGTGCCCCTAACATTGAATACCCCCCTTGGCCTCTACCACCTCTGATGGGAGGCTATTCCACTTATCCACTACCCTTTCTGTGAAGTAATTCTTTCTAACATTTGACCTGTACAGTACCTTTTATTAATTTTATTTTTAATATTCCCTATCTTACCCCTCGATATTGTAAGATAGGGAATATTAAAAATAAAATTAATAAAAGTTACATTTTAATAAACATTTTTTCAGTATGTTCCCCCAGACAGCCTTTAACTTCTCCTGCCTTGAAACATGTACCTAATGCTGTAGGGAACAGCACCTCCGTACTTGATTAAAATCTGGGGTCTACCTAACCTGTTTAAATCAGGGAATAATCAAATTAATAGGTTGTGCGAGCATGCACGAACTCAACACGGAGTAACCCCCCTTACCTGTACAGTACCTACAGTACCTCCCTCCAGTTTCAGTGCATGTCCTCATGTTCTACAGTATAACTTCTTTTCGTGTGAAGAAAATTTCCCTCCTTACTACAGTATGTTCAAACCCTTGATACAGTATATTTAAAGATTTCTATCATGTACCCCGTTTCCCTTCTCTGTTCCCTCTTCTTTTTTCGGCTACTGATTCCTCTCCCTATGCAACTAAGCATCTGACTAGCCTTCATCATTGCTTTGCTACTGTACTATTGCTTTCCTGCCTTTAAGTCATTTGAAATAATGACTCCTACTGTACAGTACTGTATATCCCTTTCCAGCATGGTGAAGAGAAACAGTGCAGTATGATTTACCTCTAGACAATGGGTCCTCTGGGGGAGTTTGGCTGTCCCACACAGCTCTGCACACCATATGCACCATATGGTGAAATATGGGCCACAGGGCACGCAGCCTTTCACGGTCAAGGTTACCTGTGAAAAAAGCAAAGGAAAAAACTGTAGGTTAAAGTACTGTATTGTACTGTACAGTATCCAGGACACATGTTCAGTAATGTGTACTGATAATACAGAAAATCAACGAATCAATAAATCTATGCTTTTATTAAATTCTGTTTTCCTGACTGCTGCTATTATTGCTGCAGATGACTTTAGCTTGTTGCACAATGTACTATTCACTGCGTATGAGGCCTTCCCTTTGCGCTAAACAGTTATAATATGTCAGAAACGGCAGCCATTTTGTTGAACCATGACTTGCATAATAACATTATAAAATGGCTGATCATTCAGAACAGTGCTATAAAAGTGATTTCTTATAGAGAATTGTTTTTGGTTTTAGAAGCTTACAGTAAGAATGTGATGTTGACAGTATAATGTAGCAAGGACAGAAAGCTACTGTACAGTAGTCTCCACAAACTGAATAATATGGGAACAAGGCCACACATGCGTAGACCCACAAGGCCACTGAAGTTGGGTGTTGGGTTAATTATGACATCATGATTGAAAGCAGAGCTTTCCAATAAGACTCAATGCTTATGAGTAATTAATTAATGTGATTAAGGCTTAAATATCAGAGTTATAGAAGGAGGGGGAAGGCAGTTGAGGAAGAACCAGCAAGCACGGGGGGCTGGAGGTAATTATGAAGGAGGTTTAATCATGGCTGATCACTGTCCTTGAAAGGTGTCCATTTTGATTTAATTTAGAATTACTGTTTAAGTATTAGCTAGTCAGTTTTATGTTTCTTGTGTTAGTCTGCATTTGCAAATACCTGTAATGAAGCTATTCTTTAAGTAAAGCATTGTCATACATTTTATAACAAGGTTGTGTGGGTGTGCAATCATTTCAGCGTTGCCGTTATATTTAAGGGTAATAAGGTTAATAAATACAAGTTTGGGTTATCAATCATATCTAATCTTATCAGATAAATATCTGCGTTATCAGTACTGTACAGTAAATGACAGTTGCACCACAATTATGGTAAACAAAATCTATTCTGGCCTTAGCATCTGGATGTGTCACGGCCGTCGTGCTGGGAGGAGAGGGGAAGTCGTATGGATAGTATAAACCATGTACAGTAGTTTCCTGTCAGTGCCCCCATTGTCTGTGCATCACCCCTGCTGTCTCTGTCCCAGATGAAATCAGAGTACTGTACAGTACTTACCAGCTGCCAATGGCCTGGAGGGGGATGGCTCAGTGGTCCTGCGGCGGCGGTGGCGGAGGGTCGTCTGGGTGGGTGGAACTGCGGAAAAGAACAGAAAAAGAGGTTAGTTTGAAACATACTGTACTGTACAGTATCCAGAACACATACAGTATTCAGTAGTGTAACCGTGACAATTGCAACACAATTCTGGTCACCTACAGTAAATGTATTCTGGCCGCGGCTTCTGGATGTGTCACGGTCGCTGCGCTGGCAGGAGAGGTTAGGTCATACAGACTGTTTGGCACCTGTTTCCTGTCAGTGTCCCCGTTGTCTGTGTACAGTATCACCCCTGCCGTCTGTCCCAGATGAAATCAGGAGTAATGTACAGTACAGTACTTACCAGCTGTTGATGGGCCGGAGGGAGAGGGTGCACTGCTTCTGCGGCGTCGGGGGCGGAGGGTCATATGGGTGGTGGGGATGCTTTGGGATGTTGTAACTGTAAATAAAAAGACTAAATAAACATACAGTAGAGTAAATGGTTGGACCCCAGTTGTTATACGGTACAAATACTGTAACAGGCCTTTGTTCACTAACATGCCAACTGTATACAGTACTTGGGACACACGGCCATCTACTGTACTGAGGCTGGAGGAATAGAAATTCTGTACTGAATTACTGTAGAGTACTACTGTATGTTACAGGGTGGACCTACACGTACAGTACAGTACTTTCCGGTACACGTGGCGGGAGCCCTGATGTTATACAGTCCAATACTTACAATCCGCGCTGGTTCCTGGCTGCGGCTGCTGCTGCTGCTGCGGCCCCTCGCGGGCGTCCAGGGCGGTGGGGACAGTTTCAGACACTGCAACAGAAAAAAAAAGACAAAATACAGTAAACATTCAGTACAGTAATGTACTGTACTGGACCATACAGTACTGTAGATACTGTACTGTATGTTTTACTTAAGTCAACCAACTGAACTGTAGTGGACAGTATCTACAGTAACTTGTAACTAATGAGTTACAAGTTACTGTAGATACCGTCCCGTACAGTTCAGTTGGTTGAACTTGATGGACTACAGTAACTTCTTTTTTTCAGCCTGAATTACTGCACAACAGTACAGGTAGAGTACTACTGTATGTTACAGGGTGGACCTACACGTACAGTACTTTCCGGTACACGTGGCGGGAGCCCTGATGTTATACAGTCCAATACTTACAATCCGCGCTGGTTCCCGGCTGCGGCTGCTGCTGCGGCCCCTCGCGGGCGTCCAGGGCGGTGGGGACAGTTTCAGACACTGCAACAGAAAAAAAAGACAAAATACAGTAAAGATACTGTACCGTACAGTAAATGGTATAAGGTACACCAGGTGTTATACCGCATGGCACACATGTGGGTCCCACAAGTGTTATAGGGTTCACATGTCGGGCCCACAAGTACAGTATGATATTATTCAGCACACATGGCGGGAACACTGGTGTTCTACAGTACAATACTTACCATCCGCGCTGGTTCCCGGCGTCTCCCGCTCCTCCGCTTCCTCTTCCTCTGTGTCAATGACCAGGCGTCCTGTGTGTAAAAGAGACAGTATCAAGTAGTGTCAAATAAGCAAATACTGTAATACAGTAACAGTAATACAGTATTACTGTATACTGTAGGAAAATAGTGAGCGTAACAATAACAATGATTACCACTATCTGAGCTGTCGCTGCTCTGCTGCTGCTCCTGGGTGGTGGGGCAGCTTTCAGCTGGCGCAACTAAAAGAAAAAGACAAAATACAGTAAACATACAGTACAGTAATGTACTGTACTGGACCATACAGTACTGTAGATACTGTACTGTATGTTTTACTTAAGTCAACCAACTGAACTGTAGTGGACAGTATCTACAGTAACTTGTAACTAATGAGTTACAAGTTACTGTAGATACTGTCCCGTACAGTTCAGTTGGTTGAACTTGATGGACTACAGTAACTTCTTTTTTTCAGCCTGAATTACTGCACAACAGTACAGGTAGAGTACTACTGTATGTTACAGGGTGGACCTACACGTACAGTACAGTACTTTCCGGTACACGTGGCGGGAGCCCTGATGTTATACAGTCCAATACTTACAATCCGCGCTGGTTCCCGGCTGCGGCTGCTGCTGCTGCTGCGGCCCCTCCCGGGCGTCCAGGGCGGTGGGGACAGTTTCAGACACTGCAACAGAAAGAAAGACAAAATACAGTAAACATTCAGTACAGTAATGTACTGTACTGGACCATACAGTACTGTAGATACTGTACTGTACTGTATGTTTTACTTAAGTCAACCAACTGAACTGTAGTGGACAGTATCTACAGTAACTTGTAACTAATGAGTTACAAGTTACTGTAGATACTGTCCCGTACAGTTCAGTTGGTTGAACTTGATGGACTACAGTAACTTCTTTTTTTCAGCCTGAATTACTGCACAACAGTACAGGTAGAGTACTACTGTATGTTACAGGGTGGACCTACACGTACAGTACTTTCCGGTACACGTGGCGGGAGCCCTGATGTTATACAGTCCAATACTTACAATCCGCGCTGGTTCCCGGCTGCGGCTGCTGCTGCGGCCCCTCCCGGGCGTCCAGGGTGGTGGGGACAGTTTCAGACACTGCAACAGAAAGGAAGACAAAATACAGTAAACATTCAGTACAGTAATGTACTGTACTGGACCATACAGTACTGTAGATACTGTACTGTATGTTTTACTTAAGTCAACCAACTGAACTGTAGTGGACAGTATCTACAGTAACTTGTAACTAATGAGTTACAAGTTACTGTAGATACCGTCCCGTACAGTTCAGTTGGTTGAACTTGATGGACTACAGTAACTTCTTTTTTTCAGCCTGAATTACTGCACAACAGTACAGGTAGAGTACTACTGTATGTTACAGGGTGGACCTACACGTACAGTACAGTACTTTCCGGTACACGTGGCGGGAGCCCTGATGTTATACAGTCCAATACTTACAATCCGCGCTGGTTCCCGGCTGCGGCTGCTGCTGCTGCGGCCCCTCCCGGGCGTCCAGGGCGGTGGGGACAGTTTCAGACACTGCAACAGAAAGAAAGACAAAATACAGTAAACATTCAGTACAGTAATGTACTGTACTGGACCATACAGTACTGTAGATACTGTACTGTATGTTTTACTTAAGTCAACCAACTGAACTGTAGTGGACAGTATCTACAGTAACTTGTAACTAATGAGTTACAAGTTACTGTAGATACCGTCCCGTACAGTTCAGTTGGTTGGACTTGATGGACTACAGTAACTTCTTTTTTTCAGCCTGAATTACTGCACAACAGTACAGGTAGAGTACTACTGTATGTTACAGGGTGGACCTACACGTACAGTACAGTACTTTCCGGTACACGTGGCGGGAGCCCTGATGTTATACAGTCCAATACTTACAATCCGCGCTGGTTCCCGGCTGCGGCTGCTGCTGCGGCCCCTCCCGGGCGTCCAGGGCGGTGGGGACAGTTTCAGACACTGCAACAGAAAAAAAAGACAAAATACAGTAAACATTCAGTACAGTAATGTACTGTACTGGACCATACAGTACTGTAGATACTGTACTGTACTGTATGTTTTACTTAAGTCAACCAACTGAACTGTAGTGGACAGTATCTACAGTAACTTGTAACTAATGAGTTACAAGTTACTGTAGATACTGTCCCGTACAGTTCAGTTGGTTGAACTTGATGGACTACAGTAACTTCTTTGGACCCCAGATGGTATAAGGTACACCAGGTGTTATACCGCATGGCACACATGTGGGTCCCACAAGTGTTATAGGGTTCACATGGTGGTCCCACAGGTGTTACGCAGTACACATGTCGGGCCCACAAGTATGATATTATTCGGCACACATGGCGGGAACATGGGAACACTGGTGTTATACAGTCCAATACAGTACTTACCATCTGCGCTGTGTCCTGCCTCCTCCTCCGGGGTGGTGCTGCTCTCCTCCTCGGAAGTGGGGGCGCGCGAACGCCGCCGCGGGCTCCGTTGACTTGGTGGGACTGTGGAAAAGCAAACCAAAAATAGGAAATTTTGTAACACACCTGTATTGTATGTGTTACAGTATGACACCACATGCATACTGTACATTACTGTACCTCCCAACATGACCCATTTCAGGAGGGAAAAAATGCTCTGTTGCTTGACTTCCATGCCAGTGGCAGTTGCAGGACTGCAGCAGAGTCCAAAAATCAGATAGGGTAGACCCACCAACTGCCACCCCAAACACCACAGTCCAGGACTCATTGTGTGGCTCCCCTATTTGAACTTTGGACAATGGTGCAGTTCCGCCTCTGCAACTGGCACTGGCAAGGAAGTCCAGGAGCAGTATGCCACATGTTTTAAAGTCAAAATCCATCTTTGTGTATACAGCAGGATACAGTACTGTATACAGTATGCACTGCAATGTACAGTACAGTACTGTACTTACAATGGTGTTGGTGCCTCTCCAGCGGCATCATCCTGCTGATACCTGTAAAAATACAGTATACAGTATACAGTTACAGTACCCATGAAAAAATGCACGCAAATACTGTACAACATGGCAATGAGAATGTAAGGACATGTAATGACCCATGGCAACAGGCATGTACTGTACTGTAATGACCACATTGAAAACAAATATTGTATGCAATCCCTCGTGCCAACCAACTACTGTAGCATGTAATCAGCCCATGGCAACAGGCATGTACAGTAAAGACCACATTGAAAACAAATACTGTAGGCAATCCCTCGTGCCAAACAACTAGCATGACAACATTGCAAACAAATACTGTTGGAAATCCTGTGTGCCAACTACAGAATCATGTAATCACCCCATGGCAACAGGCATGTAATGACCACCATGAAAACAAAATGCTGTAGGAAATCTCTGGTGACAACTACTGTAGCATGTAATCACCCCATGGCAACAGGCATGTAATGAACACATTGAAAACAAATACTGTAGGAAACTAGCATGTGGCAATAGGCATGTAACGACCACATTGAAAACAAATGCCGGCCCTAGGCATAGGTAAATTAGGCAAATTTCTAGGGCGTTTGGAATGCCTAGGGGCACTAGCAGCTAGGCATAAAATGATATGCAGCATGCCTATAATCTGTATGTGACTGAGGCTGTATCTGCATACAGTATGAAATAGTGTACTCATGGAAATCACTGTAACATACTGTACTGTACTGTAGCATTCCATATGCAGGTACAGCCAGCTTCTGGACCACATTGAAAACAAATGCTGTAGGAAATCACCCATGGCAACAAGCATGTACTGTACAGCATAGTTGCCTACCCTCCTGCAATCTGCAGGAAACTCCCTGAAATACTGTAGCAGCAATCTCCCTCATTAGTCTAGCAATCTCCCTCATTTCACCTAACCCCCGCAAGGGGACTCAGACGCACGGCGCCATATTGGCGTACTGTATAATACTTACATTCCCTTAGAAAGTCCAGCAGTTGGGGGTCCCGACGGACCAGGTCGCTCCATCTGCGCTGGAGGGCCCTCACTGGTCCCTCCCTCCTGAAGCGCACCCTGATGGCTTGGCTAGCCTCCTGGTATGCCTCCACCACCTCTCTGTTGGTCACCAGGGGCCTGTCCCGCCAAGCAACCAGGATGAGGAGCTCTCCGCGCCTGAAGGGCCTCGCTCTCCTCGCTCTGCGTGGTGCAGCCATCTTTTATTATCTTGATAATAAAAATGGCGCCCTGATCACGTGCGTCCTGTGCGGAACAAGCGTCGCATTCTGCGCGCCTGCCATTGAGTAGTTTATCACATAAAAATGGCGCCCTGATCACGTGCGTCCTGTGCGGAACAAGCGTCGCATTCTGCGCGCCTGCCATTGAGTAGTTTATCACATGGCAATCAGCTCCTACAGTAACTGTGAATTTACTGTACTGTACATGCTTGTCTTAAAAACATGACAGGTACTGTACAGCACAGCAATGTATACAGTAGCAGCTGAATGACCACTGAAAAACTGTACAGTACTTCTGTAGTTTCACGGCACCACTATGGCGCCGTGCGTCTGAGTCCCCTTGCGGGGCTCGATGGCTCGCTACGCTCGCCACGCTATTTAAAATCAACTCCATGCCAACATGGATAGTGGGGGTATGAACTAACCATGTTGGCATGGTGTTAAGTTACAGTACTTTTTTTGACATATTTTGTGGTGAGCGTAAAACCTGTGAAACTACAGACATTGTATCACTTCAACGAGCTTACTAAATCTACAGTTCCACTGTATACTGTACATGACTGTAACCGTACTGTGTGCAAAAGTAAAATGATCCCTATACGAATCAGTAACTTACTGTGAATGTCATAACACCAAAATGTGGCCACCGTTAGAACATACTGTATACTGAGACGCATTAGCGTCCGTGCCGCTCCAGTATAGTACCAGTATAGTACCCGTGCAGACGCTCAAGCGCCCATGCAAATTTAGACGCCAAGAAAGCCTTATTGGTAACCGGAATTTTTTATGTGTGTTAAAACTACAATACTGTACTAACCAAAGGCCAGCACCTGTCAAAAAAAACCAATGAGACGTACAATACAGTACAGTATAATTTAATGTAATGATTGTGTACGCAATGCAATGTAATTTTATTTATTAGTGTGTACACTATCTATAGAACAGTACAGCTTGCTGGACACAGCACAATAGTAGTAAAGTACTTTACTGTAGTACCCTGCCATAATAACAACTCAGACGCAAAAGCATCTCATTACTGGAACGTCTGTGCAACTGGGTCGCAAGAGCGTCCGTCAGAGACGCTCCTTCGTGTTAAACAAATGCAGCGCCTCTCCGCCCGCATCAGCATGATCCTCTCCTTCAAAGAGATGGGATCATGCTCGTGCCGGTGGTGTGAGAGAGGCGCTGACTAGGCTTGCCAGGGACAATAAATTATTTAATGTAGTTCCTGCGCTTCATGCACGCGCTGCAGCATAAATTTTACGCATGCGCAAAGAGGTTTTCAAAAGTGACATCTGGTGGATTATCACTGGTATTGCACTCATCCGGAGACGCCACGGCGAATCGCCAAGCATTTAAAATGTATTGCGATGGCGGGCGCCATGGCCAGCTGGCGAAACTCTCGCCATAGGTAGCCAAGATGGGACCTGCCCCATCTGTATCTGTAAATTTGATGTCTGAACCACATGCCTGAATGCACAGCAATGTATTATGTTTTGAATTGATGCTTTGACACAATAAAAAAGTTTTTGAAAAAAAAAAAGTACTAGTTGGCTGCTCATAACCAAAGAAGCCTTATTATATATATGAATCATGTTTATTTTATTTCTGACTTCCCCAACTAAAGTAAAAATATGATGTCACTCAACACCATAGAATACAATTTTAGTTTTTGTTCTTAAAACACGATAGTGAGCAATGTTTTATCAGCTTTTATATAAATATTATGTTGGGCGCGTTTTTTTTTTCATAACTGTAATTGTGTGTGGGGGGGGGGATTAATGCAATGTGTCGTCTTTGTATTTTCTATTTAAAAAGTGGATCAGGGGTTAATATTATTCACATACAGATGTGTCCACATACATCGCATAGCCGCGCTGCAAAAAGGGGTGTGGCCTCATGGGAAGGAGGCGTGGCATCACAAAAAGGGGTGTGGTATTACACTTTAGACCATACATAGTAATACCCATTACACATAAAGCCACACACCATAATGCCATTACACATTGTGCCACACATCATAATGCCCATTACATACTATATAACAAACCATAATGCCCATTACATATTTGCCACATAAGTGCTGCTTACCTACGTGCTCATTGCTAGGGGGTTTTGCTTGATGGCACCATAGTACCCATTACACATGATGCCGCACACCATAGTACTCATTACACATGATGCGTCACACATAATGCCCCTTACACATGATGCTGCACACATAATGCCCCTTACACATGATGCTGCACACATAATGCCCCTTACACATGATGCTGCACACATAATGCCCCTTACACATGATGCTGCACACCGTAATGCCCCTTACACATTAAGCCACACATTATGCGTAATGCCCCCACATACCGCCACTTGTAGCGTCCCTTAAGCAATGCCCCCAAAAGTGCCACTTACTGTAAATTTTTATATGAGCCTTCGCTGCTGCTGCAGGGAGCGATGGAGAGCGGTGCAGCTGCTTCTATGGATAGAGGAGCAGAGCGCAGCGCAGAGCACGCTCCCACTCCCCTCCTGGTGTCCCCTCTAGCCGAGTGGACATTTGAAATATTGTGCGCGCTGTTGTTGTGCGTGATGTCGGGGGAGCACGCCGGGCACAGGCACCACATGATTAAAGGGGTGGCAGGCTGAGGTGAAAGCGGGGAGAAGAATTGGAGCCGAAGCTGCAGGGGTGACAGTCATTGACAGCTGGGCAGAGAGCAGGGGGCTGCCCAGCTGTATTCAGAGGTCATGGCTGTTTGAAATAATACCCCTTTCACAACAGAAAATGCAGGGATTCACCCGGGAATATGGTCCCAGGATCATGAAGGGCATTTTCCTATTGTGAGGGGGAGAGACAACCACTCCCCTCTCCCTACCGCCCTTTAACCAACCAGCTATATCTTCGGAACCAACTGACCCATTTACATGAGACCAGTATCAATTTGAAGAACTTTTGAGTTGGCTTCGAATGATTTTGGTCCCGTGAAACTGGGCCATTTGGTTCCAGAGAAATCTGCCCTAAAAGAACATAAACAGTCATGAAATTACATTTAAGAAAAAAAAAAAAAAATAACGGTTTAACCTCAATATCCCTGGAACCAATTAACCCATATGGATCCAGCCTGGTATCAGATTGAAGGCCTAGCGGTTTGGGTTCGACTGAGATTAACCTCAAGCTTCAGTGATGCCGAAGGGGAAACTGGCAACCGTTGAACTTGGTGGGGGTCGAAATTAGCGGGTCCCATGTTATCCTATAGGGAAAACGTTCCAGCTTTGCCTGGCAGTATCTCAGGTTCCCAGGGGGCTAGAGACACGGGGCTGGGCTCGTTGGAAAGCCCCATCCCTCAGCTACAAAATGGGCTAATGGGTGGTCTGGTGCACCCCCAGACCACCCCCTAGATTCGCCTATGGTCACCTTTGACTGTATTGTTATCTACAGTGTTTTGCCCTGTATGTGCTGTTAGTGTGTCGTATGTGTACAACGTGACAGTTAAATACAGTTCAACATACTCTATTCCCTTGGCACCAAGATACTGTACAACTTAATTAATATCCGCCACCACTGCAGGATTTAAATTAACTATTCAGAAAGGCCTGATGTATTGTGGTGCCACTAAGCTTTCCGATGAAATAACATACATTTTTGGGTGAAGGAGGAGTGATTTTCCTGCTATTTTACAGAGACAATACAAACCCTGACCCTCCCTAGCTTAGGTGCCATTACCCTGAGATTGCTACCTGGCTGCGTAAGTTTTGGTTGGTTTCTTGGTATTAGCTCGTTGCTGGTGGTGATTTCTGATTAGCATATCAGAGCTTTTGGATTCAAGTGACCGGGAGGAGAGTTCTGCCGACGCTGGGAAGGAGACCCATCTGGGAAGGAATCCAATTATTTTTATCTTCTTAAAAAATTAAGTGCTGAACTCCTTGTCTTTCTATAACTCTCCTTCCACATAAAATGTCCTGCTAGAAAACAAGTACGCAAAATTTTCACTTTTATACATATGGTATAGTAATGTCTGTACTAGGCTGTGTGTG